>NC_136514.1:74154652-74414652 GCF_053919585.1 Euprymna scolopes
AAACAGTGTTTACAACAAAGTGCTTGCGCGCGTTCATGCAGCCAAGGTTTTTAGTCATGAAATCAATTGAATTTTACGAGTTAATTTTTTTCAATTTTTAAACTTTAAAAATCTATCCAAATTTTTCTAATGATTCAATTTTTACGATATTTTCAGGTTCAATGTGAAATTTTATGCTCTTTCCAATAAACCGGATATAATATTCTAGACAAGCGTTTTTTTTTAAATTCATCCCCCCCATTTTGAAATGTCTATTCAAACGAAAATAATTAATTTTCTCACTTGAAATTTATATATCACAAATTGAAGCTAAAAGATCAATAAATAAAATAAGCTAATTTAAAACAAAAAAGAAAGAACAGTTATTTGCAAATTTACCTGTAATGTCCAAAGTTTAAGACCTTTTCTTTTTTTTAAAAACCATGTTGAATTTTTTTGCTTTGTTTTTTTAAGTGAAACCTTATAATCTTGTTATATTGTCCAGAAAATTTTGTAGAATTACGACAATTTTTTCTATTTCATTCAATGTTTATTTTTTAGATATTAAAAAACAAAAATTCACTCCATAAAAAGAAATAAAATATATTAAATCAAAAATTCGTGTATTTCTTTAAGAGAAAAAAAAAAAAAAATCAAAATTTCATCGAGTGTTTTTTTTTTTTTTAAAGGCAAAAACTGATAAGTAAAATGTGATTATTTTTTATCTATGGTAACACATATTTCTTCACGCACAAGGCTTCACAGCTTACACGTGTTGTGTTTTTACGTTTTATAGCCCTTTTATCCACCCGTATTTCAAAACAGGAAGAAACACAAGAAAACACTGGATTGCTAACACCGGCTAATGATTACATAATGGCGGTCTTTTCAAATGGTTGTTAAAAAAAAAATTTATTTAAAAAATACATGGAATATAAAATATAAATATGGACAAATTCTCATAAATGAAGAATGGAAGTACCCATTGATTAGTATTTTATGTAGGTAAGTGATTTTTTTGGAATTTATATATATTTATCATTTAGATAAAGTTAAAATTCATTGAAATTTGTGAAATCTTTTTTAAAGAAAACCGATTTTAAAAAAATATTGTATATGGATACAATGAGAAGACTACAGCAAAATATCGAAGCAATTGGTCCAGTATTTTTTTTAGATCATCTATTAGTAATAAAGAACAATATTATATATATATATATATATATATATATATATATATATATATATATATATATATATATAGGCACGGCCAAAATGGTAAGTATTTTTTGACGGCGTCTCTCTTTAAAAATCTACCAAAAATCAAGTAATTATCCAATCAATACAAAATTTTCACCGATTATTAAGTGAAGAATGAACTTCATAACGGTGTACTTTCTGTTTCATAATCGATATATATATATATATATATATATGTGTGTGTGTGTATTTTTGCCTACAACTCACATTCTTTATTTGTGGGTACAAATATGCTTGGAATAATCAGCTAAAACTGAACAAAATATATTGTATTGTGGGGAGGGGTGAGGATTGTAGATAAAATAAATAAACAAAACAACAACTGCGCACGTATCAGATTTTAAGTTTGAAAATCCGAATTTTGAATGTCATGTTTTGAATATGTTAATAATTATTATCTTTCGTTATTTTTGCGAAAAACACTACTTTTAAATATTTGTAAAATAAAATAATAATTAAAAGGGAAAGGTAGTTTGCTTGAAGCATTGCTGGTAAATATAAGTATATTAGAAGGCTATAGCAATGTGGGTTACCAGTAACCCACATTGCTATAGCCTTCTAATACACTTATATTTTAAATTAATAATTCTTTTTTTAGTGAGCCCAATATTGCTAATATACTATTAAATAGGAAATGCTTTGAAGAATCGATACAAAAATAAAAAAAAATTGATAGATAACTGCGCATTTTGCTAAAAATACAATAATTTTTTTTTTTTTAATTTCTCGTTCACCTATGGTGACCAAGCCTGATATTAGATACAGGAGCTGTTTTCAACACATACAACACCTAGCATTCCCAAAATGGTCACCCATTTGGTACTGGCCAGCCTCATCGTTGCTTAACTTTTGGAGGTTACAACAAACAAATATATATATATATATATATATATATATATCGCTTATGAAAAATGAATTAAACCCTTCACTTAATTGTCAAAACAAGCGTTAAAAATATATGGCTAAATGAAGTTTATTTAGTCCTTTCAGGGCCTCCATAGTTTATTTTAAACTATCATTAAATTTTTTTTTTTCATTTCACTATGCAAAATCGATACAGATATAAAAAGTTGGAATTTTTGCATATTCTTATAGCAAATCATCCTAAATCTTATTTAGACAAAAAAAAAATACAAACAAAAAACAACTAATAATAATAAAAATATTTAAATGTTTTATCGATCGAAACAAAAATGGCGGTGAATGGTGTGGTTTTGGAAAATTTTAAATTTAAAATTCTATTCTATTGATTAGCCTTCCAACGTCAACTGTTTGGATTTCAATTTTGACATCTTAGCAGCAAGTTTTGTCAGCTAAAAACCAAATTGAAAGTGTGCTACAGGTCCAAATATACTATCTATCAAATTTGAACTCTGTAGACCAAATATTCAGAGAGGAGTTTGCTAGAGACTTTTTGTACACACAAGGTCATTTACATATATACAAGAAGATGTACTCTGTGTTTCCCAGTATTAAACGCAACGTTCAATTCCTTAACAAAAAAAAAAAAACAAACAAAAACGGAAACAAGTACACGCAAGTATTACGTTTTCTTTTAAATAGTTCATTTCTTGTAAGTAAAAAAAAAAAAAATACTCGAACTGAGATCAAAATTTGCCTAGTCCACAAATTCCAAAATTTCATCATGACAAGTTTCAAGAAAAAATACACGATTAAACCCGGTTCTCCAACTTCCAACGTAGACCCCTACTACCATGTCTCCTTCTCCAACATCAGGGGTCTACGTTCTAACCTTCCAGAGGTTGAAACCCAATTACAGGAGACTAAACCAGACCTTTTATTTTTAAGTGAAACTGGCATTGGACAGGCTATTTCCCTAGATGAGTTTGCAATTACAGGATACTCTAACTTAACTTCTAAATCTGACCCCCAAGATCGCCATGGGCATGGAATATGTGCCTATATTAAAGATAGCTTTCCATGTGGGAGGGACATCTCCAGGGAAGATCCTAACTTACCCTATATGTGCTTCCGGGTTGCTTTAGCTCACACTACTGCATTTATATTTACTCTCTATCGCCCCCACAACAGCGGAGTTACTATCTTTCAAAGCATATCTGAGAAAATTGACCAAGTCCTTTCTACTTATCCTTCAGCTAACATTCACGTATGTGGAGACTTCAATGTTCACAACGTCGAATGGTTGACCCACTCAAACAAGACCGATGATGAGGGGAGGTTCTGTCATGATTTCTCCATTGCCTATGACCTCACTCAGATTGTTCAGGAACCTACCCGTGTGCCCGATAATGACGGCCAGTATGCGAGCCTACTAGACCTTTTTCTCACAACTTGCCCTGAACTATGTTCAGTTTCTGTTCTGTCGCCTCTTGGATCTTCCGACCACTCTGTTGTATCAATTAAGATAAAAATGAAATGTAATAAGTCCCCAGACGTACCACTTCATCGTACAGTATATCGATACACTAAGGCTGACTGGGATAGCTTCCGTACATTTATATCTGATCTACCTCTGCATTCCATGTTTAAAAAGGATGTGTCCTCTATAGTATTAGACCTAACTGAATGGTTAATTGTAGGTATTGACCATTTCATACCCTCTAAAAAGTTTCAGCAAAAACCTAACAGCCAGCCTTGGTTCTCTCCAGAATGTGCTGCTGCCATTGCGCACAGAAATCACTTTTTCCACTGCTTCAAACGTAATAGATGTATGGAAACTAAAGCCGTTTTCAGGACTGCCAGCAACCATTGTAAGAAAGTAATAAGGAACGCAAGAGAGTTGTATGCTCAATCTGTTAAGTCCAAAGTAGCTGAGCAGCGGCTTGGTTCCCACCAGTTTTGGCAAATAGCAAACAGAATCCTGAACAGAAGCGTGTGCTCCATCCCAACTATTATCAATGGACCTGAGGTAATCTCGTCAGCATCAGACAAAGCCAAACTCTTTGTCAAGAACTTTGCAGCTAATTCTACCCTTTGCGACCAAGACCGCCAACCCCCAATATTTCCTCCTGTATCAGAAAACACGCTATGTGATATACGTATATCTGTACGTGATGTTGCCAAGCTAATCAAAAACCTTGATTCCAGTAAAGCAACTGGCCCTGATGGTATTCCAATTATAGTACTCAAAAAACTTCAACCTGAACTAGCGCCCATACTTACAAAACTGTTTAAACGTTGTCTTAAGGAGAATAGTTTCCCATCTCCCTGGAAAATCTCATCAGTATGCCCTGTATTTAAGAATTCAGGTGATCGCTCATCCCCCTCTCAGTACAGGCCAATAAGTCTCCTGTGCGTCATGAGTAAGTTGCTAGAATCTGTGTTAAATACAGAAGTAATCAAACATCTCAACAAAAATAACCTTCTTAGTGACACTCAATATGGTTTCCGTTCTGCTAGATCTACAGCAGATGTCCTTACAGTTATATCGCATAGGATTAGCAAATCTCTCGACGGTGGCAATCTTTCTAGGGCAATTGCTCTTGACATATCTAAAGCCTTTGATAGGGTATGGCATAAAGGTTTACTTCATAAGATCGCTAGCTATGGTATAGCTGGAAAAGTCTTCTCAATTATTAAATCATTTCTTTCTGATAGGTTCATAAGAGTAGTAGTTGAGGGGCAAAAATCAGAAGCTCTCAGTATTAATGCCGGTGTCCCTCAGGGATCCATCCTGGGCCCAACTCTTTTCCTGATCTACATTAATGATCTTCCAAATCATATCCTTACATCATTTGTAGACATTTATGCTGACGACACTACCATTTATGGTACCACATCTAAGACAGTAAACGAGCAAGTACTCTCCAATTCTCTCTCCTCTGATCTTGAGCATGTAGTACAATGGGGAAAGGAGTGGCTGGTTACTTTTAATGCATCTAAAACCAAGCTTCTCTCTTTACATCATCAACATTTTAATCCACATTTGTCATCAATTGAAATGAATGGCTCTCGTCTTCAGGAGGCCTCAAGTTTTGACAAGCTTCTGGGCTTGACTATTACTCCTGATCTTAAATGGAACACGTATATCAAATCTGTTGCCAAGGCCGCTGGAAAAATGGTGGGATCTTTCTATCGATCCAGTAGATATCTCACTGCTGATGCTATTCTCTATCTATATAAGAGCCAGGTACGTCCAAGGATGGAATACTGTTGCCACATCTGGGCAGGAGCTGCTAGAAAGGACTTGTCCTGCCTTGATAGAGTTCAAAATAGACTTCGTAGCCTCGTAGGAGATGTCCTTTTCTCCTCCTTACAACCTCTATCTCACAGAAGAGATGTTGCGAGTTTGTCTCTGATGTATCGTTATTTTCATGGAAAGTGTTCAACTGAGCTTCAATCTATGGTCCCCCCTCGCCAAACTTTCACAAGAAACACTCGTCTAGCTGTAAACACTATCAATAATTTCCCCCACTCTTTATCTGTGCCTAAACCTAAACATAGATTCCATGAACAAAGCTTCTTTCTTAGAACTGCACGCCTGTGGAATTGTCTTCCGTTTTCCTGCTTTCCAGCTGACTACAATATGGTTGTGTTCAAGTCTAAGGTAAATAAGTTCTTGATGAGCCGTTCCATATAAGTTATTAAATTTACCAAATTTTCATTACTAATGATTACTATATTGACCAACTTCTACTGTACACTCTTTAACCCTTATCCTTGAGTGGCCTCTGGGCCTTGATAATGTGGTGATGCCTTTGTAAAAAAAAAAAAAAAAAAAAAAAAAAAAAAAAAAAAAAAAACCTAAAGACAGTGAGTCAAGTTTGATAACCATTAGACCAGCTTGCCAAGATCTTTAAAAATCCGGTCGCCCCAAGTATCAATTTTTCAATCTTGACACCTTGTCAGACCTTTTTTCTGGATGAAAACCGATTAAACTGTTTTCCACATTTCAAGTCTGTAGATCAAAAATTTGTTGAGTATATAGGTTGAGAAGTGCCCTTACACATGCATTCTCACGTTTATAGATATACTAGCAGGCTGCCCGGTGTTGCCTGGTCGTAAAATCAGCATGAATATTATATTTTGATTCGCACATAAACTGAGACATGTGCATGCAAGTATTACGTTTTTTTCTAAATAGTTCAATTCTTGTTAGTAAAAAAAAAAAATAATCGAGCTGAGATCGGAACCAAAACCTAAAGACAGTGAGTCAAGTACGATAATCATTAAGCTGGCTTGACACGATCTTTAAAAGTGTTTTCAAACCCACTTATTTTTAACATAATGAATATGTCATGTGAACCATTCATACATGCGCATTCGTGGAACTGTTAGTAAGCAGATAAAAATCCAACAACCCCCACCCCCATGGACTAATTTGATAAAAATCCAACAACCCCCACCCCCATGGACTAATTTGATAAAAATCCAACAACCCCCACCCCCATGGACTAATTTGATAAAAATCCAACAACCCCCACCCCCATGGACTAATTTGATAAAAATCCAACAACCCCCACCCCCATGGACTAATTTGATAAAAATCCAACAACCCCCACCCCCATGGACTGTATAATGTATATTTCCATGTTTTCATCTTAAATTCTAAGCAATGCATAAATATAATTCAAGTTCAAGTTAAATGAAACCGATCTTCTAATGGGAAGCCATAAAAATGAATAAGTAATTAACACTTCTTTTTCAGAGAATATGCAAATTAGTTAACCATCATGCAGTCGCTCACATATCCATGACTAAGTATGTAAAAGTTTGTTTTAATAATTTTTAAATAGTAAAACTCGGCTTATAGTAGCAATGTTAGAGCAAGAAAAAGCTCAACTTTACAGGTATGAGATTTTCAGTCTTTTAATGTTGGAGGCATAATGTACAGTTTTCGTATTATTAACCAGAAGTTTTGTAAATTATGAATACAAGAACCCAAGTTTGCTCAGCTGGGCAAACTTGGGTCCTTGTACCGGAAAAATATCCAGTAAATAAAACGTTGTTTAGTAAATCGTAATTTTTTTTGCATTTCCATACACCAAACATGGATATAAATATCACTAAAACATCCGCTGGGTCATAAGCTTCATTTTGGTACCTTACTTGCCTGGGTGGGTTGCCTGTAGGCTGAGATAAACCGCGTCACACACACACACACACACACACACACACACACAGACAGACAGACAGACAGTAGGAAAATTTATAATAAGATACAGAGCCGTTTCTTCATATGCTGGTAGATTGAACTTGAGTCAAGAAGATGCAAAGTGAGTCTTCAAGAAAACGTAGTAGTAGTATAACCAATGTAATGTTTGCTTTTAATATTGTTGGAACTGATATATTATGTTCATTCTATTAAATTTTTAACTTGAGAGGTGTTACTGTTAATCATAAGGCCAAATGTTTTTAATTTTTATAGCTATAGAACTTTTTGTCTAATTTAAAAATATGATGCAACTCGTTACAGTAGAATCTCTATTTCTATTTCTACAATTATATAAAAGGAGTTTTGTGTGTGTGTGTGTGTGTGTGTGTATGTGTGTGTGTGTTCATTTTTTATAGACTCCACAATGGGCGGGTTGATTTTTATGAAATTTTACATAAATGTACATTGTGTCTGGCAGTGTTCTTAAATAGGTTTTGCATTGGAATGTCTTCGATAAATATCTATAATCAAAATAATCCGATGGAAAAAGGAACAGGCGATTTTGACCAAAGTTAACACCTTACACAAGTGCATTTGAGAAGTTTTATTACTACACAAGTGGAAAGGTCCGGCATATAAAATCAGCAGTAGATTCTTTGATATGACAGGGGCACGTTTCTGTTTAGAGCACAATTGAAGTTTGATACTTTACGTTTGTATTTTAAACTTCAATTCAAACCATTGTATATAAAATGTATATAAAATTTTATAAAATCAACAGTAGCTTCTCTACAGTGCAATGTGGACTACAATGTATTGTGAACCAAGTCACTGCGAGAGGCATGTGAGCTTCCTCATGGTGCACCACGATGGGTCCTCAAATAGAGCAGGCAATCAATTGATTTGATTGAAAAATGGGCGATTTCACTGATTTTGATGACAATAAAAATATGGAAGTGAAAAATTTGTTGATCATCATTCAATCCCAGGTAAAATCAGGTCACCTTGCTAGTATGGTAATATAGTCAGAATTGTTTAAATAGTTGTTAGTTTTATCTAGATTTCTAATAGTTAATTTGATTTGTTCATCTACCAAGTAATTTGGGGAATTGTCAAGACTCGTTTAATGTTGTTTTTTTTTTCAATTTATTGATGAATATTTTTATGGTTGAGGAGATCAATATAACCCAGTTCATTAGATTTTTTTAGACTTGCGGTTTTACAGCAACTTGAACATTCACTTCTTTAGGTCAACATGCAATAATGAATGCTTTTTTTATATTGTTGTTGGAGTCAATAAGTGCGTTTAGAAATCAACAATTTGTTATTAATGTTTAATTCATAGATGACTGTGAGACACAGAGATTGTTTAAAAGATGTTTTGTAGTTTTTTTAAAATTTCATTATTGTTTTCTGCTAGAATAATGATATCTTCTATATAGCTGACAATGATAGAAGGTTTAGTGATTGGATTAAATATTCTGTTTTCAAAATTAGACATGGAAATTGCTGAAGGTTGGTCAAAGTATGGAACCCATGGTAATGCCATCAATTTGTGTGTAAATGTTTCCCTCGTAGCAAGGGCAAACTAAGAGCATTTTAGGCTTTCGGACAGAAAATACAATATGCCCTCTTTCCCCATTTTTTATAGTTCAGTGTCACACATAGAGGCTGTGCAGCAGATGAACTGCGCATATTGGCATAACTACATACAGGCTTTAGCTTAATATATATTTGTTTGTTGTCATCAACATACAGTACTGTTTCGTTGTATTACAACTCATCAGTGCCGCAAGACTAGCACCTCTCCCAAGCTGAAGATTGAACCTAGACCCATCGTGTTGACAGTCGGCAGTTCTACCTATCGACCCACAGGAGTGGTGCCTGCAAATAACCTCAACAAATATCTATTTTTTAAACAAACATTCGTCTACCATTTTATATATGTGTGTGTGTGTATATATATATATATATATATATATATATATATATATATATATATATATATATATATATATAGGCATCCACATACAGTACTGTTTTGCTGTTTCACGGCTCATCATTGCGGCTAGACAAGCAGCTACCTCAAGCCAGGATTGAAACCCGATCGCCCAAACGATAGTCGGAGCTTCTAACCATTGCAATATATAGCTGCTGCTATGCGGGCAGTGAATTAACAATATTTTGACATTGTCCAAATACCTAAGTTCAATATATATATATATATATGTGTGTGTGTGTGCATAAAGAGATTTGAAAACTTCAAGTTCCTGAACACATGATGTTAGTAACAACAATATGTAACGGTAAACAAAATTTCCATTTAATTACAACAAATTTACATGTAAACAATGAACTAAATTATAAAATTTATACTAATAAATATAACAAACAAATATCGAAATAAGTTAACATACAATTTAAAAATAATTTAATTGTATATAAAAATACTATTGCATACAATATTGTATATAATAATACTATTGTATACAATGTTGCATATAATAATACTATTGTATACAATGTTGTATATAATAATACTATTGTATAAAATGTTACTATTGTATACACTATTGCATATAATAATACTATTGTATACAATGTTACATATAATAATACTATTGTATACAATATTGCATATAATAATACTATTGTATACAATATTGCATATAATAATACTATTGTATACAATGTTACATATAATAATACTATTGTATACAATATTGCATATAATAATACTATTGTATACAATATTGCATATAATAATACTATTGTATACAATATTGCATATAATAATACTATTGTATACAATATTGTATATAATAATACTATTGTATACTATACTGTATATAATAATACTATTGTATACAATGTTACATATAATAATACTATTGTATACAATGTTACATATAATAATACTATTGTATACAATATTGCATATAATAATACTATTGTATACACTATTGCATATAATAATACTATTGTATACAATGTTACATATAATAATACTATTGTATACAATATTGCATATAATAATACTATTGTATACAATATTGCATATAATAATACTATTGTATACAATGTTACATATAATAATACTATTGTATACAATATTGCATATAATAATACTATTGTATACAATATTGCATATAATAATACTATTGTATACAATATTGCATATAATAATTCTATTGTATACAATGTTGTATATAATAATACTATTGTATACAATGTTACATATAATAATACTATTGTATACAATATTGCATATAATAATACTATTGTATACAATATTGCATATAATAATACTATTGTATACAATGTTACATATAATACTATTGTATACAATATTGCATATAATAATACTATTGTATACAATATTGCATATAATAATACTATTGTATACAATGTTACATATAATAATACTATTGTATACTATATTGCATGTAATAATACTATTGTATACAATATTGCATATAATAATACTATTGTATACAATGTTACATATAATAATACTATTGTATACACTATTGCATATAATAATACTATTGTATACAATATTGCATATAATAATACTATTGTATACTATATTGCATATAATAATACTATTGTATACAATATTGCATATAATAATACTATATTATACAATGTTGTATATAATAATACTATTGTATACAATATTGCATATTATAATACTATTGTATACAATATTGTATATAATAATAGTATTGTATACAATATTGCATATAATAATACTATTGTATACAATGTTACATATAATAATACTATTGTATACAATATTGCATATAATAATACTATTGTATACAATATTGCATATAATAATACTATTGTATACAATATTGCATATAATAATACTATTGTATACAATGTTACATATAATAATACTATTGTATACACTATTGCATATAATAATACTATTGTATACAATATTGCATATAATAATACTATTGTATACAATATTGCATATAATAATACTATTGTATACAATGTTACATATAATACTATTGTATACAATATTGCATATAATAATACTATTGTATACAATGTTACATATAATAATACTATTGTATACAATATTGCATATAGTAATACTATTGTATACTATATTGCATATAATAATACTATTGTATACAATATTGCATATAATAATACTATTGTATACAATATTGCATATAATAATACTATTGCATACAATGTTGTATATAATAATACTATTGTATACAATGTTACATATAATAATACTATTGTATACAATATTGCATATAATAATACTATTGTATACTATACTGTATATAATAATACTATTGTATACAATATTGCATATAATAATACTATTGTATGCAATATTGCATATAATAATACTATATTATACAATGTTGTATATAATAATACTATTGTATACAATATTGCATATAATAATACTATTGTATACAATATTGCATATAATAATACTATTGTATACAATATTGCATATAATAATACTATTGTATACAATATTGCATATAATAATACTATTGTATACAATGTTGTATATAATAGTACTATTGTATACAATGTTACATATAATAATACTATTGTATACAATATTGCATATAATAATACTATTGTATACAATATTGCATATAATAATACTATTGTATACAATATTGTATATAATAATAGTATTGTATACAATATTGCATATAATAATACTATTGTATACAATATTGTATATAATAATAGTGTTGTATACAATATTGCATATAATAATACTATTATAGACTATACTGTATATAATAATACTATTGTATACTATACTGTATATAATAATACTATTGTATACAATATTGTATATAATAATACTATTGTATACAATATTACATATAATAATAATATTGTATACAATATTGCATATAATAATACTATTGTATACAATATTGCATATAATAATACTATTGTATACAATATTGCATATAATAATACTATTGTATACAATATTGTATATAATAATAGTATTGTATACAATATTGCATATAATAATACTATTGTATACAATGTTACATATAATAATACTATTGTATACACTATTGCATATAATAATACTATTGTATACAATATTGCATATAATAATACTATTGTATACAATGATGCATATAATAATACTATTGTATACAATTTTACATATAATAATACTATTGTATACAATATTGCATATAATAATACTATTGTATACAATATTGCATATAATAATACTATTGTATACAATGTTACATATAATAATACTATTGTATACAATATTGCATATAATAATACTATTGTTTACAATATTGCATATAATTATACTATTGTATACAATATTGCATATAATTATACTATTGTATACAATATTGCATGTAATAATACTATTGTATACAATGTTACATATAATAATACTATTGTATACAATATTGCATATAATAATACTATTGTATACAATATTGTATATAATAATACTATTGTATACAATATTGTATATAATAATACTATTGTATACAATATTGCATATAATAATACTATTCTATACAATGTTGCATATAATAATACTATTGTATACAATATTGTATATAATAATACTATTGTATACAATGTTGTATATAATAATACTATTGTATACAATATTGTATATAATAATACTATTGTATACAATATTGTATATAATAATACTATTGTATACAATGTTGTATATAATAATACTATTGTATACAATGTTGTATATAATAATACTATTGTATACAATATTGTATATAATAATACTATTGTATACAATATTGTATATAATAATACTATTGTATACAATATTGCATATAATAATACTATTGTATACAATATTGTATATAATAATACTATTGTATACAATATTGCATATAATAATACTATTGTATACAATATTGCATATAATAATACTATTGTATACAATATTGTATATAATAATACTATTGTATACAATGTTGTATATAATAATACTATTCTATACAATGTTGCATATAATAATACTATTGTATACAATATTGTATATAATAATACTATTGTATACAATATTGCATGTAATAATACTATTGTATACAATGTTACATATAATAATACTATTGTATACAATATTGCATATAATAATACTATTGTATACAATATTGTATATAATAATACTATTGTATACAATATTGTATATAATAATACTATTGTATACAATATTGCATATAATAATACTATTCTATACAATGTTGCATATAATAATACTATTGTATACAATATTGTATATAATAATACTATTGTATACAATGTTGTATATAATAATACTATTGTATACAATATTGTATATAATAATACTATTGTATACAATATTGTATATAATAATACTATTGTATACAATGTTGTATATAATAATACTATTGTATACAATGTTGTATATAATAATACTATTGTATACAATATTGTATATAATAATACTATTGTATACAATATTGTATATAATAATACTATTGTATACAATATTGCATATAATAATACTATTGTATACAATATTGTATATAATAATACTATTGTATACAATATTGCATATAATAATACTATTGTATACAATATTGCATGTAATAATACTATTGTATACAATGTTACATATAATAATACTATTGTATACAATATTGCATATAATAATACTATTGTATACAATATTGTATATAATAATACTATTGTATACAATATTGTATATAATAATACTATTGTATACAATATTGCATATAATAATACTATTCTATACAATGTTGCATATAATAATACTATTGTATACAATATTGTATATAATAATACTATTGTATACAATGTTGTATATAATAATACTATTGTATACAATATTGTATATAATAATACTATTGTATACAATATTGTATATAATAATACTATTGTATACAATGTTGTATATAATAATACTATTGTATACAATGTTGTATATAATAATACTATTGTATACAATATTGTATATAATAATACTATTGTATACAATATTGTATATAATAATACTATTGTATACAATATTGTATATAATAATACTATTGTATACAATATTGCATATAATAATACTATTGTATACAATATTGCATATAATAATACTATTGTATACAATATTGTATATAATAATACTATTGTATACAATGTTGTATATAATAATACTATTGTATACAATGTTGTATATAATAATACTATTGTATACAATATTGTATATAATAATACTATTGTATACAATACTGTATATAATAATACTATTGTGTACAATATTGTATATAATAATACTATTGTGTACAATATTGTATATAATAATACTATTGTGTACAATATTGTATATAATAATACTATTGTATACTATATTGTATATTATAATACTATTGTATACAATATTGTATATAATAATACTATTGTGTACAATATTGTATATAATAATACTATTGTATACAATGTCGTGTATAATAATACTATTGTATACTATATTGGGTAATTGTGAATGAAGAGAGAGCCTAACTTTCAAACACACTAGCAGTTGGCACCCACGTTTTTCAATTGAGGTATCGAAGCACAGAATCAGTACAATTTTCAGTCATGTTTTATGTTTATTTATTTTTTCACAACCTTATAATAAAAATATATGAAATATGTAAACTTTTTTTATCAAATATTTTTTATTTTTATCGAATATCTTTTCCAATAACTATGTTTATTTAAGTTAATATGTTACATATTTTGTCAAAATATTTAGATATGTTAAAATATATTTATTTACAGAAACATGAAAAAAACTATGTGTCACATTTTTTACAGTTTTAACAATTTCTAAAAGGCGAATGTGCAACAGAAAATTGTTTAACAGTTTTGAAATGTGAATATTTCACATATGTTAAGAAAACATTAAATTCAAACAAAAAAATAAGTGTGAATCTAGTACCTATTTACAATGTATCCCCACGGGACAGAGTAAGACACCAGCATCATTTTTTAACATGGAGAATCTAGTAGATGATATTGCCGAAACAGTTATTTTTAAATCGGTGACGCAAAAAAAAAACAAAAAAAAACTAACTATATTTGAAATAAAAAGTCAATATGTTTAAAAAAATACATTAGCAAAAAATTTTATAAATTTATAAAAATATATAAGACGTAAAATTTTTTTATCAATTAATTTAAAAAATTTTTTTAATCATTAATCTTTTCAAATATCTATGTTTAATTAAGTTATATATATATATATATATATATATATATATATATATATATATATATATATATAGTAATCCACATACAGTACTGTTTCGCTGTTTCACAGCTCATCAGTGCGGCGAGACAGGCGACTACCTCATATATATATAAAGATATGCCCTAAAAAAAATAAAAAGAATAATTGATAAACAATTGTACATATTTTCATATATTTTTATTATAAGGGGGCGCAAAGGTAAACATAAAATATATTTGAAAATTGTATCCATTTTGTGCTTCCAGACCTCAATTGAGAGACACGGGTACCAACTTCCTGTGTGTTTGAAAGTTAGTGTCTCTTTTTATGAACCATTACCTATATTGTATATAATAATACCATTGTATACAATAATACTAGTGTAAATAATAATGCTATTGTATACAATGTTGTATATAATAATACTATTGTATATAATATTGTATATAATAATACTATTGTATATAATATTGTATATAATAATACTATTGTATATAATATTGTATAAAATAATACTGTTGCATTCAATATTGTATATAATAATGCTATTTTATACAATATTGTATATAATAATACTATTGCATTCAATATTGTATGTAATAATGCTTTTGTATACAATATTGTATATAATAATACTATTGTATATAATATTGTATATAATAATACTATTGCATTCAATATTGTATATAATAATACTATTGTATATAATAATACTATTGTATACAATATTGTATATAATAATACTATTGTATACAATATTGTATATAATAATACTATTGTATACAATATTGTATATAATAATACTATTGTATACAATGTTGTATATAATAATACTATTGCATTCAATATTGTATATAATAATACTATTGCATTCAATATTGTATATAATAATACTATTGTATACAATATTGTATATAATAATACTATTGCATTCAATATTGTCCATATATCTAGAAAAGTGAACGTGTCTGTGTATCTGTCTGTCTGTGTGTCTACATTTCCCTACGTAATAACTTTGTCAATTTTAAGTCTACAGACTCGAAATTTGATATACAGGATACTGAGATTTGGGAAAATCTATGTGATCCGTTTTCGGCCAAAAATTTGGCTGTTAAGGGGTCAAAGTTCAATGATTTTACTTTTGAGAACTCTACCAAACTCCTCCGACAATTTTGGGTCTAAACACTTGAAATTTTAGGTATAGGTTCTTTGGACATAGATCTAACTTAATAACTTCATTTGAGCCCGAAACAATCAATTTTTAGGGGTCATAATAGGGGTCAAATTTTTTTTAAATTTGACCTCTGCGGTCTCTACCAAATTACTGAGACAATTTCTGATCTAAACATTTGAAATTTTACATAAAGGGTATTCAGAGATAGTGCACGCTTTTTCATCGGTTTGGGTCGAAAATTTTTACTTACCAATATATAAATGTATGTATGTATGTATGTATGTCTGTTTGCATGTCTACCTAAAACTTTCGAGAGAGGCGACGGATTTTACTAAGATCAGTATCGTTTTAAAGTTCGACCTTTCATATGACCAAATATCGAAAAATTGTCTAAAAACATTAATATCTTCACCTTCAACTAGGCACTTTTCTACAGGGGGAAGGGGTTGCTTTTTTTCCCCAATGTTTTTGAAAGATATCCTCTCCTTTCGATTGTCTAGCCTTAATTTAAAAATAAGTCACTTCAGGTTTGGCGGTGGTTGTAACCACAAAGACGTCAGTTTTTTCCCCCCGTTCTTTTCCTGCTTTGCGGTACGGGTTCAAGCCTGCCTTCCTATACCACTTTTTTATTTTTTTGCTCAACATGCACATCCAAACACCTGTGCGACTCCAGGCTGAAATGTTGGTATTTAATATTTCTATTGTATACAATATTGTATGTAATATTGCTATTGTATACAATATTGTATGTAATATTGCTATTGTATACAATATTGGATATAATAATACTATTTTATATAATAATGCTATTGTATACAATATTGTATGTAATATTGCTATTGTATACAATATTGTATATAATAATACTATTTTATATAATAATGCTATTGTATATAATATTGTATATAATAATGCTATTGTATACAATATTGTATATAATAATGCTATTGTATACAATATTGTATGTAATATTGCTATTGTATACAATATTGTATGTAATATTGCTATTGTATACAATATTGGATATAATAATACTATTTTATATAATAATGCTATTGTATATAATATTGTATATAATAATGCTATTGTATACAATATTGTATATAATAATGCTATTGTATACAATATAGTTTATAATAATGCCATTGTATACAATATTGTATATAATAATACTATTGTATACAATAGTAATATTGCATTCAATATTGTATAAAATAATACTATTGCATTCAATATTGTATATAATAATACTATTGCATACAATACTGTATACAATATTACTTATAATAATGCTATTGTATACAATAATACTATTGCATTCAATAGTGTATATAATAATACTATTGTATACAGTGTTGTATAGAATATTGAATATAATAATGTTATTGTATACAATATTGTGTATAATATTACTATTGTATACAATATTGTGTATAATAGTACTATTGTATACAATATTGTGTATAATATTACTATTGTATACAATATTGTGTTTAACATTACTATTGTATACAATATTGTGTTTAACATTACTATTGTATACAATATTGTGTATAATATTGCTATTGCATTCAATATTGTATATAATAATACTATTGCATTGAATATTATATATAATAATACTATTGCATTCAATATTGTATATAATAATGCTATTGTATACAATATTGTTTATAATAATGCTATTGTATACAATATTATATACAATATTACTATTACATACAATATTGTATATAATAATACTATTGAATACAATATTGTATAAAATAATACTATATACAATATTGTATATAATTATACTATTGTATACAATACTGTATACAATAATGCTATTGTATATAATGTCCTATATAATCTTTTGATTGCAGAAATTCACCTCTGGATGTAGAGGATGGTTGGGATGAAATTTCCAGAACATCTATGAAATTGAGGCATTATTACTGGTATTTGGTTTAAGAAAATTTTCGCTTTTGGCAGGTGTAACCTGTTTTATCAGATTACACCTGCCAAAAGTCAAACTGGTTATTAGGCTTTGAAATCTTAGCTGGTGGCCCATCAAAATCAGTTTCATCTTGCTAGGAGAGATCAAGGGGTTCGGTCGATTGAGTTGTGTTTCTGAATCTGTTGAGGTTTTTTTGTGAGCCAAAGTCAGTTGTATCTTTGACTTGCTCAAAGGATGTAGCTTTCTTAGCAAAAAATGTATAAATTTTATTTGTCGTTCTTTTTATCGTGGATTTTTTTCTTTTTTCTCTTTTGAGCACCACTTTTATGCTTGTAATCAGACATGATTATAGTTTAGCTACCTGCACACGAGACAAATAATTTCTGGTCGATAGAATCTGTTTGGGGACAATTTTACAACAAGCAAGTAAGTAAACTAAAAAAAAAAAAAAAATACAAATGATAGCAAATATTTATCTAGAAATATCAAGTTATTCAATTATTAAATTAAAATAATACCTAATTTCAATGTTTATGAATTTAAATGAAAACTCAAATTTCCATTAATGCAAACATTGAATATAGCTCTATTCATTCACCTTGAAATCCATAAATAATAATTGCAAAATTTGAATGTAAAAAATCGCTGAAATATAGATCTCTTTGAAACTCATAAGGTTATAAATTGACAATATAACTTTTTAGTAAAATAAGTAATATTTAATTCAATTATTCTGCTTTTTTATTTGAAAATTTGAATTATCAAATGTTACCACAAATGAGGTGAGTCAGTGAGTTGTTCTGGAGATATAACATTTTTTTTTTTGTTATTACATTTTCACTCCAAACAAGGCAAATTGCCACTTTGGTGTAGCGGCTACTATCAGGGGCAACAACTACTGGGGTACTATGTAGGGATTTGGGCAGCAAGATGTCGGTTCACGTTACACTTGAACTTCTGCACGTCAGTACTGTTGGGGAAGCAGGGACCTGGAATGGAATTCCAAAGTCTAGCGGTTCTGGGGAAGAAACTATTGGAGTAGAAAGATCTTTTACATCTAGGGATCTCTACAGTGTGGGGGTGGGATTTAGCAGCCTGTTGGGTTTGTCGAGGGTGCTCACGTCGTGGGGGCACAAGTGATTGCAATTCGTCAGAGCATTCACCACTAAAATACTTGTAGAACAGGCAGAGGGATGCAACATTTCGTCGATGGGACAGAGGCTGAAGCTTAGATGCCAGTTCAGGGCCTATCAGGTTTGCGACTCTCTTTTGAACCTTGTCAAGGAGCGAGAGACTAGTAGCAGATGCACCAGCCCAAATGTGACAGCAATACTCCATACATGGTCGAATGGTGGCCTTATAAAAGTACAGGATATTTTCGGGTGTTAGTAGTTGTCTAGCACGGTAGAGAGAGCCCACCTTTCTTGCAGCGGCCCTGGCAATGCCTTCAATGTAATTGTTCCAACTCATGTTTCCTGTGAACGTTAGACCACAAGGAGTTTGAAAGGCATTTGTTTTACAATCTATAGAGTTATGAAGACGTGGTAAAAAAAAATAAAAAAAATATAACAAATAAATATTAGCAAAGGCAAGATAAGTTACTCTTCTACCTATCTGGAAAAGTTTTTAGTGTTTTTACTTTAAAATGTTTAATCGGTTCGAAAAACATGCTATCGAGCGATCAGTACAAACAAGAAAAATGGCGAAGAAAAATATGGTTAGAAACGCATCCAATATATGTTACGATAGCATATATTGGGGGGGGGGTTCTGACAGTATTTTGTATAATTTTTTGTTTAAGTCATTATCAAAACTTTAAATATTTAGGTGTCAGTTTTTGCCACCATTTTTCTTGTTTATACCAATCGCTCGACAGTGTGTGTTTTTTGAACCGATTAAACATTTTAAAGTGAGTAAAAACATTAAAACTTTTCTAGATAGGTAGAAGAGTAACTTCTTTTGCCTGAACATTTATTTATTAAATATTTGAATTTTTGACTACTTTTCATACTTGTGTAAACTGTAAAACAAACCCCATTAATGAATAACATCTTCATCAGTTACTGATTATTGAACAAACATTATTCAACATAGGTAAAAAAAGAACGAAGGTTAAGATAAAACTAATTATAAATTTAATTAAAGTTATTGATGCAGTGGTGATTATGATTTCTTCAGGTTATTGCAAAACTTTCATTTTTCACTTTTGGAAGAAATTGATATATTTGACAAATGAAGTTTTATAAAATTAATAGGGAATGTTTTTGCAGAAGTTTTTTTTGTTTTCTTTTCAGGAAAACTTGCACGTTCTTTTTGAAAACGAAATTTTTATTATAAAAACAACAGATGAATGCTTTATATGAACACTGTAAATAGTTAGGTGAAAGTAGAGAAAAGTTTGATTATTTTTTTTTCAAGTGAATGTACAAATTATTTTTTTTCAACAGATGTTAAGAAAATAAACAGAAAAATACTTCCATCATTAATTATGCAAAAAAATAAATAAAATGTTGATTTAGTGTTTCAGCATTTGAACAATGCTCGGTTGAATCCAGTGATTGCCGGTCAAACCCTAACCATAATTGGAATCGGGGGGCGGGGGTCAAATTCTGTATGAGTACTATTCTTTTTAATTTCGTCTTTTGTTCAATTTTTTGAGTGGGCTATCAGCGACTGCAAACTAACAAATTTAACCAAAATGCAAAAAGTCAACAATTAAATAAGTTTAATAAGTGCTCAGCTTCTAATACAAATCCTAGTTAATCAATCCCCCTTATTGGAAACACTCAAGGGAAGGACGAAACCAAATTATTGCCTGTATGTTTGGGAGAGGTTCTATTTTTTTCTTTTTTTTTTTCAATATTTTAAGCAGATTTGACACTCAGCTACCAGATTTTTATGGGTCGCTCAGTTTCTAATATAATGTAAGTAGATCTAGATGTTTATAACTTACGATAAAATTTGCTGAGTATGCACTGTTTTACGGTTGTTGTAAAAATGGAACGGAAACTTAAATTTTGCTCTGTTTTAATCTTTTTTTTTAATTGTGCCCCCAAACGAATATAATCAAAAGAATAACATTTAACAATTGTACTTTATATATATAAAACACAAAAAAAAAAAAAAAGTTAATAACGAAAGGGAAATAATTCCATTTTTAAACGAAAAAAATCAGTTTGGTATATCTTTTTGTTATTTTTTTACATAAGTCCAACTTACCGTTCAGATTGGAAATGTCGACATTACAACGAATAAACACTCCAATCTACTCATGTTAAGAACAGCTCTCGGAATAGACACCCCCAATCTCCCCATGTTAAGAACGGCTTTCGGAATAGACACCCCTAACCTTGTCAGCATACCCGAATACCTATAAAAGTTGACATGTCGAATGTGAACCGATGAGTTGGACGTAATGTAAAAATGTACCAAATTTAAAAGGGAATGAAATTCAAATTTCTGTTCCATTTTTACAACAACCGTAAAGCAGAGCATTCTATGCAAATTTTACCTAACTTAGTGCATTAATGTTATTTCTTTTTAAGTAAAAAAATATTTAAGTTTGGATATAAATTCCTTAACTCATTTCACCCTAAATAATTTAGGTGACTAAAATAGGAATCTAATTGAATCTTTAATTTCCTGAATAGTATGCGAGAAATTCATTTTTCTTCGAGTTATATCGAATTCATTAATACGGACTTCAGGGGCTTTTTTCGTAAAGTTCCTGTAAATATTTTTTTTATTGTTACAGATTACGATGCTTTATTTATATAAAAAAAGCAAATATAAATTCTTGCGTTTTTTTTTTTACTACTGAAAACCATAACTTTAAAGGTATTTTTTGTTTAAACAAAATAAAACATTTTCACTAAGTATAAAAAAATAATTAGTTCATTATATTCTGCAATCATTATTTGATAAATACTGAAATTGTCATTAAAATTGGTTAATTTCCTGATTTTTGGTGAATTTTTAAGTAAAGGGAGGGGTCAAAATGTTTATACACTTTGAGCGTCGGCATTCATTTTGTCTGTACCTATCATTTTTCGATGAATATTTGATAGGAAAGCGACCACATGTGGTTAATTTAAATTAAATTTCAATCACATGGTTACATTATCAATAATCACGTGATTAAACCTATTGACAATTTACCGATATTGTAAATACATTCTGTTTACATTAAGCTAGACTATGGCCTCTCTAGAGACCAAAAGATGCTTTTAGTGATATCACGTGCAGTGATGCCAAGGGAGATTTAAAAACCCCGCGAGATCAGGGGAAAGAAATCCCCAGAAAATCGCTAGATTTTTTTACTTTTATCGTCTGAAATTTTCAAAAACCGCTAATTCACCCCCCCAACCTCCTCCATATTTTAACTTCCTATCATAAAAATATTATTAATATAGTATATTCAATATATAAAATGTTCCGTGTTTTCTCACTATATGTTTCTGGAATTATATTGAAGCGGTTAGCTCCCCAGAAGGCTTCCATATTTTATCAGCTAGTTTTACCTGTTTTTTCAGAGAGGGTATTTTAAAAAAATTTTTTTTGCAAGAAACGAATCATAAACTCAAACTTTTTATAATAAAAGTTAAATTGAAATATACTGCAAATTAAACATCACAATAATGGTGCACCTAATATTGAATATTGCCGAATAAATTCTCCATAAATATCGGATGAATTAATATTTGCAAAATAAATTTTTAAAAAAATCTGTAAAACATAGGCATCAAATTTATATGTGAATTAATTGATAGTTTTTTTGGATCAAGTAAAGAATTGATACCCTGTAACAGACGACGACAATCTTGCTCGCGAATATTCGTCAAAATTTAATATTTAAAAATATTATTTTAAAAATATATTGTCGCTGAAGTTAATGTTTTAAAGAATAATTAAATAAATATTGAATTGTCTTAAAAACGCACACAGAAAAAAAAACAAAAAAAAAACACGGTACATAAAAATCAATCTTGGTTGCAAAAATCCGAAACAGAAAGACACCCATTCATTTAAATAGCTTTTATTTAAATACGTTTGTTTTGTTACTTACTTAAAAAAAATGTTTTGTAAATATATATTTTTTCTTTTAAATCTTCAAAAGTTTTGTAAATATATTTAAAAAAAAAAATTGCTGGCGAATATTCAAGCATGTTTGCTATTTGAGGTGTTTACAAACGACCAACGCCATGTGCTTGTGTCAATGTCAAGGTTGAATCAACGGTGTCACTTGAAATGTGCGCCGGTCGCCGCCAGGTGTCGTCTTCTGTTACAGGGTATCTATTCTTTACTTGATCCAATTTTTTAACAATTCATAAGAGAAGATTGGGGAGGGGAGGTAAAAATGGGACAAATGTAAAAAGGGGAAAAAAGAACAAGATGAAAATCTTTGAGAATATATAGAAAGGGATAGCATTAGCCACATCCATATTGATAAAGTCGGACCTCTTCCTATGTGCCAGGATTACCAATACCTCCTTACTATGGTTGACCGTTTCTCCAGGTGGCCAGTAGCAGTGCCCATCAAAGATGCCTCAGCAAAAACAGTAGAAAAGACTATCCTTCAAGAGTGGATTGCCATATTTGGTGTGCCTGGCATCATCACCACCGACCGAGGCACACAGTTCCAATCACTACTCTTCCAGGAATTCACTCAGCTACTCGGCATAAAACATATAAAGACGACAGCTTACCAATGGCCTTGTGGAAAGATTCCACTGGACACTAAAACCTTCCCTGACCACGAAACACCCCACCAGCAACTGGGTAGATGAGCTTCCTCTGATTCAACTCCTTTAAGGAAGACATAGGTTGTACTTCAGCAGGAATAGTCTTCGACACGGCACTCTCACTACCCGGCCAATATTTTAAGGACACTATTCCCGATCTCACATCTGCGAGTCCTTTCACTCAGGAACTACGACATAAAATGGCCCAACTAAAGTACACACCATCTAGGCAACCGTCATCTACAGTCCATGTCCCACATCAGCTACAGGACTGTGAGTTCATTTTCATCAGAAATGATGCACTAAAGAGACCTCTGACGCTAACATACCAAGGTCCCTTTAAGGTTTTGAAGCGCTCTGAGAAGCATCTCACCATCGACCGAGGAAATCGAGCAGACACCATTTCCATCGACAGAACCAAGCTAGCCTTTCTGGAAAAAACACCACCAGGGATAGAGATCGTTTCGACCCACCCAGACGCCACACCCATCCCACCAACCACACTGTCACAGTCAGCACATCAAGAGGTACATCCAACTCCAGAAGTGCCCATCCTCTCAACTAGACACACCCGTCGTGGAAGAAAGGTTACCTTCCCAAGCAAATACAAAACGTATATCTATTATTAATTGATAATGATCAATTATCCAGGGAGAGGACCTTGTCACGGTTTCAAAAATCACTGTCTCCATTTTTTTTTTCCTTCTTTCTTTCTTCGCCCCCGCTCCTTCTCTTACCGGCCAAACACGAGTGAAATGTTCAGCCAAACATGAGTGCATTCATCAAACACGAGTGAAACGTTCGGCCAAACATGAGTGAAATGCATGAACATATATCAACAAAACAGACGATTTAATTTTTAGACGAAATTAATTTAGATGGAATCAACAAACTCCCAATCTACTTTTGATTGCATAAATTTTGTTCTAGAATTAATTAGAGTCGTTTGTTTGTTTTCATGGGGACCAACCTCACTAATATTACGCCGGCAAAATGAATACAGCTCTTTTTGGTCAAGTCAGGGCATCTCGCCCAGGGACCAACGACTGACGCTACCAGTCACGTCCGAATCCACTAGCACCGAAGGATTCCAGCAGCAGCAGCAACCATTCTCGAATGCGATTCACTACTGCTTGCCTCCTGAGACCCACCAGCAGCAAACTTCAGTTCCAGTCTCCAGCGCCTCCAGCTCACTCCTGCAGCTTTCCAGCCCTGGGTGCTCCGCAGCTTGCTCCAGCACCTCCAGATCACTCCTGCAGCCTTCCAGTCCTTGGTGTCTCCTGCAGCCTCGCCTGCCACCTTGCTTGCACTTGGCTCCCTACCGGTCGTCCATTCCTTAACACTGATCCCTCCGTTCTCAGTGTTGTCCGTTCCTAAACACTGATCCCTCCGTTCTCAGTGTCATCCGTTCCTTAACACTGATCCTCCGTACCCAGTGTCGCATGTTCCTTAACACTGACCCCTCCGTTCTCAGTGTCCACCATCCGTTCCGGACCGCCTAGACGTCCAGCTGATCCTTCCAGACCCAGCGAACAACCCTGAACCATGCTGTGTCTAGAGTACCTGTTCCCGACCTTAGCCTCCAGTGACGTGAGGCCTTCCAGGCAACTAGCATCCAGATCCAACGATTACCTTTTTTGCTTCCTTTAAAAAAATAAAAGGTGAACCCTCGCCTTTAACCAAACAACCCGTGTCTGTCTTCTTCTTTGCCTTTTTGCTGTTTACCGTTTGCCTGTGTCTACCTTGTTAGTTGTTGGGTCGATTGTCCCTGGATGACCGACCCCACAACAATTTTAACCTTACAATTGAATAAAAAAAAAAACATCATAAAACTTTAATTAAACTTGGAAACACGATTTAAAAAATAGTGCTGATCAATAAGTGCATTAGCACGAAAAAGCAAAAAAAAAAATTTTTTAGTTCATCATACAAATTTCATTTTTATCCATGCGTAAAAGATGAAAGTATTTGCACCATTTTAAAATTTTTTCATCTGTTCATTTTTTTCGAATTTAGACACGTTTTTCGTTGAAAATACATCAAACTGGCAAAGAAAAAATACCTTCAAAAGTTTTGAATTAAGTTTATGAGCTAAAATGTTTTGTGAAATATATGATTTTTGTTTCCGTATTAAAAAAAATAATTTTTATCGGTAAGTAAACAATTTTTGTCATAAATATCAAACTTTTATTAATGTGGTCATTTTCTACATTAATTAAAAAAAAAATGAACGCGTGTTCATTTGTAAAATGAGATTTTTTGGACGTTTCTTCATTGTGAAATTTTTAAGTTAAACTAAGACACATTTGAAATATATTTGAAATACTGAACAAAAGGTTCGATTTTTAGGAAGAAAAGCTAGTAATAAAGATGGGGAGGGAGTGTCGGCGCTTTACATGGAGTTATCTCCCCGTGCCGTGTTCAGCAAATTTCACAATGGCTGACTTCAACGCGCTCTCATAAGAACATGCTTTTCCGCTGTAAAAAAAAACAAAACTACTCAATCAAATTAAATTAAATTTTGTTTTTGGAGATCTTCAGTCCAAAACAGATACGTACAATATAACCGTGTTACGATATTTTCATTTTTGAATGTCTTGACTAAACTGTACAAGTACCAAAATATTTTACAAATCAATTCTATAGAAAGGTATTTTTTATTCACATATTTTTTGTTTATTAATTAACTGACAAAAAGATTTGGGTTGATTTTAAAAAAAAATTATTTTCCTTCTTTTCACAAATTAATAAAAATAAATATAAATAAATAATAGTAAATATCGACTAAATTCTAAATGAATAATAAATATAAATATATAACAATAAATATCGGCTAAATTCGAAAGTTGAGTTTTTCATATATTTATATTTGTAATTTTATAATTTAAAGTATTTTTTAAAATTTATAATTTCAAGCCATTTACCGTATTTTTTAATAACAGTTTTATTTATTTTTAAGTTTTTTTTTTTCAAAAGGTTTAAAAAAACAGCCTTCCAAAACACAATGACCTAAAGATTATGATTAAAATATCTAAACAAATCTCTAGAGAACAAACAAGATCAGAGAAAACTGTACATTTATTACACATATAAAAAATTGGTAAACTTTTACTTACTTTCCACCTTGACAATCACCTTTAAAATGACGACTTAAAAGATTTCGGGTATGCTAAAAACGAATATCATTTAAATTTGCCGCAAACAAGTAGTTTTCCAGAAAATAAGCAATGTAATTCCTTATGTTAAGACTGGTGGTCATTTTGAACGCACAAGTGTTCATATTTTTATTTATGTATTGTAAGAAATTTCTTTCCTACACACTCAATTTCCTCCCTGCAGAAGCAAATAAATTCCACAAACAAAAGCCATACCTTAAACTCAAAATTTATTCACAAGTAACAGCAATGAAAGTTCTTTGGTTCTGGTATAGTCCTTTGCAAAACGGTGGCCCAATTTCATCCCATACGCATGGAGCCTTTAGTATGAATTCCTATTGTTGGAATGTTAGTTCATTGTTCCTTTGGAAGGATTCATGAATGTACATGTTAGATTCGACTGGAATATTGGTGCCTATAATTAAGTATACGCCAGTCTCTAGATTAATAGAGATAAGATCCATTATTTGGTGAATAAACCGTGAAGAAATGATCTTTAATGCCATCCTGTAATTAGGATAATTTCTGCCTTATAAAATTGTCTCTGCTTGTAGAGATGTGATCCTTAGTTCACCAACAGTTTGGTGATACATCATGAAGGAATTGACATAGCTCCCTTCTTTCGTGGCAGCTACAGGAAACAAGTCTGTTCTATACCGAATCTTTCTGCAGACTGAAAAATAAACACATGAATACAAAAAAGGCACCAAGTCAAATCACCTGACACATTCAAATTTGAACCAATCACAGACCGGCTAGCAAACCGTGTAGGAGGCCTAAAAGAAACATGGCGGTTGAATGTGGAATTTCTCACACACTGCCAAGGAGGAGAGGAAAAAGTAATGGATAATCATTACTTTTTCCCAATACAAGTTAATTACAACTTTAATTCAATTAAATTTTTTTTTTTTAATATTAATATATGTGTGCCACTGTCTGTTGTCAATTTTCAGTTTAAACTTCAAAATTCTCATGCTTCCAGACATTAGCTAATTTCCACTATATGGACTGACCTGAGGAGCTTCATCCTTACAATTAGAACAAAGCCACTCCCCCAAGGTATCTTGCTGATTAACTCCTATGCAGCTGAAATGGTACCAGCTGTTACAGGAATCGCAGCACACCATTGGCAATGTTCCATCATTAGGAACAGAACAGGTTGGACAGAAAAAGGGGCCTCCTTCTTCTATAAACTCAGTTGATGCAATATCATCATTACCGTAATTTCCAAGGGCACAAGGTTTTTTAAGGAATGGACCTGTTCACACCTATCCTTAAGAACAACCGTGGAATGAACATTATTGTCACTTCCAGTAATTAATTTGATTATTTTACCAAGATTCCAAAATTGTCTGGTTTTGTTGGAAGTTTTAATAAGTACTATCTCTCCAACAGATAAGTTGGGGGCACAATTGCTCCCGATTTTGGCATCGACTTCTCTTAATGACAAAAGGTAATCATTATGCCAGATACGATTGAATTTTTCAACAAATTTATTCCTCATTTCCAAGAAATGTAATAAGGTTGTCCTATTTGAAGGGTTAGGACATAATTCAGAATCATAATTATTAATAAGCAAACAAGGTTGATATCCTGTTTGAAGAAAATGATTCAGAGTTAAAATACTTAAGTTTTTGTCAGCAGAAGCAATATAAGTGAGGGGTCTGTCATTTATTGTCTTTTGCACATCAGAAAGTGCAGTCAGAAATTCAAAATAATCCAACTTTCTTCTGCCCAACAGTTTCCTCAAACATTGTTTAACAGTTTTAATTGGTCTCTCCTAGGTCCCCCCCCCCGCCAGGCAGAGTAAAGGGGAATTGTTCGATGGACGATGTGTATGGATTTAAATTGTTCCTTCAATTCATCTGATTCGAGCATGTTTGATAACAATATTCCGGACGCAACAAAAGATTTTGCGTTATCGGAATAAACCTGCGTAGGGATACCAAATAAATTGGTAAACCTAACAAAGGCCAGCATAAAAGAGCGGGTGCTCATATCCGGCAATAATTCCAAGTGAATTGCACGCAAACTCATGCATGTAAAGAGTAATATGTACATTTTAACTTCTACCCGTCCAACTTTAATAGAAAATTGACCAGTGAAATCCACACCAATTTGTTTGAATGGGCGAACAAAGTTCATCCTATGAGCAGGCAATAATGACTCTGCAGGTGTCTTACAAAGCAGAGCATTTATTTTTTTACATACGGTGCAAGTACGCATGAAGGCTTTTATGGCTTGTCTCCCCTGAGGGATCCAAACTCCAGACAACCTTTACTGAGGGTTGAATTAACCCCCATGTGGTAACAGTTAAGATGAGCTTCCTTAATCGCCAGTTTTGTTAAATAATGATTTTTTCCCAACAAAAGGGGAAACTTGATCTCGAAGGGCAGAATATCAGAATTCTGTATCCTACCTCTGGTTCTAATTAACCCATATTTATCAAGAAATAACTCTAACGCAGTTACCCTAGGGGGAGACACTTTCCCGGATGGTTGTTTCAAGTAACCTAGTTTATGAGGGAAGGCCTCCATTTGCATATTAGCAAATTGCAATAATTTGGCCCTATTAAAATTGTCAGCACTACGGTGACGTAACAAATCATAAAATTTCAACACTTTTTCTAAGATGCTGATTGCCTTAGATAAGCTGGAATACCTTGTAATATCCAACGGGAAGGTATTTTCAGAAGGACGTGTCTCCTGAGAATGATTGGCCAATCAATGCCATCTCTATTGAGCCATTCCGGGCCATACATCCAGAAATTGAATAACTGGGAAAATTTAGAAGTATTGATACCTCTAATTAGAAGATCTGCCGGATTTTCCGATGAAGAAACATATTTTAATTTCGGTAGAATGCCAAATTTAATATTAATATCTTCTGAAAATTTTTTGATCTCTGCGATCCTGTTTTCAATATATTTTTCTTGGATCCTTTACCATTCAGGACCCACGAGAGGACAACTTGGGAATCAGACATCAGGAAAAAATTATCAATGTTAAGGGACCCCAGAGCACCCAAAACCTGAGGGGTTACCTTAAGGGCTAAAAACATAGCCAATAGTTCCAAAGTGGGAAGTGACTTCCCTTTAATTGGCGCCACTCTGGCCTTTGCGAACAACAGAGAACAGTTCGCTCCCTGTTTCGCATACAGAGTGCATCCGTACGCGTTTTTCGACGTGTCACAGAAACAAATAAATTTGACAGACTGACAATACACGCCTAGGGAAATTCAAACTTTCCCAAGTCATTTAGATCCTTGGCATAGGTTTGCCACAGCTTATTGAGCTCTTTGGGTATCCGCTCATCCCACGACAACTTGCTTTTCCAGATCGAGCTGACAATAATCTTCTCCTGTATCATGGCAGGGAGAAGCATAGATAAAAGGTCATATACTCCTGATATTTGCAAAAGAATCCCCCGTTTGGTATTGACCTCAGAGTCCACTAAAGTGGGAGAAAGTTTGAACGTGTCCCGAATAGGATCACATAAGTATCCCAATACTTTCTCAAAGGCTGGGAAGGGAAAAGAAATAGTTTCATCCTCCAACATTTTATCTTGTATCTTAGAACAGTTAGAATTGCAGGATCGCAAATCGAAGCCTGCCTCTAACAATCTGCTATGACATTGTTATGAATAGCAAGTAGGGACTCTCCATCACAACTGGTAGTGACAAGATTATCCACATAAAAATTGTTGGAAATAACATGTGATGCTGCATCTTTTGCATATTTTTCCGCATGGAATTTCAAAATGAATGAAGGGGCTAGCATTGAACCCAAATATAATTGTTTTGTACCTGTAAGTACATAATTTGTCAGCTTTTTTTTAAAGAAAAAACAAACTCTGTTTTTATCCTCTTCCGATTTAAGGTGAATTTGTAAGAAAGCCTTCCTTATATCACCTAGTAGGACATATTCGTTTTTCCTGAATGCCAGCAATAAATCCAATAATTTAGCAGATAAGTTCACGCCCATGTAGGCAGCGTCATTAATTGACGTCTCCTCTTGACGTTTCAGGGAGCAGTAAAATAGGGATCTGTACTGTGTTGGGTTTGTCCCCCCGACAAACCCGACAAGCAAGGGCTTGTAGTTCGTCAGAGCATCCACCATTAAAATACTTGTAAAACAGGCAGAGGGATGCAATATTTCATTAATGGGACAGAGATTGAAGCTGTATTGACCAAAGATTTACCAAAGATTTAGATCACAAAACCAAAACCACTACTACCATCCTCTTCAGCACTATATTAAACCTTCCTCTTCCCTACAGTGTAAAAGACAATTCTCACTCCTTAACCCTTCCTTACACCTAGTCACCCTGCTTACTGACTCCTCCCCTGTCAGCCTGCTACTACCATCCAAGTAGAGCACGCTAGTGCCTTTTCAACGAGAACGAGGCAGAGTTCACTGAGTCGACGTCCAGTACACACGTGTTTTGACGACTGCTATACTCATGTCATCTTACCATGTTCGCAGTGTTAACAGAAGATAAAATAATCCTTCAAATTAGTATTTATGTTGTCTTATTCAAACGAGATAACAGCAAATATTACAAAGCTTAGATGACAGTTCAGTTGGCAACTATCCAGGAGTGAGAGACTAGTAGCAGATGCACCAGCCCAAACATGACAACAATACTCCATACTTGGGCGAATGGTGGCCTTATAGAGGTATAGGATACTTTCAGGAGTAAGTAACTTTCTAACAGGGTAGAGAGAGCCCACCTTCTTCGCAATAAAAGGTAATGCGCTCAATGTATCTGTTCCAACTCATGTTCCCTGTGAACGTTAAGCCGAGGAGTTTATACGAAATACTTTCAGGCAATGTATCTTTAGCCGTAGATATTGGTGGTTGAGAAGGTTTCTTGTAATTAATAATTGTATTGTTAAAGAAACAAACTTAGTCTTGGCAGCATTGAATGTGACCGTCCATTTTTGACTCCATTCCACTACAGATTGGAGGTCTTCCTCGAGGGTTTCCGTCATGATATATGTTCATTCGTTTTCTCCTTGAGCCAGTTATAGAGTGTGGTGTTGTCAGCAAATATACCCATCTCAAAGATTTTGTTATCAGGGAGGTCATTTATGAATCTCAGAAATAATAAAGGTCTGAGGATTGACCACTGAGGTACACCCACATTTATATTGTATTGTCTTGACATATAACCATAGAGGTCAACCTGGATTCTTCTCTCATTTAAGAAGCATATAATTATGCTAAGCATTCGTCCAGTAATACCATAGGATCTGATTTTCATTAGAAAACCATTGTGTAATACCTTGTCAAAAGCCTTAGATATATCTAGGGCTACTGTCCTTCCCTCCCCTGCCTTATCTAGTGCATGGTATATACATTCAGAGATTACAGTTAGAATATCTGCAGTAGAACAGGTTTGCCTAAATTTATATTGATAGTCAGAAAGAAGTTTAGCAACTGTAAGGTGGTGGACTAGAGCTGGATTAATTATGGACTCAAATATTTTGGCATTTTGTACGAAATGACTCATGTAATAATGTTTTAGATAAGAAACATTTTTAATACCATACTTTGGGGTAATTGCGCCAACTAGCTAAAAGTGCTCTTTTGGCAACCACGCATATAAAGAGCACTTTTTTTAGTTGGCGCAATTACCCCTGGATTTGGCGCAATTATCCCAAAGTATGGTACCTTATTTTTCTCATATCATCCGCAAACCCTATGTAGCGACATTATCCATATGCGTATGAGCATGGCCCAGAGGCTAAGGAATTAGGGTGGAGAGTTGTATGTTTTGAGTTCGATTCTAGCTGATGGCACCCAAGTCTTATTTTAGTTTGATCTCACTACTATATATTAGGTTCAGTATAATAATTTATAGAGAATTATCTCTGTAATGATAAATATGTAATCTGCATGAATTAAAATATTATATTTAAGCGTCTCTCACGACTGGGCAACGCCGGAAGACCTGCTAGTAGTATATAAAATTAAAAAAAAAAAAAACTATTTTAAAAACCTACACGGAATTTTTCCCGCATTTTCTTCTGGCCACGACCTTTAATGTTTTAATATTTTATTTATTTTTTAAATTATTTATTTTTATTTATATTTATAATTTTTTTTTTTTCAAAATAAAGCAACAATGATCAGTTTAGGTGCGTAGGGCAACACACCGTCCGAATGAAGGAGATAAGCGTAATTGCGCCTTCAAAAGTGCCAATTCCCGTTTAACATTTCAAGAGAATGTTGTTTTTAGATCAATTTTGTTTTTTATACCATTCCCCTGTATCAACCAGTTTTTATTTTTTATTTATTTTTTTACCACAATATTTTCATTCACGTTTTTAAGATGTTTTCTCTCTCGCTTTTTGAGATCCGCAAAATCTTTCTTTTTTTTTTTTTTTTTCGAATGTCACTTCTGACACGTGATCAAACGAACGCCTAACAAGAGTCGATGTCACCAGTTTCTGTGAATCCCATTGAAGAATCCTTTTTTTTTTTTTTTTTTTTTTTTGTGTGTGAACGCGAGATTAGCTGGCGTACGTAAGCACATACCGAAAATCAGTTACCAAAATGTTGTTCTTGTCACTCGGCCTCTGTGGAAGGCCGGCACCACTGTCTGATTATTCCACTTATTATTGTCTGCCCTTTGACCTTTGCTGCTTTCACCTGACAATATCTGGCGTGGATCACGTATTATTGGCTCAACCCTTGGCCTGTGTTGATACCTTTCACCCCAAATAGACACCACTTGGCTTTTTTTGAAGTTAGTACGCATCAAGCTAGATTTGGAATTTCCTGTAACAGGTTACCGACGGGTTAGATAAAGAAAATAAGTTACTAATCGGATAATTGTCGGAGCGAAAGTGAAATACAAAGATTTAAATCAATGGAATTCCGGTTGGAAGTTCTTTTTTGCTTATTCACGTCGAGTAAGAGACGTTTCAACTATGTCGCCATTTGTTTATCTATGGCCCAATGAAAGTCGGGCTAGATTAGAAAATAAATAGATACTTTTGGCTGCTGACTTGGAGCGTAATATTGTTTTTTCTTGGCCTTTTCTTTTTGTTGGGAGATAAAAAAAAAAAAAAGAAAAAAAAAAGAACTACAAAAAACAAACTTTCATCTTACTTTGTTGTTGATGTGGTGTGTCTGGTGTGTAAAGATAAATATTGTGCCAAAGATTTAAATGTTCAGAAATAATTTTCCTTAATTTTTTTTTATTCATTTTTTTTTTTTTTACATACATACTTACCACTGCAACTTCTATTTTTGAACTAATTGTATTTACCTGGCATTGCCCAGATGGAAACATATAACGAGGTGGAACTATTTATCTTCCACAGCGAGAAGATGTGACACAAGGTTGGGAAAGTGAGATTTGAAAAGACAGTGCCTTAAAGAAAGAGCATTTTAACTGAACAAAAATACTTAGGATGTATTTGGCTCTTATACAGGTAGAGGATTGTGTCAGGAGCGAAATACCCTTTTTTACGGAAATCGCCCGAGACAAGGCATGAAGCCACTGGATGTGAGGAGCTAATAAGAATGAAAGCTAATTATTGCAAAGACAGGAAATCCCTAAGACCAAGGCTGTAGGTACGAGGAAAACAGTGAGGAGGAAGAGAGTTCCACAATCTTGCAATCCTTAGAAAGAAGCTACTGGAATAAGAAGCTGTATTACAATGAGGGATTAAAACATTGAATTGATGAAGACCACTAGACCAATGAGACAAATGAGCTGGAATAAAGGGAGCAGGGAATAGATTAGACAATTCTGAGGAACATATGCTGTAATAGTATTTTCAGAAAAGACAGAGACTAGCAACATCACTTCTGTGAGAGAGAGGTTGAAGTGAAGGTTGGAGCAGTAGAATGATTCAACTATTTTTCCAGCAACCTTTACTGCTAAATGAAGATTTATATCAGATCTTGATGTAAAACTTCATTTCAGGTTAGGGGTGAAGTTCAATCCCAGAAGCTTGTGAAAACAGGGTGTGTTCTTGACAATGTGGACTGTGGATATCAGTGGTCAAAAGATTAAGCTTGGTTTTGGATGCATGAAAATTAACCAGTCACCTTTTATATCAAGGTTGGAGGAGAAAGACTCAGAGCTCTAATGAAAGAGCACTCTGGCTGAACAAAAAGTATCTGGGCAGCCCTGTTGACATTCTTCAGTAGGAACTTCTGAGCAATTAACAATAAACTAACCCCTTCTCAAAGGACAAAAATGTAAAGCCTTGAAAGATTGGACCTCCTAGAACTACACAAGACTATTCCTTAGACTGACGGGGAACTTGACACACCAGAATACCAAGACTCTGTCAGTCTGATTTTGGTATGAAATAACCCTAACTGAGAAATAACTCCAAATATAGTCATGTTTACATTTTTTTTTTAATAGGATTTTTGAATATTCGTTTTAGTTTTCCCATATTTTATTTTGGAGATAAAAAGGAAATTTAATATTATTATTTTTTTTTATTAGATAAAAGAACAAAAAAATATATAAAATCCTTCACCAACCTAGTTGCTAGTCTCTTAGACTTCTTAAACTTCTGCAACGTATAAGACAATCAAAGTCAACCATCGCTTTTGATTTTTGATCTGAAGTTAGATCCACTGCATCGCTGCAGTTTCTTCGCTTTGAAATCAATTGTCTGCTTCCAGTTCATTTTTAGTATCTTTTTTTTTTTCCATTAAAAATCCACTGAAGCACTTGCTTAGCAACTGTCTCTGAGGCCAGTCTTCGGACATGTACGAGTCAGCCTAGATGTTGTTTACAGATTATTGACACTACTACCTGTCTCTCTCTCTACTCTATCTTTACTTCTGTGGAAAGTGCTCGACTGAGCTCCAATCCTTGTTCCTCCTTATAAGACACCTCAAATGCAAAAAAACTTCCCTTTCTTCCTTCATGTGCCCAACATCAAGCAGAATTTCCATAAACAGAATTTCTTTCCAAAGTCTTCTCACCTGTGGAATATGATGATGAGACTGCTTCTCTGAAGGTCAATTTAAAAAAGCAATATACACAAACACTTGTCATAAACCTTCCTCATCTGTAATTACACATTGTTCTTTCCATTCATCCTTTATTCATCCTTTTTAATCCTCTCATAATATTCTTCATCATTCAACTTTGCCTTGTTAGTGAAGCCACGAATTCACTAACTGCAACCCCCCCTCGCCACTTGTAGACCATGGGTGATGACCTGTGATATCTTAGGATGGGATCTTGGTGGCTGAACCATTATTTCAGTTCGGCCCTTACTTCAATTAGACAAAAAATGGGAGAGCTGATCTGATCAATTTGCTGGTCACACCATGTCTTAGTATCTCGCTTAAGTTCATTCTGAACCGTATTATTAGATTTTATTTTTCAAAACATCAAAATCTGATTTCTTATTTTTTATTTTCTTAAATAGTTAAATAGATACTGAAGATTACCAATGAAAAGGAGCATTTTTTTTTAAGAGTAATGTTCTTCTGGGAGTAACATTTTCTCGAACGCAGAGTCGGAGTAATGTTTCTAAGAGTAATGCCCCTATCCTCTCAGTAAAATTTCCTTCTAAGAGTAATGCTTTCTGAGAGCAATGCATTCTAGGAATCCCTACTTTGGCCTTTTGGCCAAGATCAAAGTGCTTTAATTTTATATTGGAATTTTTTTAATTGTAATTTTTTCTTTAAACGAAATAAATTAAATATCAAGATCAAAGTGTAGTATCTGAAGAACAGATACTACACTTCCATTTCTTGTTCTCTTTCAGTGGAGGAACAGTCCTTCACGACTGAGACAATTTTTTATTTTTGTACCTTTTCTCCACGTTAACAAACGACCCTGGTGTCTAACTCTGTCCCGTGGGGAGGCATTGTAAATAGGTATTATTATATAAAAGGAACTTTGTGTGTGTGTGTGTGTGTGTGTTTGTTCCCTATGGACTTGAAAATGGCTGAGCTGATTTTTATGAAATTTCTCATGAAACTACTTCAAGTGCCTGGCAATGTTCTTAGATAGGTTTTGTATCTAAATGTCTTCCATAAGAATCAATAATCAAAATTATCTGATGAAAGAAGGAAGAGCTAATTTTGACCAAAGTTAACACCTTACACAGCCTAACACCGCAAGTGGATTTGAGAAGTTTTATTGCCACACAAGCTGAAAGGCTTGACATATAAAATCAACAGTATTTTCTTTGATATGACAGGGGCGCGTTCGAAATGAATGTTTCTGTTTAAAGCACAACTGAATCATGATACTTGACTTTTTCATTTTAAACTTAAATTCAAGCCATTATCGCTGCACAACCTGTAAGGCCAGGCATATAAAATCAACAGTTGGTTCTTTGATATGACAGGGATGCATTCAAAATAAATGTTTCTGTTTGGAGTATAATTGAACCATGATACTTGACTTTTGCATTTTAAACTTTACTTCAAACTTATATATACAAATAATATTATAAAATCAGCAATAGACTCTCTACAGTGCAATGTAGACAACAATGTATTGTGAATTAAGTAACTGTGGATAGGCATGTGAAACTTTGTTCCAGTGCACTGTGATGGGTCCCCAACTAGAGCAGGCAATAAATCGATTTAATTGAAAAATGGGTGATTTCTACGATTTCGATGACAATGGAAATATGTGAGTGCCTAACATTTGTTGATCACCATTCAATCCAGGGCAACGTCAGGTTTCTCTGCTAGTATAAAATGATTATTCTATCTATAGTATTATATTTGACAACTTTATTCGATATCAAATAACCCCAAAATGGTTGATATGCCGTAAACCAAGCCATTAATTAGATGAGAGTAAAGTTGCGTAAATAATTTAAGGCTGAAAAGACATTCACATCAAACTATTTTTACTTTCATAAAACCATAAAACCAAACTATTTATATGCAGTCTTTGGTGCGTCTTCCTTGCAGTGCTATGAACAGGCATTTGAAGGAATGTCCTGAAATAATTGGCGTTCGTGTGGCGGAGATGTTGATTCCAAAACAGAAGACTTACATTATCAGTAAGAGGAACTCAGAAGCAATTTCCGTACATTTTCTTGTGTCTGTTGCTATAACAAGTGACAAATTCCGAGTGCAGACATTTAATGAATTTTTTTTGAATGGACAGCATTGATGGCTAAATCATATTGACACACTAATTCCTGTTGACTCATTCAAGTCAAGCTATGTTGAGCTTGGTTAATACTTAGATGGGTGACCATCTGGGGATCGATGATACCCCCCCCTTGTAAGGGTAGCTGGGCAAGTAATTGTGAGGCAAGGATTGCGCAATCATCATCTCCATCTCTCCTGAATCGGCACTGCTTGAGTTCACTGGCAAGTTGAAGTACTAGACACTGGAAACAATGCAGAGATAAGCAGAGAGCACATACAGCACCCATTTTAGTACTGACCAGGGTCAATGTTGCTTAACTTTGATGACCTAATGGGAACTGTTGTGTCAACGTGGTTATGCCATATTATTTGGGAATATCAGGTACTATTTATTTAATCCATGAAATTAACATAATCTCATTGTGTTAAAAGGTTAATCACAAAATTTGGACTAAATTACATTTCTACTACTATGCATGTCTGCTGAACCAACTTGCCTTACATTTCTTTGTTCTTTAGAAGTAAAGTTGATTTTATTGTCAAGATGATGTTAGTATTTTATTTATAACTCATGCTGTTTTCTTCTTCAAGTCATCTTAGTCATATAAGTGCAAACATGGCCAGCTCAACAAAATGGCTATCTCCCATCTCAACATTCAACTCACACCAACTCTCTTCTTTACAAAGCCAACAATGCGAACAGAATTCGATTTGAGAACAATTTATTTTAAAATGGGTAAAGTTTAAATTATTGACAAACAGCAACATCAATTATTTTTTAGCATTTCAACATTGGTGATTGGACCATCTCATTTGTTAAAATAGGTATTTTAGTGATTGGACCATCTCATTTGTTAAAATGGGTATTTTAGCATTAGTGATGGGACCATCTCATTTGTTAAAATGTATAGAAAAAGTGATAAGTATAATTTTTTCCATTAATTAAAAGAAATTTTTTTTTTTAAATTTATTTCCAGGAAGTTGCTAAGCATGTCTTATAAAACAGTGACGCAGATAATCTCCGTGCAACAAGCACAAGGTGAAGGGTTTTTAGTCCGCAAAGTTATTGGCGGAACTATTTCATCATGTGACCCTTTTATTATGTTGGACCATATTGGTAAGTGGCTAAATCTTTTTTATAGATTAGTAAATCTGACGTATCATTTGGATTTTTCATCTGCGATTTTCATTAGTTGTCATATTCACAAAGTTTCGGCTGATGTAACCTCCACCTTTCTTCAGGAGCAATTTTGTGTACTTGGAAACCTGTTAGTCAAACTCAAGAACCTGGATAGAATTTTAGTACATATTCCAGGCAGTTATGTAAAACCATCGCCAAGGGTTGAACAAAAACTTCGTGTTTTGTTTTTACTGAAAATGATGGTCAAATGTTTAAAACGCTAGCAAAACAGTTAAAAATTAAATAAAAAAATATATAATTATTATCATAAACAATCATTGTATGGTAGTTTCAATAAAAATAGTACTTGTGCAGTTTACAGACTGTGCTGATATTTAGAAAGCCATTCTTAATGTAAAGAGAGAGGGGCTTTTTAATTATTCTGTATTTTTACCTAACAATTTAATAAATAAAGATAGTTTAAAAAAATATTAATAAACTAAAGGTACTGTTTGTTAATTGTCAGCTGCTGGGATATAATTGGCTGTGTTTCAGCATCTTCTAGCAGTTTATGTAACCTTCTTGGAATATGCTGATGATAACACAGTTTGGATTTGGCATAATACTGAAATTTTTTAATGAATTGAAAGAAGTCTACTTCAGTGAATTAAATAAAGTGTTCATATCGAAATTTTATTCAGGTTCAGTTTGTGACCAAAGTTAACATCCTTATACAGCTTAACATCACAAGGGCATTTGAGAAGTTTTATCACCACACAAGCAGAAGAGCTTGGCATATAAAAATCAACAGTAGGTATTTTGATAAGATAAGTAAAAAAAATGAATTAAAGAAAATAAATTAAAAATAAATAAAAATAAAAAATAGCTGATGGATGAGTGTGACATGTTTGTTTTCTCTCTCCCCCTTGCTCCAAATGATTTCATTCGACACTTGCTAACTTTTGTGTAATAGGATGGATATATATTTATATATGTACAAAAAATGCACATCTTTTTTATAGAGTGAAGGATTAATTCTTTTTTCACCAAAAGTTTGAATTTAATACTATTTTTTTCTTAAGGTCCTGTTGACTATAAACCTGGTGAAGCAGTCGGTGCTCCTGATCATCCACATCGAGGTATCGAGACGATCTCTTATATTATTGACGGTGGATTAACTCATCAAGATTCGGCGGGAAACAAAGGTAAATTTCAGATTTTACTTCTGCAAAACTTTAGGAATCGAAAACAAAAATTCATGATGCGTCTCCTATTTTATTCTGCTCGAATGGATCAGAGAGAATTGCAAATTGTATTGTTATGATGACTGAACTTATGCATTCATGACCTGAAAGTTTGTAATTCCAATTTATTTTCAGTCCACGTGAATTCGATATCATGAATCACAGATGACATGACCTTTCCAGAATGATCAAAAGATGCATCGGAAGGAGAACAAATATATAATTTTACTGCCCTATTCTAATAATACTGTGCAAATTATTATTATGTACTCACTAGGAGTTCTCACACAGCTAATCATCACTGATAATAACCAGTAGTGTTCCTTGGAACCTGAGTGGCAACACACCTCACCAGATGTCCAGTATTCTCAACCTCTTATGATAGCCATTGCAAATGCTTTTTGCATTATCACACCAGCTACTTACCATTGATATTTTTGTTGTTGACAGTGACCATAGCCAAAAGGTGCACTGGAAGGATATCAAGTCTATAATATTACAAGAATATCTCTACGCTCAAGAGTAGTAGTAGTAGTAGTAGTAGTAGTAGTAATGGTTCCAGCCAACGAACCAGAGCTTCATTCAACATGTCCATATTATCATAGGTGGTTTGAGTACCTTTAGCCCCCAAAATCAGAAAGTAAGAACTAACTCTGTCACCAAGGTGCATACCACAAATCCACCAAACCATATCCATGCAACCTAGTATTCACTTGCATTTATCGCCGATGATTCTTGAAAGCAGGCAGGAAAGACACTAGCGACTTGTGTATGCTGTCGTCAGCTACAACTTTGCAAAACGCTGCACCATGTGCACACGCAAATATTGACTGTTAAATCAATCAGTCAGCATCCCTTCACGGTTGCTTGTGTAGTATAATTTGATTTGAAAAAATGTATTTCAAGTAAAACAGTATCACATATGTGTTATGTTGAAATTAGTAAAAATTAGTAAAAATTTCAAAACTTATGAAAAATTATCAAGTAGAAAATCTGCTGGAATTTTTTTTTTTACAAAATAAACCCATAGATATTAACAATCTGTCATTTTCTGTTTTAGCAAGCTAGTGGCTTTCCTTCAAACCACTGACAACTAGCACATAATTGAAGGGAAATTAAGTCCCTATGAATTCCATTTTCATTGGGATTTCAGTGTTAACAGCCAGAGTATTCAACAATAGGAAGTTGGAAGGACGCATTTTTGTACCATATGTCGATATGTGTACTTGGGACGAAGGGTTCATCCCAATGTGTATACGTGCCACTAAATGTCTATTGTTGGTGATTCTTCATTGTTTGAACCCTAAGTTATGTTGTTGCTGTCTATTTATGTTATATTTATATCTAATTGTTCATATGTGGGTGTGTGCGTCATACATGTATTTTAGACATACCTTACTTCATGCGTCATTGATGTTGTCCACCTGGAATTCATCTTGTTCTTGGAGGGGAGGCTGGAAACCTGTTTGGATGAATATTCATTCACTTCCAAGAACGTTGATTATATGGAAAAATGCTCGCATGAAAAGTAATATTCTTAAGATTTTATAAAACCTGGAAAAGTAAAGGACAAGAAATTCAACCTGGAAAAGTAAAGAACAAGATATTCTAGTAAAGTAAAAAATAAGAATTTTTTAGACTTAAAATATTGCAGCTAAAAATAAAATTTGAATATTGATAAATATTTTATTTATTATTTGCATATGTTGTTGTTTATTGTTGAGTTAGAAAGGGTGTCAGTCGCTGGATTGAACTTATTCCCCCCCCCCTATTATTTGCATATATTTATGTAGTGAAAATTGTTTGAATAAAATTAATTCATTAGTTAGTTAGTTAGTAGATGGAATAAATAATTTTATAATTTACATAAAAATTAATAATTTTATTATATCATAATTAGGATCATTTAATTTTTTCTAACTCAACAATAAACAACAACATATGCAAATAATAAATAAAATATTTATCAATATTCAAATTTTATTTTTAGCTGCAATATTTTAAGTCTAAAAAATCGCAGATGAAAAATCCAAATGATACGTCAGATTTACTAATCCATAAAAAAGATTTAGCCACTTACCAATATGGTCCAACATAATAAAAGGGTCACATGATGAAATAGTTCCGCCAATAACTTTGCGGACTAAAAACCCTGCACGGAGATTATCTGCGTCACTGTTTTATAAGACATGCTTAGCAACTTCCTGGAAATAAATTAAAAAAAAAAAATTATTCTGTTGATTGGTTTTATATAGTTTTTATTCACTTTCCACGTGTTAATCGCAGAAGAATGGAAAGTGAATATCTTTGCTTTAAGTGGTTAATTCTAGGTCTCTATTCTGACATATGTCAGCTTCCTCCCCAGTGAAGAGGGGGGGGGCGACCTGTTAAACCATCTACCCTGCTCAACGACCAAATTCCAACTCCAATGTCCAACTAACCCTGATCCACGCAACTCACATGTAGATCCTGTCAGATTATGTGCAGATGCTTCCGGTAAACTTGTGTATGATCTATTTTGACAGGTTTTCAACATTCTTCACATTCATCTCCTGTCCATCTCTCCAGTTAGATAGATAGATTGAGATGGATAGATATAGAAATAGATGACTATACCGAGAGATATATTGATAATACATATATAGATAAATAGATAGATCAACAGACAGATGAATAACTAACAAATACTTTTGTGTTCGACCTACTACATAACATTTTCATTAAAGTTGACTGCCTTTTCTTAATTCCCTAATTAGAGCTCAACTTTAATTTTTCTTAAAGGAGTTTTATGACTATAATATTTTTAAATAAATATTCACAATTTTTATTCTTACAGACACTAGTGTTTCATGATTTTATATATATATATATATATATATATATATATATATATATATATATCTCCATTTGAAGTTTTTAAACTTTAAATTCTGATATATATATATATATATATATCTCCATTTTAAGTTTTTAAACTTTAAATTCTGATATATATATATATATATATATATATATATATATATATATATATATATATATATATATATTCATAAATATGAACAAATGATTAATAAAATATGTTAAAAGACATCTTGAAAAAGAGTTAAAAACATATTTAATTTTAAAAAAGGAAGCACAAGGTACTCCGCGGATTAAGGACTATCCACTTATCTTGTGCTTCCTTTTTTAAAATTAAATATGTTTTTAACTCTTTTTCAAGATGTCTTTTAACATGTTTTATTAATCATTTGTTCATATTATAAGCTCTATTTCCTTTTCGGTTTTATTGAGCTTTTTATATCTGGCTGAGTTTATTTTACTTGTAAATATTAACTCTTTAATATTTATAATATATTTTAAGTTTACCATTTTGATTACCTTAGTAAACTTATTGTAACTTTTATTATATATATATATATATATATATATATATATATATATATATACACACACAAACTTTAAAAACTTAAAGTGGATATACAAATATTGTTACTAATATTGCGGATTACCATAAAACTCATGTAGTAGCGTATATTTTCCCAAATGTAAAAATACACAAAATACACTTGTGAGGGATGATTTATAAGTTTTAGTTTTACTGATAGTTTAAAATCAATAAATATTTACCATTTTATCATGGAAAATCATTGAAAATTAAGTTTTGAACAAAAACAAACAAATTAAAACTATAAAAAGAATCGTTTTTGGCATCAGAAAATAGGTACAAAGTTTTCCAATACTGATTCTAATACCCTAAATGTTCTGATTTTTTGATTCCTGATTCTGATTAACTGTTGCATCACTTGGGTTAATATTTGTTTATTTTATTCAGTTATTTTTAAGAAAATATTTTCTGCAGCTAATATGTTAATATAATTAATTTCTGTTTTATTTTTGTGTTCAAAGGAGTATTGAACAAGGGTTGGGTACAAATGATGACAGCCGGCCGTGGAGTGGTCCATGCTGAGATGCCAGCTGAAGAAATTGTCGAAAATGGTGGGAGAATGGAAGGTTTTCAACTTTGGGTCAATTTACCTGCAAAAGTAAAGTGAAACTTTTTTTTTTTTTATTATTATTTGATTATGTAACTTTTGTGATACTTGTAAGCATTCTGCGCACAAGAAATCGCTCCAGACTAGGCATGAAGTCATTTGATGTAAGAAAGTATTAAAAAACAAACATGACTTCAAAATAAAAACAAGGCGACGATAAGTGAGATGGATAGATTGAGAAACCCAGAAAACAGCAATTTTTCTCCCTTTGTCAGAAACATCACTCATGGAATGTGAGGACTAAAGGACAAAGTAAGAGAAATGAATTATGAGGTTGCTGAAAGTAAACCGAAGATCCATTTTCTACTTGTCTTGTCATGATTGTAAGCATTGGGTACACAAGAAGTGCGGTGGAAGTACCAGTAGGTCGAGAGAGGATGACCAGTTAATATGTAAGTGTAAGACATTGAAAATAGAACTCAGATGTGAATGGTGAAGCAATTGCGGTTAGGGTTAGGAAGTTTTAGATATTTTCATTACTGTGACATGACAATTCAGAACATACCATTGGTTTCACTTGAAATTCAATATTTCAATTTTTGAATTCACTCCAATTGCGAAGAAGAACCAGAACAAATAAATTGAAGACATTGCCAAAGCAGCTGCCAAAAAAATGGGCTCCCTGTACCATGCTAGAAAAATACACCTGACAGTATCCTACATCTCTACAAACTCACTAATTCACCCATGCATGGAATATTGTTGTTACCTATTGGCCAGTGTATCAATTACTAGTCTCTCTATCGGACAAAGTCTAAAAAAGAATCTTCAATCCAGTAGGTTCTACATTGTCAAACAAGCTGCAACCCTGTTCCATCACTGCAATGTTGCATTCCTGTGCTTATTTTACAAATACTTTAATGGATTCTGCTTTGATGATCTCGTAGCGTTAGTACACCCCCTGTGTAAATACTTCTGACTAACCCGATGTAGACAATGTATGACAAGCCAAACGCTATCATGTCTAATGCACAAATGACACTGCGTCTGTGTGATGGGACAGGAAATCCGGTTTGTACTCATTTGCATGAGTTTGTGCCCTCATGAATATAAAAGACGTCGGATTTTCTTTGTGGCAGCAGTATTTTTCTTTCATTTGCTTCAGTCGGTGAAAGATTTCGTGTTGCTCGTTTCAGAAAGAGGATGAAGTGAAGGAGGGAAATACTCAGTATCGCAAATCGAGGTCAGGAAGAAAGAGAGAGTAAGAAGAAAGAACTGAAAATAGAATGTTCTGCTTCACCCGATAATCAGCAAGATACTGTAACGGTCTTATAATACCAGAGAGACTTCTACTCTGAAAGTTTCTTCCCTCAAACTTCTAGACTTTAGAATTTCATCCCGCCTCCTGTTTCCCCGACTGCACTGACATGCAGAAGTTTAAATGTAATGCAAACAGACTTCTCGCTGCTCAACTCCCTACTTAGTGTCCCTATAGACATAGTCCCTAATTCACAGTTGTCTCTTACGTCTCAGTGGTAATTTGCCTGGTTTGGTGTGAATATGAGTTAAAAAAAAAAATTGGAGGCAAAGGAGACAATTTTTTACCAAAGAGTTACTTGCCCTTTAAATATAACTTGTTAATTATTTCCACATGGAATCTGTGTCATCTAACACAACCTAAAAAGTGTTGATATGTCACAAAACAACACGAAAAAAAAATCAATTAAAAATTAATGTTAAAAATTATTCTTGTCTTGTTTGCAGGAAAAACTGATAAAACCGCACTATGAGGATATTCCACCGGAGAGCATTCCAATCATTTCATTGGACGAAGAAAGAGTTACGGTGAAAGTTATTGCAGGAGAATTTCAAGGTAACTTTAATATTTATTCATAGGTTTTTCTTTAGGCTTTCAGTTTTATTTTATAAAGGTGAGATCATCATCATCACCATTGTTATCATTTTCAACCTTAATCACCCCAAACAAGACGCATTCCTGATATTAAAAACTTTATGCGTTGCATTGGTCAGATTCAGTTCTTGATATTAAACTTCATCCATGCCAGGTTTTCTACTGATTTTTTATTTATTAAGTTGTTAGATGAAAGTACTGAATAGTTAACAACAATTCCCCATGTGGAAAATGGTTTTCTAAATACTAAAGGAAATTATAAAAAAATGTCTGTTTTCTTTTATAAAAATAAATAATTAGAAAGCCATGTTTAACATAGTAGGGAGGGAGTCTATAATAACTAATCTGTACTTTCGCCTAACAGTTCAATAAATAAATTAAAAAAATTTAATAACAGTTCAATAAATAAATTAAAAAAATTTAATAACAGTTCAATAAATAAATTAAAAAAATTTAATAACAGTTCAATAAATAAATTAAAAAAATTTAATAAATTTGAGAAACTGAAACACTCAATAGAAGTTATATTATGGATGAAGTTTAATGTCAAGAACTGAATCTGACCAAAGACTGTTTGCTGCTGATTTTGAATTGCTTACTGTTCTTGTTTACCAACACATATTCCTCCCTTCAAGTATTGCCAAATCATAAACAGGAAATCTCTGTCTGGAAATAACATGGTTTTATCAACTTATGTTCTGGGGTCATCTCTGACCTTAAGTGTCAATCAAACTTCTCCATTCAAACAACAGTTCTTAAGTATACCCTTTTTGTTAATGAAGCTATAAAAGTCATAGAAATAGGGGACTAACTTGCTTTGTTTTATATAGGATTCACTGTTTGTGACTCAAAATTTATTTTCCACCTGGAAGTTATGTGGTTTCTTGGGCTTCTGTCCTGGGGTCACCTCTAATCCTTAAGTGTCACTCCAACATTTTCTATTCAAACAACAGCCCTTATTAGGTAACTCGATTTTAAGTAATTTCTTATTAAGCTATTAAGGTCATAGAAATAGAGGACTAACTGGCTCTGTTTTATATACACGATTCTCTGTTTGTGACCCAAGATTTATTTTCATTGCTGGAGATTGTATCTCTTTAATTCCAGGAAAGAAATCTGTGCGACAAACTCGAATTTCTACAATATTTCTTGATGTTGCGTTGGAGGCTGGAGCCGTTTTTACAACGCAGATTCCAGAAAATTTTGCTTCTTTCATCTACGTGTGGCGAGGATCGGGTAAGTGAAACAAAATAGATTTATCCTTTGCGGATTCTTTAAAACGTTTTTTTTTTAAACCCACGACAGAGTTGCTTTGTCTTAAGCATTTTTGAACCTCTTGACTATTCTCCTTCCTTCTCCAATGAAGTTCATGCTATTCTTTCCTTTCCAAGGGGTTAGACATTATTAGGTTCAACTAATATTATGAGAGGATTGGATGCTAACATTCAATGTTGCTAAAACTAAACTTCTTTAACAATTACAAGAAACTTTGTCTACCACCAATCACCATTACTAATACTACCTTATCTGAGAGCTCATTATTTTAACATTCACAGGCCACATGAATTGGAACAAATACATTACAAACATTGTCAAGGCTGCTGCAAAGGAGGCGAGTTCTCTTTACTGTGCTAAAAAATTACTCACACCTGATAGTTTTCGCTTATGCATGGAGTATTGTTGTCACATCTGGTGTATCTACCAGCAGTTTCTCATTCTTAGACTGGGTCCGAAAAAGAGTTTCAAATTTAATACGGCCCACACTATCGACCAAGTTCCAATGGCTGTCCCATCGCTGCAATCTTGCATCTCTGTACTTATTTTACAAGTACTTTAATAGAATGTGCATTTGTACTCCCTCAACACAAATACCCCCGAATAACCAACAAACAGCAAAATCTCACCCCTTCACTGTAAAGATCCCTAGAAGCCAAAAAGCCTTCTACTCTAAATAGTTTATTCTCTTGGACTTTGGAATTTCCTCTCGGTCTTTTGTTTTCTTTACTGTAATAATATGCAGAATTTTAAATGTAATGTGAACAAATGCCTGTCGACATGGTTCCAAAGAGTTGCCCATTACGTCCAAATGGCAATATGGCTTGTTTGAGGTGACAAAAAGTGAAAAAAATGAAGAATGCAATGAAATAGATTTGATGGTTTATGAAAAGTATTAGAAACAATCATGGCAACATGTTCCACTGTGGGAAAGTTCTTGGAAAGAAACTCCATTCATGGATATCCTGTTTGATGTGAAGTATACAGAAGAATAATAAAAATTGCAATTCTGTTAGAAAAACAAATCCAAGCTATGGATGTTGTACACAGAAAAACCATAGATTGAATTTCTATCAAATACCTTTTATGGAAATAACGATACAGAAAGACTATCACTGTCTGTAGAAAAAAAACAAACAGTTTTTTGAGAACATTTAAATTCTGGCCTTTGTCAGTGGCCACCATTCGACCACCCAGAAGCTGAATACTCAAGATATCCACTAGAAATAACAACTAGACAGTGTTTATTCACAGGGCTTATCTTTAGATAATCTCGCACATTGTCTTTTCTCAAGTGTGTTGCTCTCGGTCTCAACCCCGTTTAATAAGATATTTATTTTATTTTAAACAAAAAAAAAAAAACATCTTTTCCGTGGCTGGACTCCAACCAAAAATATTTTCAATTCTCTGTGCCATCACTCTTTATTTTTCAGTTGCAATGTCTACCATTTGCATGCACCACTAAAAACATGCAGCCAAGCGTATGTTTACAATATGAATGCAAGTAGTCATCCAACTGCCATGTCTCTCTAAGATGGAACACCCAAGATGACAATGTAAAATTGTTTTACAACATAGAAAGTAGCAGAGATTGTTTGCTATTTGTCACCATTGTTGCAGAAAAAAAAACATTCAGGATTGAAAATGTCACCAAAATATGTGAATGATCTGACAATCTTTATTTCTTTCTTCAGTGTTTTTGTTGGTAACGTGTTGGATGTTGCCCGCATTACCAACAAATGAGTTTTGTGATTATGCAACACATCTATAAACAAAATTGGGGAGTTGTTCACATAAACTTTTTAGCAGATAAAATAACAATCAGTTGAGAGGTCAATCCTCATTACAGGCAGTAATAACTAAGAATAAAATAACATTTCCATCCGTCATGGCTGATGGAACGAGAACAATCTATTCACAAATTAAATTTCATTTTGAAATTTCATAGAAGTTCCTGAGTTTTATATAAGAATTACCAAATTTAAAAAGTGTACCTGCAAAAGATCGGAGGTTACATCGGTTGATGCATTGTAAAAAAAAAATAATAACCAAGATAAGAACGATAGTCTAAATAATCCAAATAATCTATATATTAATATCATAGTACCTTTAACGTATGTACGTGTGTCATGGTTTCCCGATTATAAATTATTCGATTGGAAGATCCTATTAATTAAAAAGAAGGGTAGAAGTTGATAGCGTACTACGAAGCTTTAATGAGTATATAGATATACTAATTTAATGAGTATATAGATATACTAATTTAATGAGTATATAAATATACTAATTTAATGAGTATATAAATATACTAATTTAACGAGTATATAAATATACTAATTTAACGAGTATATAAATATACTAATTTAACGAGTATATAATATACTAATTTAATGAGTATATAGATATACTAATTTAACGAGTATATAGATATACTAATTTAACGAGTATATAGATATACTAATTTAACGAGTATATAGATATACTAATTTAACGAGTATATAAATATACTAATTTAACGAGTATATAGATATACTAATTTAATGAGTATATAAATATACTAATTTAACGAGTATATAAATATACTAATTTAACGAGTATATAGATATACTAATTTAACGAGTATATAGATATACTAATTTAACGAGTATATAAATATACTAATTTAATGAGTATATAAATATACTAATTTAATGAGTATATAAATATACTAATTTAACGAGTATATAGATATACTAATTTAACGAGTATATAGATATACTAATTTAACGAGTATATAGATATACTAATTTAACGAGTATATAGATATACTAATTTAACGAGTATATAGATATACTAATTTAATGAGTATATAAATATACTAATTTAACGAGTATATAAATATACTAATTTAATGTTCATAGTATGTTATTGCTTTCTATTCTCCTTTTTAATAAATAGGATCTTCCACAATGTAAAAAAAAAAAAATAAATAAAAATATTATGTTGCTTTTAGATCGTACATGAAACTAAAATATACCTTCTTGGCCTTCTGGCTAGGATCCAATGGTAGTATCAGTTCTGTCTAAAGATGGTATAATGATATCATGGGGTTTCCGTTCATGCCGGGTGTCCATACAATGGAAATATGTCACAGACTCCTATAAAGATATTGGAGATATACCATAATAACTGGATATATTCTGACACTACATTAACCAGAGTACTTATATAAATACTTTTACAGTTTTAACAAAAGGGCTACAATAATATCTTGGGGTCTTCATTCATGCGGAACATCCACAGAATGCCCAGCAACATTGCATATGAAAGATGCTAGTGTGGTTCCGCTAGTCTAAATGAAGGTTGTACCTAAATTTGTTAATTTGTAAATTTGAAGGTGAAGCACTCTTTAGCCTCAGAAGGCGATCACCTAAAGATGGCGACTCAATAAAAAACACATGGGTTAGTGTCAGGAAAAGTGTCCAGTCTATAAAAATTTTTGTCCAAGTAAATGACTTCCTAAGAAACTTGACTCGAGAGAGATTTGGATGTTCATTTCTAAAAGTCGTCCACCATATGCCATTGTGTAAAACAAAGGTTAAATCGAATATGATGATGATGATTTCTTTGTTTTCAACCAACATCATTTTTTCTTTCTTTGACTTTTATTTTGTTAAGGCTATCTTGGTGAAGATTGTCAACCTGCCAGTATCGGACACGTTGGCTTACTTAGTATGACTGGTAAAGCCGTTACAGTCAAGGCCCATGAAGATCACAGTAAGTCAGAATTTATTTGATGTTTTTTTCAAAGATCAAAGTTTTAATCTTTGAATTATATGTAACATTATCAAGGTCATCTCTATAACAGTTTTTTTTTTTTTTTACCAAGCCTGATATTGCAATCACTATATTTTTACTTTTTAGTTCAGATTTTATGCCTCAAACATTACTTTGTTGATTTATGGGTAACTAATGGGGGGTGGGGGCGCCTGGCCTTGCCCGGTAGTAAAATACACTTAAATATATTTTAATTCATGCAGATTTTGTATTTATTATTACAGAGCCAATTCGCAATTGAATTACTTATGTATTGAGCACTGTTGAAGTAAATACTTAAAGTTTACGCATAAATTTATACTTTCGTATATTAATTTATGTGATTAAATGAAGTAGTCATATATATATATATATATATATATATAATTTTTTTATATATATAAATAGTAGGAAATCCGGTTGGAGCACTAAATGTTTTGGTTTCGATTATAGCTGATAGCACCCAATTCATTTTTTTTATAATATATATATATATATATATATGTATATATATGTATATATGTGTGTGTATGTGTGTGTGTATATATATATATATATAATAAAATGAATTGGGTGTTATCAGCTATAATCAAAACCAAAACATTTAGTGCTCCAGCCATGTTCCCTACTGTTTGAGCTATTGACCGATAGATAAGAAAAATTTTAAATTAAACTACTTCACACAATTAAAGAATTTTCGCATGCGCAAATGTAATAGAAATATGCTGGCAAGTTGAAATGAACATTTTGCATGTCAACTTGCCGATATATTTCTGTATGTATTAATCATCTATCTAAACACAGATTTTACTCGTTATAAACCATCCTTGGTATATGATTACTATTTCCTGTTAATTTCAGTTTTATGTGACCAGTGAAATATTTACACAGACACATACATCTACTATTTTATCTACATAGATAAAGGAAGGGGTTTTCAACAACAGTTTTTGTAATGATAAAGAGCTTTACCGTCATGTTGGTATTGTGTGGCAGTTAACGGTAAGCTACGAGAAAAGTAGCCGGACAAAGCTGACACAACTTGCCAATCAGTAGGTGATATTTACATTAATAAGAAAGAAAATTACGTATCTGATATTATTCGTGAAAAAAAATAATTTTTTTTGATCATAGTTGTTTCCATGGAAAAAATTGTTTTTATCATTACAAAGAAAAACAAAACAAAAAAAAACAATAAGCATTATCTTGGGTTAAGGTTTTGTTTTTAGTGTTTTGAATTTATCATCTAGCTGTGTTCGCATTGGCTTTTTTGGCAACTTATCTGGCTATATACTGAAAACTGATAGAAAATGCTGATGCAGCCTTGGGTCAGATTCTGGATGAGTATTCCGAGGTCATGGGAGTGTTGCATTATTTTAAGTAACGTTTCTTGGCAAAAACAGCCTCATGGCACTCGTCCCTCTCCATACTTCAGTACATGTACGGCATCTACTGGTACTACCAAATGGTCACCCATGTTGGTACTGACCAAGGTCAATGTCGCTTAAGTTTGGTGATCTAACAGGAAGTGGCGTGTAAACATGATTATGCTATACATTGGTTTCAAATTCGAAAGCACTATAACTTTTTAATAGCATTTAAAGTTTTCAAAGTTCAGTGTAATGTTTATATTTTTTTTTTTTTGTTGCTTATACTTTCAATGAAATATTAATTTTGTAAACAGTAACATATTGCAGACGAAAATAGAAAATCCTACTTTACTTTATTATATATATATATATATATATATATATATATATATAGAGAGAGAGAGAGTTTTAGTTATATTTTTACATCTTTTTTTTTTAGTTTGTCATGTGTTAATAATTGGTGGAGAACCAATAAAAGAACCTGTGGTTGGTTATGGGCCTTTTGTTATGAATACGGAAGAAGAAATCCAGCAAGTAAGTAGCACCTTTTTTAAAAATATTTTTAATTTCTCTGCAGTCGGGGAAATAATGTTTTTTATTTGTATGAATGTGCATCTCTGTGTGTTCACTGCACAGGTCATGATTGTCCGCTCGTTGTGCCGGTCCAAAATGGTTGTTCGGTACTGGCACCGATTGTAGTATCAGCTGTTGGGTCTCAGTCAGTTCCGCAATTGAAAAATTCTCCCTCGAAATAAAACCACAGCTTCAGTTTAAAACATGTAACAGAAGTTTATTTGTTGGACGTTATGATACTCGATTTTGAACAGCAGATTTTCAAACGAAAGATGTTTGCTCGATAAAATCTAAACACAAGTCCAAGAGCCAATCTTGCTTGGAGACACACACAGACCTCACTGTCAGACCCCAGAAAAACAAAATGACCTTGTAACATCCAGATGCCTCCTGCCCCCACCCACCCATCCCGCCCATCTGCTGGAATATATTTACTTTTGACTAGCAATTTCTCAGTCATTCTCAGCTGGTCACTGGAACCGACTATATCAGTATCTTCTGTTAGCTTGACCACCTAGAAACTAACCGCTGAAAGGGTTCCTCTATTGCAAATCTATGAACATAAAAAAAAAACCTACTGTGTAGGTGATTCCTATATTTGGGCATTTATTGAACTTGATGAGTCATAATCACAACAGGGAACCTCGTATATGAAGGAATATTATTTTATCAAGCAGACAAATGGAATTCTGGTTGGCTTAAACACAAGATCAGACATATTTCCAATTCCCTGTGTGATTTCTCTTCTTTTTGTTAAATATTTTTCATTTGCACCAAGTCTGCTATTCACTATGCAACTATGCAACCGAAATAAACATGCAGCCACAAAGTGCATGTTTACACTTAGCATCAATCATGTAAAACAGGAATTAAACAGAATATAATCTGTTCTTTTTTTTTTTTTACATAGGCGTCACCACTTATCAAGGCCGATAGGCCACTCAAGGATAAGGGTTAAAGAGTGTACAGTAGTCAAAAGGACAATATAGTAATCGATAGTAATGGAAGTTCGGTAAATTTGTTAACTTAAGTGGAACGGCTCATCAGAAACTTGTTCACGTTGGACTTGAAGACAACCATATTATAGACAGCTGGAAAGCAGGAAAACGGAAGACAATTCCACAGGCGTGCAGTTCTAAGAAAGAAGCTTTGATCATGGAATCTATGTTTAGGTTTAGGCACAGATAAAGAGTGGGGGAAATTATTGATAATGTTTTCAGCTAGTCGAGTGTTTCTTGTGAAAGTTTGGCGAGGGGGGACCATAGATTGAAGCTCAGTCGAACACTTTCCATGAAAATAACGATAAAGCAGAGACAAACTCGCAACATCTCTTCTGTGAGATAGAGATTGCAGCGAAGAGAAAAGGACATCTCCCACGAGGCCACGAAGTCTATTTTGAACCCTATCAAGGCAGGACAAGTCTTTTCTAGCAGCTCCTGCCCATATGTGGCAACAGTATTCCATCCTTGGACGTACCTGGCTCTTATATAGATAGAGAATTTTGTTATTAGTTTCATTTTTTTTCTTGTTGTCTCATACATATTTCATGAATAATTTCCAATTTTTAATGCCTGGTGCCATTTTGTTTGTGTTGCCCATCAAAATCAGCTGATCCCCCTCTGTTTTTAGCAGTCTACCATCACTGTCAATATGGGGCACACTTTGGAGTATTTCAAATGACTGACGGCAGATGACAGTCATACCATTTGAGACGTTCTTGTCACTAACTTTTTCATGGAGAAATAATAAACTTAATATTTTAAAACAAAATATCTACATACAGTATTTATCTGATCTGGAATAAAGCAGAATAGACTGGAGTTTGGCAAAAAGTTTGGGAATGATGAGACAAAGTTCTGTTCTTTGTATCACAAATACAGATGCCTTTCTAAAGGATATTAGCAAAAGTGGTCATATAGCTTCGAGGGAACCCTGATGAAAATGATGACTATGGTATCTTGGAAGTGAGTGGAAGATGTAGACATGTGTTATTTGTGAGCTTCCTTTTTTCTTGACTAAATGCTCTGCAAAGGCTTGAAAATCTAGTCTACACTACTATATAACACATAGTTGATGAAATCAGATGAAATTTATTGACAAAAAATAGTAAAGTGCAACAAGCCATGTAGATGGACAGAAGATATTTGCATCTAAACAGCATCTAGACGGCAGAGAAATGGATTCATACCTTTCTAAATGTTATTAATGAAAGTGATGCAAAATTGGAGTGCAGGATGATAAGTTGACATCAATAAATAAAAAAATATTCCTTTGATATGAATGAAATTACTTGGGAATTTTTTTTTATTTTGACTTTGGAAGAATGTTCATATTATTTAGATTATTCGGATTACTGTTCTCATCTTAAGTGTTATTTGCACAATGTTTCGGCCGATGTAACAGCCTTCTTCATGTGTATCTTGTTGAACTCAGAAATCTTTCTGCCAAACTAAGGAATCTTTCTATTGAACTTGGGAATCTGTATGGAATTTCAGATAGCACACTTTATTTAATCCAAAGGGGTAGCATGCTCTCATTCCATCAGCCTAAGTATTTTGCAAGGACCCGTGTCATAATGGATAAAGTATTTGATAAAATTCAGTTGTAACTTATACTCCTTCGAAGGCTGAAAGTTCAACCCTCATTGTGGATTATATTCCGAATACGATTACGAATTATTTAAGACTTCTAACTAATCATGGGTGACAGAATGAGAGCATGCGACACTTGTAGATTAAACAAATGGTTCTATTCAAAATTTTGTGCAAATTTCTGAGTTTGACAAACAGAGTTCCAAGTTCAACACTTAAATAAAGTCAGAGGTTACATAGGCTGAAACGTCCGAGATGAGAACAGTAGTTTGAATAATCCAAACAATATAAATTATCAATCCTCATCTCAAAAATTGAAAAAGCCTTGAAGAATGTGTTATCAAAAATATAAATCTATTTCGATTGTTTTTAGCTCAAAATATCCAAGACTTCTTTAAATTGTACCCAAGTTATCTCCCCTGAATTATTCTGCAAAAAAAAAAAAAAATGCACTCGCCTATTTCTGTAAAATAAAAAACAAATTTAATTCTACATGCATGCGAATTTACAAACTCAATATTTTTCACTTACTGGCTTGAATACCCAAGGCGTCTGATATGGTTCAATAGTCTGTCATTTTTGCATGGCCTTCATAACTCTGACACCATTCTTGTTAGATACCTCTTCTGATTATTGCATCAGGTTCATAGAATGTGAATAATAAAGTAAGTTATATTTACTTGTACATGATTCATTACACATCTCTCTCTCTAGTTGTTTACCCTGGCAAGACGTGTGTACTTCGATTGTGTTAGAACAATTAAGGTTTTTCATTAATAATTACATCTATACATTTTAACTCCTTCCATGTATCATTTTTTTTTTCACTCTTGGTCACCCCAAACAAGGCATATTGAAACTTGGATGTAAGGGGCCACTATTTGGGACTTTTTAATATTTTGCTACAAACTGGAAGTTAAGGTTTTTACCATTTCCTTTGATATATATATCCATTCATTTTTCGTTTGCATCTATTATAGAGCGTTGTGTCACCAGTAAATATACCCATCCAAGATATAATTTTATTCAGGAGATCATTTATGAATATAAGGACTAATAAAGGTACAAGGATCGACTTCTGATGCACTCCTGCATTAATGTCATGTTTGGATATGCATCCATCAAGAACTCCTGGATTTTTCTCTTGTCTAAGAAGGATTTAATTATATTTAGCATTTATCCATTAATACTGTATCATATTTTATGTCTTAATGTTTATCATTAATAAACTCTCTCCGTGAGAATAAACTGTTTGTTATTTCTCTTGTTTTCTTTTGACCACTTTGTGTTTTCCTCAACGACACCATACAAAATGGTGACAGCCTGTTTGAAAAGAAACACAAACACGTGGTTATTGCAGAAGCATAGAAATCGAAATTTTAATGTCCATAACTTTGAAAACTATCTTTGTCTGCTTGTAGGCAATTTTGGATTACCAAAATGGAGTGCTGGGTTCAATCCCAGGCGAGGATGAAAGGATGCGGAAAACTAAACTTGCACAAGCATTGCAGAAGAAAAACAACACCTGGGGAACGGATCGATAATAACTGGGGAATCTTTTCTTTTTTTTTTTTTCACTTTTGTTTTTCTTTTTGTTTTTTTTCTTTTCTTTTCTTTCTTTTTCTTGATTGAATATTTTTTTATACTAATGTGTTTGAAAAATGGACATAACGGGACACTTCACTTAAAAAATTTTTCTTCATGGGCGACACTTTCTTTGGATTGTTTTACTGTTCAGAGCCTTCATCTTGTAATCAGACGACACACAAGAAAAAAAACTACTTTTTTTTTTTTTAATTCGTGCAAGAATTTGCAGCAAATAAAAAGAAAATCTCACAACATCAGGTCGTTGTTTATAACAGTAAAAAAATATAAAATAGGTGTCACATTATGTGTATAGAATATTTGGCACTTGTGCATTTTAGGTTTGAATGATAATTTTTTTGTTTTCATTTTTGAAGAATTCCAAGGGGTGACAATTCAAGAGGTTCTCAAAGTTTATAACTTTTAATAATTATTTTGATTTATTATGAAAGTTTAATTTCGTGAAATTTCGTTTTTTTTTTCTATTAAAATATACATTTTCATATGATGACCACATTCATTAATTTCAGAATTTTATTTATCGTTCATTAAAAAGTTAGTTTAAAAAAGTAATTCATTTTCATATAAATACAAAAAATGTCTGCTGTAATTTATTTTGAAATTCTTATTATAAAAACTAAAAAAACTATTTTAATTCGCTAAATGTTTAAGATAATGTTTTGTATTATTGTTAATTTAATGTTTGTCTTGCTTACACATACGTTATGCAAAACTTTATCAATTCTTTGAATTACCTCCCCTTGAATTCTTCAAAGCTGAAAAGAATATATATATATATATATATATATATATATATATATATATATATATATATATATATATATATATATTCCAAAAATTAAGAATAATTGAATTTCAACAAGGGTCATTGATAGTGCTCAATCAAAGAGCAAAGAACTTGAATTTTTGCTTATTGCCAGTCATGGGATTATTTCTCTCCTCCAAATTTGAAAAGGTCTGGAACCTTTTAATTTTTTTATTTTAATTTTTCTTGCCTGATGGAATCAGATATGATTGAAACAGTCTGCACATCATAGCAAAATATGACTATTTACATAAAGAATATATATATATATATATATGTATATATATATATATATATATATATATATATATATATATATTATGAATTTTTTGGAAAGTACAAAATTTATTGCAATTTTGAAGAAATTAAAGTAAAAAATAATATAAAAAAATCAGCTGACTAGTTTCGCCTTCACTCATCAAGAGATGTATCGAAAGATTTGTTCTTTTTTTTTCTTCTTAAAGAAAAAAATGGGACGAACAATGTATATTTTAAATAAAATAAGCATTATGATATACTAGCAGTTCAGCCCGGCTTTGTTTGGGCCCTATGTACTGTTCATAACTTTATGTGCATATATATATATATATATATATATATATATATATATATATATATATATATTAAAAAGTTCAGGTAACCTACATTTAAAATTTTAAGTGTTTAAATCCAAAATTAGTGGAGGAGTTTGGTAGAGTCTGCAAAAGTCAACTTTTTCAACTTTGACCTCTAGGCAGCCAATTTTTCACCCCAAAACTACGTAATTAAAAAGCTTGCTGCATATCTGAATACCCTTTATGTAAAGTTTACAATGTTTAAACCCAAAATTGTCTGAATAGTTTGCTGGAGACCGCAGAGGTCACATTTTTTTTTAACTTTGACCCCAATTTTTCCCCTTAGCTCCCTCTGATTATCACTTATTTTAAGGATTAAAAATAACATTTAGATAAGCTTAGGTTAACATCTCTTGCAAGTCTGTTTAAAGGTCCCTGGATCCTGATTGAGAAAGCGACCTTCCTTCATTTCAGTCGAAATTGACAGTGACATAGTCTCTTGTAGTGTTCACATAAAACTCTTTCTGGTGCAGAAGTGAATAATAGATCCCAAGGTATGTTATCATAATTACCTTTGAGGAGACTGCAGGCCAAAATAAGATCACTGTGTAATCGTTGGCGCTAAAGGTAAAAAAAGTTAAGCTTCTTGAGTGAGTTTTCATAGGGAAAATCCCATAAACCCTGCACCAGAGCTACATGATAATTCTTGCCAAGAAGAAGCAAAATTTGCAGAGAAGAAACAAAACTAGAGTAACAGGTGAAGATAAGGTTGAGCACCAACAATGTTTGGCCAGTTCTGGTCCTTGTAGATTTTGTAACATTCTGATAAAGAAAGTATTCCTCCATCGCATCTAAAGTGAATTCTTAAATGTGTTATTGAAAGTGCACTGATTTGATTGCCAGTCAATAGAGAATTTTCACAGTATTTCAACCATTGTAAATTTTGACGTTCTTCAGGAATATTATTTCCAACTTGAGAATCTTTGTTGAACTAGGGAACTCATGTGGATCCATGGCAGCATTTGTGAAATGCATTAATTAGCAATTAACGATAATCTTCTGGTGGCTGAAGGTTCAATCCTTACTACAGGCAATATAAAGGAAAAATATGATAATGAACACTTCTACTCGGTCATGACTGATGGAATAAGAATAATCTACCTCCATGGCTCTTTATTTATTTATTCAATTTATTTAATACTTTAAACAAAGTACACTCTCATTAAGACGATTAATACTGCTGTTAATTAGAAGCCACATTTATAGGAGACATCCTAAGTGGGGAGTTGTGCAGCAAGATGCTTGTTCACATTACATTTAACTGTTTTCATATTTATATAGTTGGAGTAGAGGTGCTACTAGAGTGGAAAGCCCATAAGCATGTAGGGACCTTTACCGTGAAGGTGTGTGATTTTGTTGCTTGTCTGGTTGGTCAGGGATATTAACGTTAAATGAGCACAAGTGCAACAAGTACTTGTAAAACAATGTAACACCGCGGCGATAGGGCTTAATTGACAGTGTGAAGTTTTGAAGATTCTTTTTGGAGATTCCTTGTCTAAGAATGAGAGGTTAGTGGTTGGTGCACCAGCCGAAATGTGGCAACAATATGCCATGCATGTACGCATGGTGGATTCTTATAAATATAGCATACTGGCAGGTGCAAGAAGTTTTCTACCAAAGTAGAAGAAGCCCACTTTCCTTGCAACAGACTTGATAGTATCGTCTATATATTCATGTTACCTGTGAATATTAGAGTTTGAATGTTGGATTCTCGGGATGGGTGTTTCAGCTAGTGGGTGGTGAAGTTTCTTATAATTGATAAAGAGAAGCTTTTATTATATATTGGAATCCTATACCATTAAGTAAAGATTAGGTTAACTAGTATGAATATTGGCGAGGGTTACAAAGTACATGTCAAAATCTGACAGCAGACAGAAATAAACTCTGCTGCAGGTGTTGTCATTGAAGTGTGGAGGGGAGGGTTAAATGTTAGCTCCCTAGACAGAAATGCAGGTGTCGAAATATAGGAGGTGATGACGTCATGCCTTTGAGGAGAGAAACCAAAAGATTTATGAAAGTCAGGAAGCGGCACAGACAAGATGTGCCCGACAATATAGAAATCTAAGTGAATGTTGCCTTGAAACTCTGCCCGTACGTCACCATCTTAAGATTAAGTTAGAAAAACAAGTTAATAAGTAATTAGTTAGATATTGGTCTCTCCTCCCATGAACAACCTCTTCCTAAATAAAACCTTTGAAAGCGAGCAAGTCTCCATTTTGCTTCCATGCATGAATAGATTTGTCGTAACAAACAGAAAATCGACTATCAAATGGAAAAGCGACAACCAGAGAGCAACCGTGCATGTGTGTAGGAAAGAAACTTTATTTGTTTTATCTATTTACTTGATCGTTCACTAGTGAAAACGTACAACAATGTGCATTTATGTAAACGATGATGTGTGAACTGGTTGCGTAACATTCAAAATTTCACCCTTTGTCTTGGTCGCGTTAAATTCATTTATTGTCTTATTCCATAATAGACTGCAGATGTAAAGAGGAGGATCATATGATACAACTGCCTTGTCTTCCCCCTACTCTTCAATCGGTGCAACTTGTACAACAATAATGCACAGAAGTGCAAAACTATTGTACGACCGTGTATTTCAAAAACATGCAAAGGAAACCACATACTAGAAGTCATTTTCTAGGGATTTAGCAATTGCCTTGGATATAGTTTTCTAGCTCGATAGAGGGAGCCCACCTTTGCAGCAGACTTGGTAGTATCTTCTATGTATTCAAATTTATGTTACTTGAGACTTTTAGACCGAGAAATTTCGATGTTAGTCTATTAGAAAAAGTTCTTGCAGATATGGAGATCGGTGGTTGGTAAGGTCTCTTATAATTGTTTAAAGGAAATAAGCTTTGTCCTGGTAGCATTAAATTTGGCCCTCATCCACCATAGACTGGATGTAATTTTCTAAGGGTTTAACAGTTGTCTTGGATATGTGTGTATTTGATTTGACTATTTGTCAAGAATAGAGTGTGATGTCATCAGCAAATATAACCATCTTGGACACAATTGCATCAGGGAGCTAGTTTATGAAAATCAGGAATAATAAAAGAACAATGATGCCCCCCCCCCATCCCCTAGGGGGGGCACACTCACATTAATGTAATGTTATTAGATGGCCAGCCAAAAATATTGACCTAGATCTTCTTTTAGCTAAGAATTGTGGATGCTTTGAGAAAGTAAACCTTAACAAAAAATATGGTTTGGAGTCCCGATAAGCGGATGGTGAAGTACTGCAACACTTTTCTGGCAACTCCTGCAGTCGCACTTTGCCTTTCCATCAAACTTTGTGATGCTGAGAAGTAACTGGACAAATCTGAGTCTCCTAATCACCTGCCCAGGCTTACAATTCTAGCTTCGAACTGTATAGCTGCAACAGATGCTGCGGTGCACGAAACTAGATGAAGAATGGCATTGTCTTATAAGACAGAAGGTTGCCATCAGTGTCTGATTATGTTAAATATTCATCCAGTAATATCATACAAATTAATTTTCTTTGAGAAGACCTTCATGCCATCCATTGTCAAAGGCTTGGAATATATCAAGTGCTGCCGCCCTGACTTCACCTGCTTTACTCAGTGCATAGTATATGCGTTAGGTTATCTGTAGTAGAACTAAATTGCTAAATCCACACTGTTGGTATTTATTTGCTTCTCCACAAAAGCAAAATGTGACACAAGGTCGTTTTTAAGGTGGGGGAAAACCAGCTCCCCAAAAAGGAGCGCACTCTGGAAGTAGGCAAAAATAAAACTTCCTTAGTATAGAATGGTTTCCCCTACATTGGCTAAGGACAAATTAACTTAAGTATAGCACCAGAACAGATACTACACTATGATCTTAGCCCAAAACTATTAGTCAAAAAGAAGTTTAGCATTTTCAATGTGGCCGAATATCTGTAGATTAATTAACGATTCAAAGATTTTAGTGGAGAATGAAAGTAGGTTTATGAGGTGATAATTTGTCAGTTATTTCACCAAAGTTCTTGAACATTGGTACAACAAAAGCAATTTTCCATCCCTCTAAGCATTTCTTATAGAGTTTAGAGAGGACAGAATCAGCTCAGCAAAGAGCATTTTTTATTACTATAGCAGGGATAAGATAAAGTCCACATTCTTTGGAGGTATCAAGGTTTTTTTTTTTGGTTTTTTTTTATGATAGCCAGGAATAGGAAAGGGTGATAATTAGATTGTCAAATAAATAAAGGCTTCGATTCGAAATTCCATATAGATTACAGAGTTTGAACGGATGCACCTGAAAAAGTTTAGAGGTTAAATCGACTGAAACGTTGTTTAAATAACTGATATGAAAATAGTAGTCCTAATAATCCGACATTCAAAACGCAATTGCGAATTACTTAAGACTTGTACCCGGTTATGGCTGACAGAATGTAAGCATGCTACCCCTGTGGTTTAAATAAACTGCTCCATTCGAAATTCCATGCAGATTCCCAAGTTTGACAGAAAGATGCCTGAGTTTGACAAGATACACCTGATGAAGGTCACATTCCATTAGTATAGAAATCCGGAGTTCTGAAAGCAACAAAGTCATTGAAGGCTGATTTGGCATCATCTTGGCTTTTGAAGCTTTTTTCGCGCAGGAAGTTGTCAAGATGCTTGAAAAAGTGATAATCGGTGGGCAAGAAGTCTAGTGAATATGGCGGATGAGGCAGAGTCTCGTAATCGAATTCGTTCAGCTTCTGCAGAGTCAGTTGAGCAGTATGTGGGCGAGTCTTGTCATGGAGGAGAATTGGTCCTGTCATATTGACCAATCTCGAGCATATACGAGCTTCTTGTGCATTTCGTCGATTTGTCGGCATTACTTCTCTGCCGTAATCGTTTCACGTGGATTCAAGAAGCTGTGATGAATGAGACCGGCCACAGACTACCAAACAGTCACCATAACCTTTTTTTTCGGCTTTGGAAAGTGTGGTGGTGCTTCTCTAGCCTCCAACCACTGTGATGAACATCGCCGGGTGTTTTAGCGAATCCATTTCTCATCACACGTCACAATCCGCTTGAGAAATGGGTCGTTTTTATTGTGCAGAAGGATATTGTTCAATTCATGTGGCATCCATTTATGTAACTTTTTTGACTTCCTTATTTGCTTTGAATGACAAAAAACTTGAGTGATCGACCTCAAGTTCAACAGCAATTTCTCGTGTGGTTTTGCAACGATCGGCTTCAATTAAGGCTTTCAAATGTTTCTTAGTAACTACACTCGGCCAGTCGCGGCCATCTTCATCTTTGAGGCTCTTGTCACCATTGCTAAATTTCTTGAACCACCATTGTACCACACGTTCGTTAGTAGTTTCTGGGCCAAATGCATCATTGATATCATTAACTATCTCGGAAGCTTTTCGGCCTAGTTTGAACTGGAACAAGAAAATCGTGCCGATTTGAATTTTGTCCATGCTGTCAAAAATCCTGCAAAAAATGAATAAAGAGATTGAGAACAGTAATGAATAACACGATTCAATAGAGCGAAAACCGAGCTTCAAAATGATATATAACATGGATATATATATATATATATATATATATATATATATATATATATATATATATATGTAACATGTCTATATATATATAACATGGCGATATATATATATATATATCAATGAATTAATTCAAAAATCTATAATATAAATCTCAACTGTCTGTTTAAATGTATGTATGTATGTATGTCTGCCTAAAACTTTTGATGAAAGAAATCGGTAGCATTTTTCTACAGGAAGGGATCGCTTTTTTCTCCAATATTTTCGAAAGTCATCGCCTCTTTTTGATTTTCTAGGCTTAATTTAAACCTACATCACTTCCGGTTTGGCAATGGATGCAACAGCAAACATGTCACTCTTTTTTTTTATGTTCTTTCCTACTTCATGGTACGGGTTCAAGCCTGCTTACGACTATTCTTTTTTTTTTGCTCAACCAATACCCTCACACACACCTCCACTTTCTTTTTCGCCTTTGCGTCACAGGTTCGAGCCTGGGTGCCTCCTACAACTTTTTTTTTTTTGCTCAACACACACCTGCAAACACCCGGGCAATGCCTGATACCCAGGCTAGTCATGTCTAAAAGCAACATGTATGAGAAAACGATATTTTTTTGAGAATTGTGCCATTCTTACATTTCTGGGTTTAGTTTTGTTGGAGAGGGTGTTGGGCTCACTCTTTCTCTTCTATCATTTTCTTGGGTTACAAGTCTCTTCTGGTTCTACATTTTCTTGGGTTACAAGTCTCATTCACACACTATGCAATTGTAGGCTGGTAGATCGGTGATCGTAATGGCGGTACTTCTGTTGTTTTTCTGCAAATCCACCCTATTCTTTTGATGCAGTTCTCCATTAATTTTGACATAATAAAACCTCTCATCCAGTCTCCACCACACAATGAATTTCTTCCACTCTTTCTGACCTTTTATGTGCGATTTCATCCATACCACATCTCTAGTTGAAGCAAGATTGCAGTGGTTGATGTGGTTTTACTTTGTGATTGAAGTACTGTTCTCTCCCACTTAATTATCTTGTTTAAATTTTTGGGTAATTCTGGTTTGCGTAAATCCTCTCTCGTTGGAAGGAGTGTTTTGCTTCTTCTGAACATCAGTTTCTGTGCTGGTGATGACAGACCTTCAGCTGCTGGCATATTCTTGTGGCCCAGCATCACTAGATATGGATCAGCCTTATCATCTTTCATGAAAAACACCTGTCTAGTTGAAACCACTATCAATAATTTTCCCCACTCTTTATCTGTGACTAAATCAAAACGTAGATTCCATGAACAAAGCTTCTTTCTTAGAACTGCACGCCTGTGGAACTCTCTTCCATTTGCCTGTTTTCCAGTTGACTACAACTTGGTTGTCTTCAAGTCCAACATAAACAAATTCTTGATTAATCATCCTCTTAAGTAATCCCATTTACCAAATTTCCATTACTAACGATTACTACAATATTATCCCATTGACTACTGTACACTCAATATTCCTTATCCCTGAGTGACCTCCGGGCCTTGGTAAGTGGTGACTCCCATGTTTTAAAAAAAAAAAAGCTTTATCATCTATCGCTTTCCGAAAGAGGTTCTTTGCCATCTTTACCACAGATTCAACTTTTCCATTTGCCTTATGATTGTAAGGACTGACAGGTGTGTGTGTAAAACACCATTTTCTTGCAAAGATGGAAAATTTCTGGCGACATAATTGGGGTCCATTATCAATGACTTCCTAATCTGGTATCCCATGTTGTGTGAAATGGTGCTTAAGTTTAGTGATCACCCTCTTAGCCTGTGTAGTTGGAAGATAATCTATTTCCCAGAAACTGCAGAGATCTGCAGTTTATCTATCTGTAAACTTAAACAGATTTACTTCTAATTTTTTCTCAGGAATCTCATGCTCCATTAAGGGTTCTGCCTGATTGGCTATCTCATGTTTTCTGCATGCAGGGTATTTTGAAACATAGTCAAAGAAATTTTTCTTGCATTCTTCCCTGACCGTAACTGTTAATGTTTTACCTAATAAAAAACTTGGCGCTTCTAAACTATTAGGACGAAATTCCGGAAATTGTAATACTGAATTTCACATGAAAACAATGGTATCTATGTATTCCTCGAATTTTTACGATGATTATATCCAAAAATTACAAAAATCGATAAGGTAGAAAATTATTTATTAAAGAAAAACGATCGTAAGACACGAGAGTTCAAAAGGGAGGTAATTTTTCATTTTAATTTAAACAAGATGGCGGCAATTTTTCACCTGCTAACACAATTAAAATATTTTTTTTAATAATTCAGTAATATTCAGGTAATTTCGACTACATAATTTGTAAGCTATCATTGTAATTTATTAGGGTTGACAAAAAAATCAGTAGAAACCATTGTTTTTTATCTGAAAACTCTATTTATCGACTACAAAATTTCGTCCTAATAGTGTAGAAGCGCTGAAGACTCTCATAAAATCTGAACTACAATCTATTCATCTTATTAACTTTTATCCTTGAATCGCTTTTAACTTTGATAAGTGGTGACTCACCAGTTAAAAACAGTGAGATAAAATAAACAAAGAAAAAAAAAAAAGAGCAAAAAAAAAAAAAATGAAAGAATCCCGGGCAACGTTAGGTAGATACATAAATAATCACCCATTTATTCGGAAACGTTAAGTGACCAGTTGACAATATGACGACATGATCACAAGAATTCGGGAATGTTTGTGTTGGAAATTTCCGTGTGTCGATCATAGTTACAAGCGTGGAAAAACATTTCTAAATCGGATTTGTTTATTTTTTGCTGAGGGAAGGCCAAGTCTTAATAATACAGGTTTTTAGCTAATGGCAAGCCGTTTTTGTTTTCGTTTCAGATGGGCTTTCTTCACAATTACAAAGCAAAGGTTGTCGACGATAATTGGCCGTAAAAATGCTGAGTTATCATATCACGGCTGCGCTTGGAAAGGAATATAAAAACGAATTGTTAAATATTTAAATTGAAGCAAATAGAAAACAAAAAGCAAAGCAAAAATAAAAACGAAAATACAAAACAAAACACAAAAAAACATGAAAACAAAACACAAAAAAAAACATGAAAACAAAACACAAAAAGAAACAAATTCATATTCAGGTGTTAAATATTGTAAAAAACAAAATGGCACAAAACAAAACATAAAAAAAAAATACAAAATAAAAACAAGAATTCATAGTTAAATATTTAAACAAACCAAAAACCAAAAAACACACAAAGAACAAAAACAAAAGCGAAGACAAAACAAAAATACAAAAAAATAAAACATAAGCAAAAAATACAAAAGATAAAAACAAGAATTTATAATCAAATATTTAAACAAAAAAAAACACACACACACATAAAGAGCAAAAACAAAATCGAAAATAAAACAAAAAATACACAAAAACACAAAAATAAAAATACAAAAAACAAAACAACAATAAAACAAAACAAAACTAAAAACAAAACAACAATAAAAATACAGAAAACAAAAACAAAACTAAAATAAAAACAAAAATACATAACAAAATACAAAAAACAAAAACGAAATACAAAACAAAGCACACAAATGAAAACAAAACACAAAAAGAAACAAATTCATATCCAGATGTGCATAGTTAGATATTGTAAAAAACAAATGAAGCAAAGCAAAAACAAAACAAAAATACAAAGAACAAAACAAACAAAATATACAAAACAAAATAAAAAACAAGAATTCATTGTTAAATATTTAAACAAAACAAAAAACACACAGAAAGAGCAAAAAAACGCGAAAACAAAAAAATACTAAAAATCAAAACAACACAAAAAATACAAAACAAAACACAAAAATTTATATCAAAATGGGCATAGTTAAATATAAAAAAATAAAGAAAAAATATTCACAAAAACAAAAATGAAAACAAAAAATACAAAAAATACAAACAACAAAAATACAAAACAAACACAAAAAACAAAAATCCATATCCAGATGACATAATAAAATATAAAAAAAATAAACAAAACTAAAAGAATACAAAACAAACAACAACAACAAAGTCAAGAATTCAGATGGCCATATTGAATCTATGTGTTTAGAGAGGAAAAGCTATTTGTTAGGGTAATCGGTGATTGATTAGCAGTATTAAAAGTAAAACTATTTTTGATATGCTAAGTGTCAACTCTACAAAGTTATTCATCTTTAATATCTATTATTTTCAACCCATCGTGCTTGAAAAGTTCATATAATATTGGCTTCATTTTTTTCAGATAGATGCTCTCATTATAAACAAGTGCATAATCTATGTATATGCCTCTCGTAAGGTCTGAATCTCATTTAGTAAGAATAGATCTACAAAGTCCGTTACCCGTTGAAGAGTCTGTGGATCCCATTGAAATATTAAAACCGTCCATCGTGTTTTTCCTGCTCTAATATGCATTATCAAAATGTATAATAGATTTCTTAGCTAGTAATATCAAATCGATTTTTGCTGCTATTTTTTTTTGAATTTTGAAGACGAGGATTGATAATTCATATTAGTTGGATTGTTCAGATTACTGTTCTCATCTTAAGTGTTATTTGCACAACATTTTGGTTGATGTAACCTTCGACCTTTTTCAGCTGTATCTTGTTGAACTGAGGAATCTTTCTGTCGAATTTGAGAATATACACGGAATTGCGAACGGAACCTTTTATTTAATCCAGCATGCTCTTGTTCCATCAACCATGATAGGTTAGAAGTACTAAGTAATTCACAATTGTATGTTTGCGTGTTGCACACACTGAGGATTGAACTTTCAACCTCCAAAAGAGTGTATCTTACAAATAAATTTTAACTTGCAGACAATTCTAGTACGAATTATAGGAGTCTTAAACTTATTTTTGTTTTTAGATGTACAATCTATTTTCACAACATTTCAGTCGATGTAACTGCTAACCTTCTGCTGGTGCATTTTGTAGAACTCAGGAATCTTTCTGTCAAACTTGGGAATCTGCATGGAATTTTGAATGGAATCTTTTATTTAATCCACGAAGGTTCGACACAAAGATTCCCAAGTACAACAAGATTAACATGAAAGATTAACAACTGAAACGTGAAAATAATAGTGAAAATGAGAACAGTATTTGGGATAATCCAAATAATACAAGTTATCCTTTCTAGTGTTTTAGTATTGAAGGTTTTTCTATCCATAGAAAGTGCTTTATTCAATAGGATTGGTGAAATAGCTTAGAAATATAAGTCACTGTTAAAATCTAGGAATTTTACATGTGTGAACCAATCCCTGACTTAATTTTAAGAAATCAAAATTGAATATTTAATTTTTTTTCTAATTGTAAGGATTATGCTGTATAATATATTTTTACTAACCAAACCTATGCCAGATCTAGATGACTATATTAATCTAATGGAGGGGGTTAATGTTGAAATCTTCTTTGTGGTCTTTTAGGTTAAATCTAGGTGTTCTAAGAATTGTAATTTCAGTGTATTTATCAATTTTGGTCCAATAACAACGCTTTAGACTCTAAATTAATCTTGTTTGTGTAGTTGTGCAATTGCTGGGAATTCCTCGTTTTATAATGTCTGTCTTATAGAAATTTTAGTTTTATCAACTGGAAAAATTAGGTCGTTGTTATTATTATTGAGGCTTCTTGAGAATTTTTTTAATTAGTTTGAGAGTTTTCATTTATGTGTTTAATAATACTTATAATTTTTGGTAAATTTAATAATGTCCTTTTCAAAATGATGCAGTGCTTAATAAATTTTAATCCATACTATTTAGCTGCATCATTACGCTTCATTTTCATATTTACTGGAGTTTATTTGTAATTGTAGATCCTTCTTTTTTTTGTTTTGTTTTTTCACTTTAGTGTTGTAGACATAGTGGAAAGTTTTTTATCTTATGATTTTGACGAAATTAATGATAAAATTGCTTCCATAAATATCCTCTGCTAGAATAGGAATGTTTTTTTTAATTTATTACAATTTAATTTTCCATGGAAAAAAATTAGAAATATTTATTGATTTTAAACAATGAGTAACGCTCAAATCTATAGGTCACGAGCATTTTTACATTTGCTAAAATATATGCACATATTACATGGGTTTTTTCTTACAAAAAGACAAAGATCAACTCAATATTTAGAAATTTAAAAAAATCGGAATTGGAATCAGAATCTGTTATTGTCTCGGAATCAGGAATTTAGAATAGAATTAGAATTCACAATTGTATATTTGAGTGCTGCACACACTGAGGACTGAACTTTCAACCTCCAAAAGAGTATATCTTACAACTAAATTTTAACTTGCGTGCAATTCTAGTACGAATTATAGGAGTCTTAAACTTATTTTTGTTTTTAGATATACACTGATACTAATTGTATCAGAATCGGGAAAGATATTGGAATCATCCAATCACTAATGTTTTGTACTAAGGGTTCAAATGCAAAATGCGATAAATACAAGAGTTTTTTAAATTGAGGCAGAGTGGATGTAATAAATCTAGACTTTGTGACTAAAAACTTATTTTAATTGAAAAAAAAAAAATGCAGTTATTGATTTGTGGTTTGAATTTTTGTGATTATAATTTCGTAATTTGGAAAATGCTGTTTATCGCGTTTTGCATTCAAACTGTTTATTGTTAAGTTTTTATTTACTTGACTCATCACAAAGGCAGAGTTAGTTTTTTTAACACGGGCAAAATCCTGCTCTCCAAAAAAAGAGAACTCTGAATTGGGACAAAAATAAAAATTGCCTCAATCTGGAAGGAGTTCTTTACCGACTGAGGACAAAACAATAAAGTGTAGTATCAGTACATATACTACTCCTAGCCAAAAGGCCCAGGGAAAGTTTGTGTTGAGACATCATTTGGAAACTACTTCCAATAGTTGGGAGTAATTCAAAATTGGAATTTTATTCTATAAAATTTACTGATCTATAGAACCGTGGTCAGAACTTATTCTGACACTAGTGGGATGCTCATCCTCGCCTCGTCGTAAAATATGCTTAAATATATTTTAATTCATGCAGATTTCATAGTTATTATTACTGCGCACTTTCTCTATTGAATATTATATATATATATATATATATATATATATATATATTAGTTATAGTTTATATATAGTTATAGTTTATATATTGATTTCAAAAGTTTAAAAATAATGACTTGAATGCCACCAGCTAAAATACGCTTAAATATATTTTAATTCATGCAGATTTCATAGCTATTATTACTGAGCACTTTCTCTATTGAGTATTATATATATATATATATATATATATATATAGTATATTCAAAAGTTTAAAAGTAATGACTTGAGTGCCACCAGCTAAAATCCAAAACATTTAGCAGTCTTGTCACATTCCTAGCGTTTGTGCTAATCTGACAGATTTAAAATGAAACCACTTCAAGCTATAATTGAGTACAAAACTAATGAACATTTTGCATTTCAACTTACTGACATATTTCTGGACGTGTTATTCATTCATCCAAACAAAGATTTTACTCATTATAAACCATCCTTGGTGTATGATTACTATTTCTTGTTATTTTTAGTGTTATGTGACCGGTTAAATAAATACACACACATGCATACATACCTAATTTAGTGGGGTTGTATATATTTATGAGCATATTTTATCGTCTAGTGTATTTATAAATTTATGTGTCTAAATATTTGACCGTCTATTGATGAGAGTAAAAAAAGGACATATAACAAAAAGGATACAGTTCTCTTTTGGGTTCAACATCTGGTCAATCGTAGAAACATACCGAATCCATCTTTGTTCTTGTTTTAATGCGAACCTGCAAACAAGATTCCTCCTAATGAATCAACAAATCTTGGGTTGTCTTTTCAGCAATTTTATTACAGATGTTTCCCTATTATTTATATTTGACATGCGTTAGACCCCTCGCACCCCTCTGTGCTTGAAGCCATTATGACCGTTCGACTCCTCGACTCTAACTCCTCTCTCCAATGATCCGACTCTAACTGAAAAAAAAATTTTTTTCCTTTGTTCAAAATCGAAAAATCAAACACATCAGGTTTATTATCCACTTCTTTACGTAAATTAACCTATAAGACATCGGTGTAGACTCGAATCCGTCTCTTTTGTATTGGATTTTTTGGGAGGCGTTTGAATCATAATTGATCCAGTATTTTATCAGATACCATTTCTAAAATATACCGACATAGCATAAACTCCTATTTCATGTACACCCCTTCCATAGCTATAACCCATTAATACATAATGTGACTATTGCTAGATGGTGCATCCCTATTATGTTACCTAGCATCTTCTCTCTTGTTCTGATGAGAAGCATTAACCTTCGAAATGCCATGGTATAAAGAGTTCTCACTTACACTACACATTAATTGATGCATACTCTTATTGAATAAATAAGTCTGTATATATTAATATATAGTTTTATATCAACATTTTCTTTCTTTATATATATATATATATATATATATATATATATATATATATATATATATATAACAAAATGAATAGTTGAAAAGAAATTATTGATTCAAACAAGAAATGCCAAAATAATGACAACTGACAAAATCACAAGAAAACATTTCATAATTTCAATATAAATTAACCCATTAAATTTATCCTACTAAATTAAACTCATTAACTTTTACCCATTAGATTTAATTTATTCAATTTTACCCATTAAATGTAGCCCGCTAAATTTATCCCATGAGATTTATCCCATCAAATTTAAACCCATTACATTTAACACATTAAATTTATCTAATTAAACTTATCCCATTAAAGTTACTCAATTAAATTTACAAATTATTCAAAAATTAAAAGATATGAAATATATGCAATAAAATTTCATTGAAAACTGCTTTATTTTTAATATTTAATATCATTTTCAGCAGAAAAAAAATGGAAATATGAAAAGAATTACGTTGCACAAGGTGACCCAAATAAAAATGCCAATCGGGGAAATTGGAATAAAGTTCTCAATCATTTACTGGAATCCAATCATATTTTGTAGAGATAAACTTCAGTTTATGATTGACTTGTTCACCAAGTTTTAGTCTTGAATGTCCAACAGTCTTTGTTTTATTTAGTGTTGGGACGATTAATTAAAATTGGAATTAGAAAAATCAGAATTTTTTGGAGTATCAGAGTTTCTATCAGAATCAGAAAAAGTTCAGCCTAATTCCGATTCAAAAAGTGATTTAGAAAAATTTTAAAAACTTAATTTTCCATTGCTGGCAATGAAATATTTATGTTTTTATCATTAGGATAAAAGCATAAATATTTCATTTTAAACAATCAGTAAAACTAAAACTTAATGATCAGAACAATGAATTAAGGTAGAAATGGTGCAAGTGAAAGATTAAAATCTCAAAATGAGTTTATCGAAATCTTCGACACAATACATAAAGAGAAACGATTAAGAATTTTGTCAAATTAAAGCGTAAATTTATATCTACATTTGAAAGCAGATGGGGACTTTCCACGACCCCCCCTTCCCATTTTGTGATTAAGCAATTTTAGAATGAGAATAGGAATCTGTAATTGTTTCAGAATCGTGAACAATATTGGAATTGTCTCATCACTAGCTTTATCGCTGTTCGATGATATGAGGGGACACTTTGATGATCGTCTCATCAGAATGAATAGTGTTACTGAATGACTTCACACTCGTTGGACCATAATTCTCAAATGATTATCTGTGAGTTTATCTTAAATGTACTGTCCCCCAAGTTTTAGTCATTAATACTTAACAGTCTTTGTTTTATTGCCATCTAATGGTATGCAGGTATTTTATTGTGATAGCCTTTTCAGGAGAAGGTGCAATCTTTAATGGATTTCATTCACCGGACATTGATCTCCTCCCCAACCAATTTTTATCTGTGAGTTTATTGCAAAGAAGTTTAATGAGAGTAGAAAGCGGACCTTGAGTTTACTTTCGGCAGCCTCCACACACCCACTTCCATTATTTTGTCCTTTAGTCCTCACATTCTATGACCAATGTTTCTGACAAAGAGAGAAGAATTGCTGTTTCCTGTGTCTGAAGCTATCCTTCTAGTACTTATCTTTGGCTAGTTTTTGATCTTAAAGTGGTATTTTCATGCGTTGTCTGGAGTGATTTCCATAAAAAAAAAAAAAAAATAGTTATTAAAATGTCTATCAAAACATTTCTCAGAATATTCCTGATGACCAACATCTCCAAGATCAATGCTAAGAGAGGAGTGTGCCAGGTTTTATTGACATGTGATATCCAAGCGTGTTTATTATTGGATGACATTAAAAACAAAGAGTGTTGAAAATTCATACAAACTTTTAGGTCTGACTTGTCCACCAAGTTTTAGCAAAGACTGTTGAACATTCATTGCTAAAACTTGGTGGACAATCAGACCTAAAAGTTTGTATGAATTTTCAACACTCTTTGCTTTATTTAATGATAAGCACACCTGATGTGCAAAATTATCAAAAACCCCACAAATAGAAATCTGGTGAGTGTGAAGTCCATTTAGTATTCCAACTTGCACTGATGACAATAATTGGATGGCAATAAAACAAAGACTGGTGGACGTTCGTCACTGGAACTTGGTGGACAAGCCAGACATGGACTAAAGTTTATTTGTAAGAAATATGTTTGGATTGCAGAAAGGATTGCAATTTTTTATTAACGACTAGCTTGTGTGCCTGGCGTTGCCCAGGTGTTTGGAGGTGTGTGTTGAGAAAAGAAAAAAAAAGTGGTAGTAGGCAGGCAGGTTTGAACTCATACCACAAAGGAGGAAAAGAATGTGAAAAAGAAAAAAAACGAAAAAATGTGACGTCTTTGCCGTTGCGTCCATCGCCAAACCGGAAGTGGTGAAGGTTTAAATTAAGGCTAGTCAATCGAAAAGATGGGATGATTTTTGAAAATATTGGCGAAAAAAGCGACCCCTCCTTGTAGAAAAGTGCCCAGTTGAGGGTGAAGGAATTAATGTTTTTAGCCAATTTTTCAATATTTGTTGTCCGAGGGTCGAGCTCCAAAATAATACAAATCTCGCGAAAATCCGTCTCCTCTGTCAAAAGTTTTAGGCAGACATACATACATACATACATACATACATACATAAATTTAAATAGACAGGTGAGATTTATATTATAGATTTCATGTAGCGTTTTTTGGTGGTAGCGGGTCACCCTGTACAAGAGTGCGTCAAATGTTTTGTATTATTTGCTAGTGCGTGGTGCAGTTCAAGGTGAGCAAGTTATCCACCAAAGTTTGTATTCTCATGAGATTTGTTGTGCTGACACACAGTGAAGTAATCTGTTCCATGTGTAATTTGAAAAGTGTACAGATGAAAGTGCGATGTAGTCTAATATTGAAACTTATGCTTTACGCATTTGAGCTGTAATTGTTTTTAATACTAACCAGTCACATCTTAACAAGGCTTAAAGACCACTCGAGGATAAACGAGTTTGTCAGTTGGACAACTAACAGTATCCTGAGACAATTGGAAAACGATTAGTGAAATGGGCAGGATATGATTATTTGGAAGACGGTTCAATAGGAATTTATTAATACTGGACTTGAAAACGACCATGTTGTAGTTTGACAAGAAGCAGCCGCGTGATATAGTGTTTCAAAGATGAAAATGTTGCAATATTTTTGGCATAATTCGTTGTGGGTATGATCACAAAAATTTTGACGATTATATTTATAGCCAGGTGTGATGAGAATTAATTAAGTATGTACTATAAACAATACTAGTAATTTTTAAATTTTTCTGTCATGAGTTTTCATTTTGGCACCAAGAGGAGGTTCACTGCTGATCCTGATTGGATTAATACTCGAATGGCTCTCCACTCAAGACTTGGAAAGAACCTTTGTTCATGGAAGTTTCATTTAGTTTTAGGCACACAGATGGAGAAAAGGAAATGCTTTACAGTTCTTGCTGTGAATGTTGTGAATGCTGTGTGAAGGATGAAAGTGCAGTACAAGGTCCGGATAATTCAAGAAATTCCACTTAAGTTTCAGAACTTCGGCAATCATGCAAAGTCAGACCAAAACCTGTGGATCTTGTGGATCTTTAAATCCATAAAGGCAAATCTATTGAGCAATCTGTCCAGCTTGGCACAGTGTTTCTTATCATGACAGTCCCAGAAGATGCTCAAGATTGCAAAATATTGCAAAACTTTCAACTTACCCTTGTCTCAAAGAATTGTATAATGTCAAGTTTTAAGCTTATGTTGTTTTGCCATAGTTGTAGAATTTTAAGACATGATGTTTTCAAACACTGAAGGTTTCAATCTTAAATTTGGCGTGTTTCGTCTAAACCCGAATGGTCCATTGTAACCTGTTATAGGTTTGATATCAGTCATAAAACTTGAATGGCCAGCAACGACTTCTTTTGAATGCCCTGAAAAAACAACAATAAAAAACAACAAAAAAAATAAGACGTAAGAATTTTTATCTTTTCAATTCTTCTTAGAAGGGAGATTTAAAAAAAATTATTTTCATTTTAAATCTGTTGATTTTCAGGGAAAGTAATTTAAATTAATCTAACTACAAAGAAAGATATACGAGATTTAAGCAAGAGTTCATAAAGATAACAATTAACCTCTTTATCTTCCTCATATCCATTCTTGTGTGTGACGTCACAGGAAGAAAGGGGAGAGGGCAACTTATTGCTCCCTCCTATTAGCAACCAGACACATTTTTTTATTACTCTTAAATTCAATGAAAAAATTGTAATAGATAAGCTCCTAAATAAAAAAACATGAAACATCAATAAATTGTAGGCATTAAAATCACATCTTGCTAGCCATCTACATACTTCTCTCCAAATTCAATATTAACATGAAATATCTTAGTTTTTACTTTATGCTATAAATCAATATATCTTTGATTTATATGTTTGTTTTATGTTTTTGATTCGTTTTATTTTAGGACTGTCACTATTTATTACTTTTATTATGACTATGAGCAACACCAATTTTTTTTTTATAAATGCCTTCACCAAATCGCCATAAAGTACACACATGGTTTTTCATATCCCCTTGTTACTTTTTTAAAATTCCAAACTCTAGCAGTTCAAAGGAAGAATTTATTCGCGTAGAAGGCTTTATGGCATCCAGGGATCTCTAGAGTATAGGAGTGGAATTTTGCTGCTTGTTGGGGTTTGTTGGGGATATTTATGTCGATCGGGTATTTACGTCGATCGGGTACTAGTGCTTTGCGTGCTCTACGGTTCCAGGTGAACATTCTCTGAAGATCGTGGTTTTAATCCTACCCAATGCAGGTCAGAATATTTGTTGGCCGAAACACAGTAAGACAACAACAACTACGAAGATGAGGATAACAGTTCGAAAAAAGAAGATGAATACATGAGTGTATTTGGGCTTTTAATACGAAACTAACAAAGCAATATTAAAAAAGTATGTTTAACATATTTCTTTTAAAACTTAATCTGTCATTATCCCTAAATTTATTTATTTTAAAGCAAAATATAATTAATAAAACAAAAACAATTTTAGAAGTGAGCAGTGAAAAGAAAAAAATTCAGGAGAACTCCACAGCCTTATTGAAAGCACCAAATAAGATTAAGGAGACCTCCAGAGTACTATTAAAACTAAGTTCCTACCTCATAACCTCTAGATGAGAAAATCTTTTTTAAAGTAAGCACTGGGGTTCAGAAGTGGCAGACGTGGGTAGCAATTAAGCAACACTTGCTTAACTGTACACTCATCAAGCAGTAGAGTCCAGAAGGAAAAGTGTGGTTAGATATTAGGCAACATTTGTTTCAATATTAACTCATCAAGCAGTGAGTTTCAAAAGGTTAGGGATTAAACAACACTTGCTTCATTATTGACTCATCAAAAAGTCCCGGTTATGAAGAGGATTTGCGGTTAGTAATCAGGCAATACTTGCGTCACTATAGACTCATCAAGCAGCCAGTTTTGGAAAAGTAATGTGCGGTTAGCGATGAGGCAACACTTGCTTCTTTATAGAACCATCAAGCAGTAAGGTTCAGAAGTGGAAGTTCGGTCAGAGATTGAGCTACACTTGTTTCATTACTGACTCATCAAACAGTGCTAGTTATTAGGAGAAGGTGTGGTTATGGATAGCACAAAACTGATCAAATTTCTAACCCTAACCCAATTTGTTTTATTAGATATTAAAATATGTCCTCAAATAACGTACGCATCTCGCCTATATCGTCCTTGGTCAGATATTTTTAGGCTCATTTAAATATGACATCATGACGTTAAAATTTGAGATGATAATATCGTGACAAGCAAATTTAGAGTTTTTAGTAGTAGTAGTAGTAGTAGTAGTAGTAGTAGTAGTAGTAGTAATAATAATAATAATAATAATAATGTGTGTGTGTGTGTGTGTGTGTGTGACATACATACATGTTTTTTTTTGTGTGCCAAAGTCAACAATCCACCCAGAATCGAAGTATATGTTCAGTGTAGAAAAATATTTTGTCTATTGGTCCGAGCTGATGCGGTTTGAGGGTGAGTGGAGTTTCTTGCGCATTAACTGGTTTTTGGTCATCAAATTTGGGAACAAGAAACATTTCTGACTTGCGTTGCACTCACTTCCATTTCTGCGGCTTTTAAATAATTGACATTCTCGGGTGAAAAAAGTAAAACTCGCAAATTCAGTTTTCTTTTTTTTGTGTGACATCAATTTGCGATACCTGTTACACAACACCCGTTCACAGACATTCACATTTCTATAACTTGCTCCTTGCTCTTTTGGTCTGGGAGCAAAGTATATTTAATTATACATCGCAAATGAAATAATTGTATATCGCCAGTAAAATAACAGCATATAGTTGTATTTATTTTCAATAAAATTTTTGAACCCCTGGAGTAAAATATGATATTATGATGATTGGTGATTCTAGTTAAAAGTAGGACAAACATTTTTATATCACGATGATCGAAGATGGCCAATCTATTTTCCTATATTTTTGATTGATCTTATGCCTGATTTATAAAATGTATTGAAATATTTTCTGCAAATAAATATTTCAAAGTGTAGTATCTGTTCTGATACTTTATATTTACTAATCGGTCCTTCTAGACTGAGGTAATTTTTACTTTTGTCCCAATCCTGAGTGCCCCCTCCCCTTCTTTTATTTTTTACTGATATTCACCCCAAAGATGTAAAGAGGCTACCGTGAATTAATAACGAGTTCTTGTTGAGCCGTCCTATTAAATAATCAAATTCTGCCCAATTTCCACCACAACTGATCATTATGATGTTGTCTCAATGTCCACCTACACTTATTAACCTTTATCCTCAAGTGGCTTCATAGCATTTATAAACGATGACTCCCTTACAAAACGAAAAATTAAAATGAAAAAATGTATATCAAAGTAAAAATCATGAAATTCCACACGCTAAAAAACATTTTAACAACAACAAAAAAAGAAACATGACGAAAACTGTTCCTCCAGTGAAATAGTAGGATAAACTGGATTTTCACAGTTTAGCAAGGCAACCAGTCTATGAGAAGGAAACCTCTAAAATAATACCAGTTGTGAGTAGTTCTGTTAGCCTAATTTAAAAAATGATCTCAAAAATCAATATTATTGCGTGAAGAGATGTTGTCAGCCTTCAATCATTAAAAGAGTACAAAAAAGCGCAATAAATATTTTATTTTATATATAATAGAATAATTAAATCTCACTGTCCGTGCGATAAACATCCCAAATTCATAAATAGGGATTTATTTATTATAAACTAGCAGATATGTGTCCCAGCATTGCCCGATAAAGTGGAGTATTTCAGGAAACTTGATCATGAATTATTTATTTGTTGGAATTTCTAGGTTTAAAAAGCTAGAACAACGCATAATTATGTGTTATGTTGACTTTTTTTACTTAAAAATTTCAATTCAATTTTAAACAATGCTTATATTGACGTAAAAAAAAAATTGCTAATTCATTTCACGCAAGCCACATTTTCCTCTTTATTAAAACATTTTAAAATATCGACGTTGAAGAACACACGGATTTTACTTTGCAAGCTACACAATGCCACAAGTCAGGATAAACACCACCACCACCACCAATAACAACAAGAACAGCAGCAGCAGCAGCAGCAGCAGCAACAACAACAACAACAACAACAACAACAACAACAACAAAAAGGAACACAAACTAATTAGATCGGTGAAAATATTATTTCGTAAAAAAAAAAATATTATTTTGCAAAAAAAAAATAGAAAATCGAATTGTAATATATTGGACAGGATTATCTCCCTTGCACTTCAATGAACTATGGATTATCTCCCTTGCACTTCAATGAACTACCACTAGAGGGCGCGACAGTCTTGAAATCTTTTTCTTTAGTAAATAAAAGGACCGGGAGACGATCTTTCCCTACGAGACGCACCGTCTGCCGATCTATCTATAATGTTATTTTGTCTTGTGCATTTTTATTCATTATGCATTGTTAATGTTGATATACATCAATTGGCGACAAAGAACGAATAATGCGGAGGAGTAACAGGACAATTTAAAATTAAAAGCGAACACCCACAACAAATCGAACGAGGAAAAGTTGCCGAGTAGCGGATAAAAATGGCTTTATTAGGCACCATTGGAGAATGGAATAGTGCGGAAGAAGAATGGTCGCACTATATTGAGAGAGTAAAGTTTTTTTTACTGCCAATGATGTGTTGAGTGAAGGTAAGAAACGTGCTATATTTTTGTCGGTTATTGGGGCAAAAAATTATGCTATTCTCAGGGGTTTAGCCGAAAACAGGCCAGAGCAGAAAACATTTGAAGAACTATGTATTCTGATGGAGAGGGACATCAGGCCGGCCCCCAACGAGATACATGAACGTTTCTTATTCAACACGAGAGACAAACAAGAAGGTGAGTCCATTAGTGAATATGTGGCCACACTGAGAAAAATGTCGGAACATTGCAACTTTGAAGAAAAAGTAAATGAACACATACGTGATCGTTTGGTTGTGGGAGTGAAAGATGAGAAGATACAGGAGCGCTTGCTGGGCGAAAGAATGCTAACTTTGCACAAGGCCATTGAAATAGCAGTGTCTATGGAATCGGCAAGGAAATATTCCAAGTTGATGTTGGGAGCACAGACGAGTGGAAGTGAAACGTCCGTACACAGGTTACCATTAAAACGAGAGTGTTATCGTTGTGGAAGCACTGGCCACCAAACGGACAAGTGCCAGTTTAAAAACAAGGAATGTTTTAAATGTAGGCGAATAGGGCATACTCGTCGGAAGTGTAGGCAAGAAGAGAGCAGGCCTCCTAACTCCGAAAAACGAGGTAAGGAAAGCAGGATGGTGAACAATGTGGAGGAAAATTGTTGTGAAGAAATGGAAATAAATATGGAAAGGCTAGACTTGCACACAGTTGCTAACCTGCGGACACCACCAGTATTAGTGAAACTGCTAATTAATCAAGAGAAAGTGGTCATGGAAGTGGACACTGGAGCTGCATGCACAGTAATGAGCCTAGAAAAATTCAATAAAATTGGCCAAGTTCGTGATCTAAAGGAAAGCCATGTCAAGTTGAGAACGTACACTGGTGAATTAGTGAAACCACATGGGACCACAGACGTGGAAGTAATCCAGGAAGGGTTAAAGCATCGACTACCTTTGCTGGTGGTGAAAGGTAATGTACCGACACTTCTTGGCCGCAACTGGTTGAATAAGGTAAAGCTGGATTGGAGAAGCATGTTTCCTTTATACCAGGAAGATTCCCCTTCGAGGTTGGAAAGGCTTTTAAAAGAATTTGATTCGCTGTTCAGTGAAGAAATGGGGTGTTTAAAGGATTTTAAGGTCAAAATACCCATTGATAAAACGGTGAGTACCAAATTTTGTCGGGCAAGACCAGTACCTTATGCCATAAAAGCGGATGTGGAAAAGGAGCTAGATCGCCTGGAAAACCAGAAAGAGTGGAATACTCTAGGTGGGCTGCCCCCATTGTACCGATTGCCAAAAATAATAATGAAGGCATCCGGATCTGTGGAGATTACAAACAAACAGTAAACCGGGCATCACCATGTGACTATTATCCTCTTCCTCGGACAGAAGATATATTTGCTACTTTGAAAGGGGGTCAAAAATTTAGCAAGCTCGACTTGAGCCATGCCTATCAGCAGCTGGAATTGGATGCAGAAACCCAGGAACTGCTAACAGTAAACACTCACCAAGGATTATACCAGCCCACCAGACTACAATTTGGGGTACACAGTGCTACAGGGATTTTTCAAAGGGAGATGGACAAAAGATTGAAGAACATTCCTTTTTGCAAGGTGCGTGTGGATGACATCCTGGTTTCAGGTAGTGATGACAGTAGTCATCTGAAGAATTTATACAGTGTATTTGCTGCTCTAGATAAGGCCGGATTAAAATTAAAGAGAAGTAAGTGCAAGTTTCTCCTTCCTGAAGTGACATATCTGGGTTTCAGAATTAGTAAGGAAGGCATAGCGCCTCTTCCAGACAAAGTAGCCGCCATGACAGAGGCACCTCGACCGCAAAACATCACAGAATTAAGAGCCTACCTAGGGGCACTTAACTATTATCATAGTCATTTGCCAAACTTATCAACTATACTTGAACCGCTTCACAACTTAATGAGGAAGGGTGCTCCCTGGGTATGGGGTGCTGAACAAACCAGGGCTTTTGAAGAAACAAAGAAAATGCTGTGTTCTGCACCTCTTTTAACTCATTTTGATCCATCTAGACCGATTCTGGTGCAAGTAGATGCTTCTCCCTATGGACTGGGAGCTGTAATGGCTCACAAAATGGAAGATGGAAGGGAGAAACCAGTATGCTACGTATCACGAACGCTGTCTGAGGCAGAACGGAATTATGCGCACATTGAGAAGGAGGGGCTGGCCCTAGTCTTTGCGGTAAAAAAGTTGCACCAATATCTGTATGGGAATAATTTTACGTTGTTCACTGACCACAAACCGTTATTGGGGTTGTTTGCTGAAAACAAGCCGATCCCTTCTCTTGTTGCTGCCAGAGTTCAACGCTGGGCCATATTTCTGGCTGCCTATAATTACAGGTTGGAGTATCGTGCCGGGTCCCTTAATGGAAATGCAGATTGCCTCAGTCGTCTTCCAATCAGTGTGCAGGAGCAAGATGTCACACCTAATTCTAACAGGATACACATGATGAACTTGGTTGATGCTCCAGTGACTGTGGCGGCAGTAAGATTGGAGACAAGAAGAGACCCTACTTTGAGTCGGGTTTACGAATACATCCTGAATGGCTGGAGTAGGTGTATTCCAGACACGGCAATGAAGCCCTACTTCAACAAACGGACAGAGTTGACATGTGAAGATGGTACCGTATTATGGGGGAGTAGAGTAGTAATTCCGGCTATACTCAAAATAAAAGTGTTTCAGCAATTACATCAGACACACATAGGGATCGTGCGAATGAAGGCCCTTGCTCGCAGCTATGTGTGGTGGCCAAATCTTGATGCAGATATTGAGAGAGCCGGTAAAGCGTGTGGAACCTGCATACATTATCAAAGCAATCCCGGCAAGGCTCCCATTCATTGCTGGGAATATCCAAGTGCACCATGGGAGAGAGTCCACTTAGATTATGCGGGTCCATTTTTGGGGCACATGTTTTTGATAGTAGTGGATGCTCATTCAAAGTGGACTGAAGTTTGCATTACAAAATCATCTTCTGCTATGACCACAATTGAAAAATTGAGAGGGATCTTCGCAACTCATGGACTACCGGTATTAATTGTGAGTGACAACGGTCCCTGTTTTACAAGTGAAGAATTCAAAGCATTCATGGATGCTAATGGAATTCGGCACATTTTCACAGCTCCTTACCATCCTTCCTCGAATGGACTAGCAGAACGCAGTGTACGCACCTTCAAGGAAGCACTTAAAAGGATGAATACAGACGGCAAGGCAACACTTGAAACCAAGGTGAACCGATTTTTATTCACTTATAGGATAACTCCAAACTCATCAACTGGGGTTTCTCCTGCCGAGCTGATGTTCAAACGGCAGTTACGAACAGCGTTTCATTTGGCAAAGCCAGACACGTACAAGGCTATGGATGTAAAAAATAAAATGGAAAGGGGGAGCAAGGTAATGGTGCCACTCCGTGAATTTAAAGTAGCCGATCCTGTGCTTGTGCGTAACTATGGATCTACTCAGCGATGGATTGAAGGTACCATTACCAGACAGTTGGGAGCAGTGAATTTTGAAGTGGAAACCGGTAGAGGGCTAGTAAGGAGGCATGTGGACCAGCTTGTGAAACTCTCATCACCAGTAGCAGTGGAACTTACGCCTGAGATACAAGCAGATAATGCTGCAAAGAATCTTGAGAGTTTCGGCACACCTGAAGTTTCCAGCACACCCGACAGTCCTGAGGAAAGTTTAATACCTGAGAGCAGGCATATGGAAGAGGTTGCAGAGACTCCAGCAGTGGTAGAAAAATCGGCATCACCACCCTCTCGCAAGTCAAGGCGTATTCGGAGACCACCAAAAAAATTTGAAGACTATGTTCGTGATCCAGAGTAAGATTGAAGGGATGTAATATATTGGACAGGATTATCTCCCTTGCACTTCAATGAACTACGGATTATCTCCCTTGCACTTCAATGAACTACCACTAGAGGGCGCGACAGTCTTGAAATCTTTTTCTTTAGTAAATAAAAGGACCGGGAGACGATCTTTCCCTACGAGACGCACCGTCTGCCGATCTATCTATAATGTTATTTTGTCTTGTGCATTTTTATTCATTATGCATTGTTAATGTTGATATACTTCACGAATAATGCTATATAATCTTTTTTAAATGATTTAAATCATTTTCTTTTTAGAGTTTCAGTGTTAAATAGAATATTTTTTCATAGAAGACTTAATTAAAAGAAACTATTTTAGTGGTATTAACCCGAGGGGTCGACTCCTCGGAAGAGAGAAATGTAAATGTCCGATATTGTTATGGTTGTTGCAAAGTATGAATCGACGCTCGATTTTTTTTTAAAAAAGTAAAAAACGACAAAAACAACAAAAGATCAATTTTTCCACGAATAATTTGTTTTAAAAATGAAAGATTCAGAAAAAATTATTTTAATAATTTAATAAAAAAAAACATATAACATTATTCAGTTTTGTAAATTTTCAAAGTAAAATTAAGAAATAACGTTTTTAAAAATGTAACCAATTTTCTCTATTCCAAATTTGTGCTAACCACGCAACACACATCGATACAGACTTTATGAAAAACGTCAACAACATCGGATGTATCATTTTGCTCTCTTCACCAACGTCGATCCAATAACAAAACGATAAGAAAAAACAAAAAACAAAACAACAACACTGTTGTGAAGGAACATAACTGGCTATACACCGGTTACAAACTGTATATATATATTGGACTGTTTGGCAGACAGCGGCAGACAGCGGCAGACAAGCAGTCGCAGTAAGACGGATAGTCTTACGTGTTGATTATCAGACTTTCTTCCCCATACTTGTTACTATGTACTTCTATTTACCTTAGGCGAGCAGCCTTACGTTTCTGTATTATAAATAAACCCCATTACACATACCACTCGGTGTAACTCACGTTTGTCTTTATTTCCTAAGTATTTAGGAATATAACAATGGCGACGAAAGGATGTTCTTTCTCTTAACAGAGATAAATTACCGTACCAAGGACTGTGTACAATGCAAGGATTTTTTGTTTTACGAAAAAAACAAACTACACAAGGATTTTTGACCACGTGCGTCAATGAATTTAAAAATTTTTCCTACCTAAAGTAGCGAAAAGTACGGATTTTTCTTCGTAAAGAACTCACAAGAAATTATAGAAACATGTTCAAGGTAAAGTGGAATTTATATTTATTTTGACAAGTAAAAAAAAAAAAAAAAAAAAAAAAAATGGTCGCAAGTTGAATTCGAAACTACACTAAAGGATTACGAGTTTCGAAAGAAAAAATATAAATACAACGACTATTGTACCATTTTATGCCACGTGGGAACGGCAGCCATATATTTTTTTTTTTGGAAAATTAATTGTTTGTTATTGCCTTTATATAAATAATTGGAACTATTTGTCGTGGGAAGTAAGAAATATTTTGTGTATGAACTTACGTTGTTGAAAAAAAAAAAAAAAAAAAAAAAAGAATTATTTTACAAAGCCTGTTGAATTACTATGGATGAACTTTGTTGAAACGTGTTGTGTCTGCATATTGCTACTAATTTACGATATACGTAAATTTACGATTTTTCTTTGGAATTATTGTGTAGAATTCGAAAAGACATTTTTGTACTAGAAGCTAACATGGAACAATTAGCAGAGTTAACTAAGGCTCTAGCCCTTAGCATCCAGGAACAGACAAAAATGACTCAACAATTTTTAGCGCAACAACAACAACAACAAATTCAACAACAACAGCTACAGCAACAGCTGCAACAACAACAAGAAAGAACACAAAAAACTTTAGAGGCACAACAAGAACAAACAAACATACTACAACGACAAATGTCGACACAGCAAAAGAATTTAGAAAAGCTAATTCTAACGTCGACCGGGAAGAAGACTAATTTTTCTGCCGAGGGTATTTCAAATTCACTAACGGAATTTCGTTACTCCCCGGATACTGGTGTTACTTTCCCTGCATACTACAGAAGATACGAAACAATTTTTACGAAAAGATGTTTAGACTGGACCGATGAGGAAAAAGTTACCCTGCTACTACAAAAACTGGGTACTGATGAAAACACCAAGTATGCAAATCTAATTCTACCAAAAAAACCGGAGGAGGTTTCGTTCGAGGAAACAATTAGTACCTTGTCGAAAATATTTGATAAAAGGGATAGCCTATTTCACTCTAGATACAAATGTTTGAACATTCAGAAGGCAGAAGCTGAAGACTATCTAGAATATGCTTGCACTGTGAACTGTTTATGCGAATCATTTAAATTGAATGAAATTTCCGCAGACCAATTTAAATGTTTAATCTTTGTACAAGGTCTCACAGCACCAAGGGACAAAGATATACGTTCACGGATCCTAACAATTATGGAGGCGGATCCTAACATAACATTGCAAAAAGTCACTGAAGAGTGTCAACGTCTGATTAACATAAAGAAAGACAACACTCGCATTGAAGAGAAAAATATTTTTAAGGTGCAGCAAGTAAAAAGGCAAGGGACCACAAGAAAGTCCAGGTTCCAAGAACACAGGATCCTTAAAGGATACAAAGACCCAAAGCTAAAGTGTAAATGTTGTGGTAGTTTAAGACACAACAATAAGACCTGCTGGTTTAGGAACAAAATATGTTATGAATGTGGTCTCAGAGGTCACAAGGGAACATACTGTGCCCAGAAGAAAAGACAAGGGACCGATAATGTAAATACGCTTCGCATGAATAAAGAAAAAAGCTGCGAAAGACGGAAATATGTTGATGTTCGGATAAATGGACATCTGGTTACATTGCTTCTGGATAGCGGTGCAGATATTAGTATTATAAATGAAGATATATGGAAAAGGATAGGTCGACCTGAATTAACGAAAACCAGAAAGACGGCGAGAAGTGTGTGCGGCAAAAGATTAGAGTTCAAGGGAGAATTAAAATGCAAAGTGACATTCGCTAACCAGACTCATAAATCCAAAGTGTACGTCGTACCAGGAAAGAATACATGCCTGTTTGGGGTAGATTGGATTGTCCTGTTTAATTTATGGGAGAAACCCATAAATTCGTTTTGTAACGTTTTAACTGCAGAAAAAGCAAACCAAAGGGAAGACTTCCTGAAGGATTTGAAAACTGAATTTCCCAATGTTTTTGCCGAAGGACTAGGACTCTGTATTAAGACAGAGGCAAAATTTGAATTAAAGAAAAATGCCACTCCAGTATTCAAACCTAAAAGGAATGTGCCTTTTTCAGCGATGGACGCAATCGAAAAAGAGTTGGATAGACTTCAACAACTGGAAGTCATTGAAAAAGTTAACCACACAGATTGGGCAAGTCCAACCGTGTATGTAAAGAAAAAAAATAACAGAATAAGGGTCTGTGGAGATTTTTCAACGGGTTTAAATGACTGTCTATTGGACCATAATTATCCCCTTCCGTCCGCAGAAGATCTGTTCTCTAAGCTTAACGGAGGAAAAATTTTTTCTAAGATAGACCTCTCAGATGCTTACTTGCAAATTAAGATCAGCGATGAATGCTCCAAATACTTAGGCATAAATACTCATAAGGGCATTTTTAAGCTAAAGAGGCTTCCTTTTGGATTAAAGGTTGCTCCTGCTATTTTCCAGCAAATTATGGACACGATGCTGGCAGGGTTGGAATTTTCAATGGCCTACCTTGACGATATCCTAATTAAAAGTGAAAATTTGCAAGATCATAAGAAGCATGTAAAAGAAGTATTCAAAAGAATACAGGAATTTGGTTTTAAATTGAGCCCAGAAAAATGCGATTTTTTTATGAAAAAAATTAAATATCTAGGTCAAATAATCGACAAAGAGGGTCGAAGACCGGATCCACAAAGGACTGAAGCAATTGAAAAGATGCCTGCTCCAGATTCAGTGACAAAATTAAAATCGTTTTTGGGATTAGTTCAATACTATGCAATTTACATCCCTAACATACATAATTTAAGAGCTCCTCTTAACGAGTTACTGAAAAAGGGTGTTAAATGGAACTGGAATAAGGAATGTGAATCTGCTTTCCAAAATATCAAAAGATGTCTACTGTCAGACTTAGCATTGGCACATTTCAATCCAGAAAAGGAACTAATACTAGCAACGGACGCCAGTGATTACGGTGTTGGCGCTGTATTACTTCACAAGTATGAGGATGGTAGGACAAAAGCTATCGCCCATGCTTCAAGAACGTTGGTTGCAGCGGAGAAAAATTACAGCCAAATTGAAAAAGAGGCGCTGTCGATAATATTTGGAATTACAAAGTACAATCGATTTCTCCATGGACGATCTTTTATTTTGCAAACCGACCATAAACCCCTACTTACCATATTTGGATCAAAGAAAGGCATTCCCACACATACTGCGAATCGATTACAGCGATGGGCTGTAACCCTCTTAAACTATCAGTTTAAGATGGAACATGTATCCTCAAAAAAGTTAGGACACGCAGATGCATTATCACGGTTGATCCCTAAAAGAAGCGAAAGTTTCGAAGAAACGGTAATTGCTGCGCTTAAAGACGAAAGTGAATGTACAAGTTCAATGTGTAATATGATACGTGAACTTCCGGTAACTTTCGAAAAAATAAAAAAAGAGGCAGTAAATGACATTTTCATTAAGAAAATGAAAAATCAATTGGGATGGATAAAAAAAAAATAAAAAGGTAGATCAAACAACGCCTTTTTCCATCTGTGAAGATGTGCTCATGTATGGTGAGAGGATCGTAATTCCACTAACGTTACAGAGGAAAATTCTGAAGGAATTTCATACAGGTCATCCGGGCATTTCGAGAATGAAATCCCTTATGAGAGGATATGTGTACTGGCCTGGTATGGACAAGGAAGTTGAAAAATGTGTCAAGACATGCAGAGGATGTCAATTAGCAGCTCGAGATCCTCCAGTAAAAACGACGCCATGGCCAAAGACGGACCTACCCTGGTCACGTCTGCATATTGATTATGCGGGACCTATAAATGGTTATTTTTACTTGATTATTGTAGATTCTTTTTCAAAATGGCCAGAAATATTTAAGTTTAGACATCCAACAGCAAAAAACACTGTGAGTGCGCTTAATGAAATTTTTAGCCGTTTTGGAGTGCCAAAAACTTTAGTGAGCGATAATGGAACAGCATTTACTGCTCATGAATTCAAAGAATTCTGTGACTCACTAAATATTCTACATATGACAACACCTGTGTACCATCCACGATCGAATGGGTTGGCCGAAAAATTTGTAGATACGTTTAAAAGGGCACTTAAGAAAAATCTTACTACGGACACAGACGAACAATGTATTCAAACATTTTTAGCAATTTACAGGGTGACACCAAATCCTAATAATAATGTCAATTCTTCCCCGGCTGAGCTAATGTTTGCAAGAAAGATAAGATCTATCTTCGATAGGCTGCTACCAGAGAAAAAGAAAGTTTTCAAAAAAAGAAAACCTTAATACCAAGTGCTTCTCCCCAGGTGAAAATGTATATTTCAAAAATTTTCAAAATGGACGAAATCAGTGGGTTGAAGGTATTATCAAAAAAAGGATTGGGAGCATGGTCTATACCATCCAAGGATTAAGTTTTGTCTGCAAAAGACACAGAAATCAAATACGTCCCAGACTGTCTCCAAATGTGGAAGAGACACCAATGGAAACATTGTGCGATATTTTTGATATACCAAAACCAGCGTGTGTACCGCAAACAATGAATATTTCGCCTGAACCGACCATACGGGCTGGACAGAAACCTTTACCCCGGGTAACGCTGACCAGAAGGAAAAGCGCAAGAAAGAGAAAAGTTACCAGGAGATTAAGCCCTGACCCTAAAAGGAAGAGGTATTTAAGCTAAAATCAGGAAGATTTCAGCTTCAGGGGGAGGTGTTGTGAAGGAACATAACTGGCTATACACCGGTTACAAACTGTATATATATATTGGACTGTTTGGCAGACAGCGGCAGACAGCGGCAGACAAGCAGTCGCAGTAAGACGGATAGTCTTACGTGTTGATTATCAGACTTTCTTCCCCATACTTGTTACTATGTACTTCTATTTACCTTAGGCGAGCAGCCTTACGTTTCTGTATTATAAATAAACCCCATTACACATACCACTCGGTGTAACTCACGTTTGTCTTTATTTCCTAAGTATTTAGGAATATAACAAACACAAAAAAAACAAACAAAAAACAAAACAAAAAAAGAAATAATAAGTCTTTTTCTATGAATAAATTGTCTTAACAACATTTATTCAATGTGACCATACTAACGAAGTCTCCTGTTCTGCACAGATTTCTCTACACTGCTCAGATTTAATCTTCCACTGAGGTCATCAGATCTAAGCCTGTCCTTACTACTCACACTACACATACATTGCATCATTCTCATATCATTTTTCCATGCAACGCTGGTCAGGGTTTCATTTCCACACATCATCACACTGTGCCTACATTCCTGCTCGATTTTGTCCCTCGTTAGCAGTGATAATGCTCTGTTGTTTAGTAATGAGATAAATTCTTTGAACTTATTTTGATCCCGTGTAACGTTTTACTCAAAAGCACCATAATGCTTCTTATTCAAGGGAGATAATGTTAGAATATTATTTATTCAAAACATAATCGTAGATCAGCATTTCTTAATGGGAGATACCAACTTAAAGGTATTCAGGAGGGATAACTCGTGAATTAAAACGAGGTTATTAAGAGTGCTCAATAAAAATAGCAAAATATAATATTCTTATTTATATAGACAAATATTACATAGTCGCTACACTGAATATGCTAATGTTTCACACAAGTGGTCGGTCCGGATCACAAGCCTTCTTTAGGCGACGTAATAAAGCCTGTGTTCCCGTGAAGAAGTCTGGTTCTTAACACTTATATACGACTCTTATTAAAAAGAGGTAACCTCAGAACGTTCGCACATTTTTAATTGTAGTTAACAGAATAAAAAAGAGGGCCAAAAAGCAAATATACAACAAATAAATGTTACCAAAGGTAAAATAAGTTACTTTTCTATCTATTTAAAAAAAATCTTATAGGTTTGTTCAAGGTGGGGATGGAGCATACTACTGGATGACAAACATTCACCTGCTAACTCAGAAATTCCAACCAATCTGGATAGGTTCATTTGTGTTTTAACATATGTTAAAGCACATTTTTCTTTCAAAACAAACTAAGTATCCATTTTGTTCAGGTAGGCAGAAGAGTTACTTATCTTGCCTTTGGTTACAGTTATTTGCTGCATATTTGTTTTTTGCCCTGCTAAATGCAGTAAAAATACCCGGTCATTCTTATTCAAGAGTGGTAATCTTCTGATTAGAAGGTGATACCTATAGACAAATTTTAGGGATGCCCTCAGTGTGTAAAACAAGGCTGAACAAAAGAATGGCTATAAATGGAAACGTTATAGTCAGGATTGGTTGCTCTTTTTGACTTCCGGTTTATGCTATCCATTTGGCTAGATAATTAGACATGTTCAAGTGAAAAAGAAAGCCATTTTTAACACAGAGAAGGTGGGGGGGGCTTTCATATTATCTGAAAGAAAAAAATCATTAACTAGAAGGGACAACATATTACCTGGCACCATCGCCTCGTCTGCGAAACAAAAACCGGAAGTAAAAAAAAAAAAAAGCCGACAATCTTGACTATAACCAACGATAATATTGCGAAAGCATTTTGTATAATTTATAATAAAAAGTCTCGCACCCGCTCCTAAACGATTTCTATATTCAAGGTAAATATGTTGGTGACCTCTCGTGTGGAAAGCGTCAACGGCTGCACCTTCAATTGAGTCACCACCATTTGCCTGAAACAAATAATAAAAAAAATTTAAATTTAAATTTTCTAATCAAGACGACTGAGTGCAAAAAATCACAAGGAAAAACAAACAAAAAACAAAAACAAAACAAAAACGTAATAGTCAAGAAAATCTTTTTTTTAATGGTTATTTTATTCTGGACACAGTCTGTATTCTATACGGTGTTAGAATTGGAGACTGACCAAAATGCTCGGATAAAACTTCAGGAATTGTTGAGACCTCGGAAACACGGTGATAAATTTGGAGAGCAATAAGGAAAAAAAAAAGCCCTTTTGGAGCTCCCCACATTTAAAAGCTTACTACCCAACCTTTCTTGTTCGCTGGGGTAGGAACAAGTATAGTTGAAAATGGTGTTATTGAAATCATGACAAAGACATCAGGAATTGTAAAACGTTTTAGTTCTTTGTTTTAATCCTCCCCACAAGGACAGATATATAATTCAATTTAAATTGGGTCCAAATTAACAATGGATCGCATATTTAAACTCTCGAGTTAAAAATGTTTCTTTAATAATAGAATAAATCTATATTTCATTAAAAAAAATTGCCTATCACTCGTTTTATATAGAGTACACCAAGGGTCGACAACTCATTCAACAACACGGGCCGAATAACGTGAAAATGATGAGTCGCAGGCCAGATTATGGCCATTAATGAAACATCAAAGAAAATTACATAGGCAGACAACTGTCAACCTAAATATAATGAACATTGAGAAACCACTAGAAAAAAAGTAAATCTAAAATAAAAACAAACAAACAACAACAAAAAAATCACATGACAAAAGTTTTTCTCAAAAACCGTTAATAGTCTCAAAACGCAAGCAAGAAGAAACAGGAACTGCCCTGGTAAACACAAATGCGTGTAAAATGACATGTTTTTTTTTTTCATTTTGAAGTCGAAAATTTATCTGAAAGAATTGTAAATGTTATTAACAATTACATAAAGGAGACTTTTGAGAAGTCATTGTGTAACATTTTAACTAATCAGCGATCAATAGACCAAATAAAATATCTTTCTACATACATGCGCGGTTTATACGTGCTCGTTTTTCATTCTTTTCATCTTTGCTGTTTCATGTGTGGCTAAGGTCGTGTCTTTTGTTTCACTTAGACATGTATGAAAGGCACAAGAGAGACGTTTGCTGAGTTTCTTATAGGTTTTACTGGAGCGAATGAATTTAGGACAGAGAAACTAAATAACTAATGATTTTTCCATTCTGAACTTAGTTTTCTAACTTCTGAAACGAGAAACACAGACGGACAGAGATCTCGGTGATATTCACTGAGATTATCAGTTTTCTACATCATTTTTCCTCGTCTCGTTCGGAGGCTTCCCGGAGAGAACTAACGGCAAAATCTTTGGTTCTCTCATTCGAAACTGTGGAGTTATTCGTCATCGTTTGATCTCTGCCCCTCGCTTCAACCTATTTCTGCATACAACTTTGTTTGCGAATTAATGTTATCGTGACATGCACTACAAGTGACCCTTGTCAAAATGCACACTAGTTGACTTAATCGTCACTGAGTTCCTATTATGTAACACCTGTAGATAAAATATTCGATCCTTTAAAGGTATAAATTTTCTCAATGAAATTTGGATCAATATTCATGCTACGATGTACCGTACTTTGGGGCAATTGCGCCAAATCCGGAGGTAATTCTCTTTATATGTGTGGTTGCCAAAGGAGACTTTTAGCTAGTTGGCGCAATTACCCCGGACTTGGTGCAAATACCCCAAAGTATGGTACTCTTCTTATTAGTGTGTCCAGCTCTTGAAGATGCTTATCAAAGTCGTTTATTAATATGAAGCAATTTACATTCTGGTCAAATTAATATTTTGATATATGTGTATTGAAAAGTTAGTATCTATTTTATAGCAGTTATTTCATTAGATATCGTTTATTTATTTGAATGTCATCGGTTTGAAATCATAACACTGGAAAGCCTTCTAAGAACAAAGTAACATGAAATAAATTATTATTATTATTATTATTATTATTATTATTATTATTATTATTATTATTATTATTAATATTATTATTACTATTATTATTATTTATATTATTATTAATATTATTATTAATATTATTATTATTAATATTCTTCTTCTTCTTCTTCTTATTATTATTATTAATATTATTATTAATGTTATTATTATTATTATTTATATTATTATTATTATTAATATTCTTCTTCTTCTTATTATTATTATTAATAATAATAAATAAAATCGTAGACTTTGCTGTTCCAGCTGACCACAGGGTGAATATCAAAGAAAAAGATAAACGGAGCAAATACACAGAGCTAGCCAGACAGCCGAAAGGGATATGGAAGATGAAGAAAATCAAAATAATACCTATAATAGTAGGAGCACTAGGAACAATCCCCACAACCTTTGAAAAAAGAATGGGAGAAATTGGAATCAAAGGAATGACTGGGAAAATACAAGGAACAACAATCATGAAAACAGCTGAAATATTAAGAAACCCCCTTGAATGTGGAAACCAACACACAGGCCCAACAAGTGCGGGCCAGACAAACTGCTGCAAAGGCAAAACATGAAACACTACATGGAATCAAGAACACTAAAACCGCATATCTATAAGTTCTCTAACCCAACCCTACCCTCATTGCCACATCACTGCCCCTCCCCCAAAAAGAGAGACACTAAATAACCAAGTAGAGTCAAGGAGGAAGGAAGGACCGATGAACTGGCAATAAATGCGAAAAGAACTGGGATCTTGGGGAGGCTTATTGCCACTCAAATCTCAGCAAAGACCAATAGCTGATGCCAATGAGAAATCAGTAGCAAGCAGCTATTGCGATAATGCAAATTTATTTGCAAATGTTATCGAAAGAGGTGGAGAATACTGGAAACATGGGAAGACTTGTTGTCACTCAGCTCCCAGGGAACATCACAGGCTGTTTTCAGGGAAAGATATCTGAAGACCTGTGTGAAAGCTCATGTTGAGTCAATAATGACAATTTAGAGAAGGAAAATAAACAAAAACTTACAAAACTTCATACATGTCTGAGTCTGTGCCTATGCAAAAAAAACGCACACACAGATACCAAAGTACGTAATATCAACAAAAATACACAAAAAGGTAAAACAAAATGATATTTTACACAGTAAAAAATACAAAACAAAATTTACACAGTAAAAAATACAAAACAAAATTTACACAGTAAAAAATACAAAACAAAATTTACACAGTAAAAAATACAAAACAAAATTTACACAGTAAAAAATACAAAACAAAATTTACACAGTAAAAAATACAAAACAAAATTTACACAGTAAAAAATACAAAACAAGCAAAAAAAAAAAAAAAAATGAACGAGCAAAACAATATTTTACCCGACAAAAGAAAACAAACAAATAAACAAAAATGCTTCCGATGCTAAAAAGCAAACAACTAACCAAACAAAAACATCGAGAACGTTCGTAAACAAAAATAGCAAAAAACTGCGATACTAACCATTTCGAGACGAGGCGTATATATAAAAAAAATCACCCAAAATAGGGAAAATAACTAAGACAAAAGAAAACAACCCCCACCCGCAAAAACAAACAAACAAACAAACAAACAAACAAACAATATTGTCCAAGGTATTATTCGCGTATATTTAAATGTATTTCGAGTTTTAATTTCATGTCTTCGGAAACGATAAATTCTTTTATAAATAAACAAACATCAAACGCAGCAAAGGTTTTTTATTCAACAAACGGACAAAAATGAACAACACAAAAGAACCATGAAGTTGAAATCCTTCTACCAAGATAAAAATAGCTTAATTTATACAAATCCACAAAAACTTGATTTTTAATCAGCTCCAAAATCGATGCTAAATGAACGCTCGAACCTTGACGAGAACAATTCTAAACATAAAATCTAACAAAACGTCAAATTCAGACATAAATAATGAAACAATTCTGTGCAAAATTAGTGAATGCGCCAACGAATGCACGGTTCTCACATGTACTATTTCTAAGCGAGACTTGTCAGAAACAAACAAAAATAATAAAATTAATGAACAAACTAAAGACTAAAGTGAAATTTATGAAAATATATGTATATATTTATAGGACGTATTGCCAATTTGTATCTCCGTTATTGGCGGGAGATTGTTGTGGTAATTGAATCGCGAAATAATCCCTGCGAACGCTAAAAAGTAAATAGCTATAATTGCTAACACTCTTTCCATTCACTCTTCGTTGGAATTCCTTTTCCTCCTAACTTCCCAAAGCTATTAATTTTGACATGTATTTTCAGCCAATGGAAATACTTCTATTCTCCTTCCAAAAAAGTAACACATACAGGCGAAATTAATAAGCTAGTGCGAAGTTGGGAACTCTTATAAGGCGAGGAGACAGGCAGTCGAAACGATTCAGACTTTACTAGCCCCACTCACACGGAGGAACCCGGTCTACTCCATACCCAAACCCGGCCTTTGGCTAGGACAGCAAAGCGAAAGGATCCAGTAACCCACATACCACCTTCATTTCGAGCACATATACACGCACTACAAGAACAAATACACATACACAATGCCACACTGCTAAACACACAAATACGCACATGCTCACACAATGAACATTTTGACTTGTAATAAATATTGACTAAACACGATTTTCCCCACTCTTTATCTGTGCATAAACCGAAACGTAAATTCCATGAATAAAGCTTCTTTCTTTGAACTGTACGCCTGTGGAACTCTTTTCCGTTTGCCCGTCTTCCAACTGACTACCATTTTGTAGTTTTCAAGTCCAACGTAAACAAATTTCTTGATGAACTGTCCCTTTAAGTAATTTCCACTACTAACGATTACGATATTATCACATCAACTACTCTACACTCAATAACTCTTATCCTCGAATGGCTTCTGGGCCTTAATAAGCGCTTACTCCCATGTTAAAAAAAAATGAAAGTAACTTTTATATTCTTATGTCTCATATAAAAATATTTTCTGATAAACTTTTTTTCATAGGGAAAATTGTTTGTTTTTAGTAGCACTTATTAATTGGTGACTCTATTAGTATTTTAATATATATATATATATATATATATATATATATATATATATATATAATCGCTCATTTTCTTCCTTCGTTAAAACAATAACTTTTTTACCCTAATTCATATTAGATGTCGGTATGGTTCTTACCTTTACAGAGAGACTCTCCAAGATGGCCTTTACCAAGGCCAGAGACTCCGCCACAAACTAATGAAAGGAATAAAAAGTCTCTTTTATAAAAATAGGTTGAAATTCTTAAGTTTAACTACTTTACTTGTCATGGGAATTGGAATATAATATTGAAATTTGAAGACGTAGAAAGAAACGTTAGGAATAAAGGATCTCTTTTATCAAAATGAAAAGTTTTAACTGCCATTGTCGTTCGAAGAGAAACTTATTTTTAATCCAATGAAAGTTTTCTCGGCCACCAAAGCGTGTAGCCGCTTGTTCGAGTGTTTACGTGTCAGTTGAACATTCATTTATTTTTATACTCAACAATCGGCTCATAGGATTTATGTTCTCATTTATCTTTAACAAAATGTTTCTTTGAATATTTTTTTCTTTATTTGAATGTCCTCGGTATGAATCAAACTGTATTCAGTACTCATTTAGAACACGGTCCAAGATTGCGTCGGCATGTTCCGGCAGTTAACGGTTAGTAGTCAAAAAAGTTGTCGAAAAAGCTGGACAAAGAGTTCGTCTTTAATCATTAGTGTTTTAATCAACTTAAAATCATATCTTTGTTGCAGACTTCGGCGTCCTGCGACTGCGTGTTGACCATCCTTCAAGGACCAAAGCCAATTACGCTAGGTGCAATTCAAATCGATCTAACATGTTTTCTTTATATAATTATTCAATTAATTCAAGCACCAGGCTTTTAGAAGAATAAAGGATGCCTACTGGAGAGAACTTAAATATTTACAAGTGAAAAATTATTCGCATTCTTGAGAGAACTTGAATACCTATTAGAAAGAACTTGAATGCCTTCGGATGAGAGCTTGAATGTCTACTGGAGAAAAAGGTAATACTTCCTGGAAAGATCTTGAATGACTACTGGAAAGAACTTGAATGCCTAATTAAAAGAATGAATACCTCCTACCTCCTTGAAAAAACTTGAATGCCTATTGGAGAGAACTTGAATGCCTATTAGACACTGTCAATGAGTGTCTAAAGTCTCTCTGTTAAGGTGTTTGTCAGGACAACCTGGCATGAGAATACTTTCCCTAGAATATACCTGACTAAATGTTCAAAATAATATATGTTTCGCAGACTAAATAAGATCCCTCACTTACAGCACACTTGCTTATATGAGAATAGTGCACCTGTTCCAAGTTGTGTTGTTGCAATAGTAATATCACTGAGTTGGATATTTCACCAGACTAGATGAATTATTATCTTGCAATCCGATTGGATCATAAGAAAAATTGACTATAAAATTGATTTGCATGAATTCTTCAATGACTTAACATTTTTTTTTTTTTTTTTTTACAAAGGCATCACCACATTATCAAGGCCCAGAGGCCACTCAAGGATAAGGGTTAAAGAGTGTACAGTAGAAATTGGTCAATATAGTAATCATTAGTAATGAAAATTTGGTAAATTTGATAACTTATATGGAACGGCTCATCAAGAACTTATTTACTTTAGACTTGAACACAACCATATTGTAGTCAGCCGGAAAGTAGGAAAACGGAAGACAATTCCACAGGCGTGCAGTTCTAAGAAAGAAGCTTTGTTCATGGAATCTACGTTTAGGTTTAGGCACAGATAAAGAGTGGGGGAAATTATTGATAGTGTTTACAGCTAGACGAGTGTTCCTTGTGAAAGTTTGGCGAGGGGGGACCATAGATTGAAGCTCAGTTGAACACTTTCCATGAAAATAACGATACATCAGAGACAAACTCGCAACATCTCTTCTGTGAGATAGAGGTTGCAAGGAGGAGAAAAGGACATCTCCTACGAGGCTACGAAGTCTATTTTGAACTCTATCAAGGCAGGACAAGTCCTTTCTAGCAGCTCCTGCCCAGATGTGGCAACAGTATTCCATCCTTGGACGTACCTGGCTCTTATATAGGTAGAGAATAGCATCAGCAGTGAGATATCTACCGGATCGATAGAAAGATCCCACCATTTTTCCAGCGGCCTTGGCAACAGATTTGATATACGTGTTCCATTTAAGATCAGGAGTAATGGTCAAGCCCAGAAGCTTGTCAAAACTTGAGGCCTCCTGAAGACGAGAGCCATTCATTTCAATTGATGACAAATGTGGATTAGAATGTTGATGATGTAAAGAGAGAAGCTTGGTTTTAGATGCATTAAAAGTAACCAGCCACTCCTTTCCCCATTGTACTACGTGCTCAAGATCAGAGGAGAGAGAATTGGAGAGAACTTGCTCGTTTACTGTCTTAGATGTGGTACCATAAATGGTAGTGTCGTCAGCATAAATGTCTACAAATGATGTAAGGATATGATTTGGAAGATCATTAATGTAGATCAGGAAAAGAGTTGGGCCCAGGATGGATCCCTGAGGGACACCGGCATTAATACTGTGAGCTTCTGATTTTTGCCCCTCAACTACTACTCTTATGAACCTATCAGAAAGAAATGATTTAATAATTGAGAAGACTTTTCCAGCTATACCATAGCTAGCGATCTTATGAAGTAAACCTTTATGCCATACCCTATCAAAGGCTTTAGATATGTCAAGAGCAATTGCCCTAGAAAGATTGCCACCGTCGAGAGATTTGCTAATCCTATGCGATATAACTGTAAGGACATCTGCTGTAGATCTAGCAGAACGGAAACCATATTGAGTGTCACTAAGAAGGTTATTTTTGTTGAGATGGTTGATTACTTCTGTATTTAACACAGATTCTAGCAACTTACTCATGACGCACAGGAGACTTATTGGCCTGTACTGAGAGGGGGATGAGCGATCACCTGAATTCTTAAATACAGGGCATACTGATGAGATTTTCCAGGGAGATGGGAAACTATTCTCCTTAAGACAACGTTTAAACAGTTTTGTAAGTATGGGCGCTAGTTCAGGTTGAAGTTTTTTGAGTACTATAATTGGAATACCATCAGGGCCGGTTGCTTTACTCGAATCAAGGTTTTTGATTAGTTTCGCAACATCACGTACAGATATACGTATATCACATAGCGTGTTTTCTGATACAGGAGGAAATATTGGGGGTTGGCGGTCTTGGTCGCAAAGGGTAGAATTAGCTGCAAAGTTCTTGACAAAGAGTTTGGCTTTGTCTGATGCTGACGAGATTACCTCAGGTCCATTGATAATAGTTGGGATGGAGCACACGCTTCTGTTCAGGATTCTGTTTGCTATTTGCCAAAACTGGTGGGAACCAAGCCGCTGCTCAGCTACTTTGGACTTAACAGATTGAGCATACAACTCTCTTGCGTTCCTTATTACTTTCTTACAATGGTTGCTGGCAGTCCTGAAAACTGCTTTAGTTTCCATACATCTATTACGTTTGAAGCAGTGGAAAAAGTGATTTCTGTGCGCAATGGCAGCAGCACATTCTGGAAAGAACCATGGCTGGCTGTTAGGTTTTTGCTGAAACTTTTTAGAGGGTATGAAATGGTCAATACCTACAATTAACCATTCAGTTAGGTCTAATACTATAGAGGACACATCCTTTTTAAACATGGAATGCAGAGGTAGATCAGATATAAATGTATGGAAGCTATCCCAGTCAGCCTTAGTGTATCGATATACTGTACGATGAAGAGGTACGTCTGGGGACTTATTACATTTCATTTTTATCTTAATTGATACAACAGAGTGATCGGAAGATCCAAGAGGCGACAGAACAGAAACTGAACATAGTTCAGGGCAAGTTGTGAGAAAAAGGTCTAGTAGGCTCGCATACTGGCCGTCATTATCGGGCACACGGGTAGGTTCCTGAACAATCTGAGTGAGGTCATAGGCAATGGAGAAATCATGACAGAACCTCCCCTCATCATCGGTCTTGTTTGAGTGGGTCAACCATTCGACGTTATGAACATTGAAGTCTCCACATACGTGAATGTTAGCTGAAGGATAAGTAGAAAGGACTTGGTCAATTTTCTCAGATATGGTTTGAAAGATAGTAACTCCGCTGTTGTGGGGGCGATAGAGAGTAAATATAAATGCAGTAGTGTGAGCTAAAGCAACCCGGAAGCACATATAGGGTAAGTTAGGATCTTCCCTGGAGATGTCCCTCCCACATGGAAAGCTATCTTTAATATAGGCACATATTCCATGCCCATGGCGATCTTGGGGGTCAGATTTAGAAGTTAAGTTAGAGTATCCTGTAATTGCAAACTCATCTAGGGAAATAGCCTGTCCAATGCCAGTTTCACTTAAAAATAAAAGGTCTGGTTTAGTCTCCTGTAATTGGGTTTCAACCTCTGGAAGGTTAGAACGAAGACCCCTGATGTTGGAGAAGGAGACATGGTAGTAGGGGTCTACGTTGGAGAACCGGGTTTAATCGTGTATTTTTTCTTGAAACTTGTCATTCGAGATGTAAAGGAAAATTCAATCGTTAATTGTTTGTCTCAAGAAATCAACTCTGGATTTCCGAGGATTTCGACTGAAGTAAAATAAATCAGATTCCACAAAAACAATCGCATTGATTCAGTTGAAGATATTCATTCCATCTGCAACCTTTGTTTTCAGCGTTGCAGATCAGAGGTTGGTTTTCAAAATCATCTACAAAGTCATGCAACGAAAAACAGTAGTGGTATCCACAGCAGTTGAAAACAAAACGATGGCAACCGGCTGTCCAAATGGATAATCAAGATATTTGTATGGGCAAGATTCGGTATTAAACTAGTTACCCGATCATTATAAATTTAGGGACACAGATGCTAGGCGTAAGGGGTTAGGGTTACGGTTAGGGTTAGGGATGTATTTAGTCTAATGCAAAGAATATAAAAAGAGGATGGAAGCATTTTGTAAAAATTCAGATTTTTTCCGATTTTGAGACAAATTTTAACGATAAGAATTTTTATATTAATTAAACATATAATAATAATAATAATAATAATAATAATAATAATAATAATAATAATAATAATAATAATAATAATAACTAGCAGGACCCGTGGAAATTCCACGGTAGTTAAAATCTTTTAAAACACACCAGTAAGAAATTCTTTATAAAAATGAACGTATGGAAGCAAGTAGAACAAACAAAGAACTTTAGTTTAAACTTTTATTGAAGGCCAATGCGATCGTAACTGATGCTGTTGATATTGTCAGTAAGTGCTGGTGATGATTGAGGCGGTGACAGGGACGTCGATCAGCTGCTTGGAGTGAGAATAGTGGTCACTCAGCAGGTTCTTGGGAGTCAGATTGTGAATTTAAAAAACTGTGTGACATTGTTGACATCGATTTTTTGCAAGTTCTGATGACCCCAAGTTATTTAATATTTCAGGACATTTTGGATTACATGTGTAAGTAATGAATAGGTCACAGAAAACTGCCATTGCATATTGATAAAGCTGTTGTAGATTCCTAGGACTTCCTGTAAGTGTAGATGGTATAATAACTGGTACACCAGGATAACCATCTTCATTCCTTGCTAAATGATCCATTAAGCCAGAATATTGAGCAGCTCTTAGTTGACTTTGATGGCTTTTAATGAAGTTAAATAAGCAACTGTCAATTTTTACATATGCGATAGACTTTTCTATTTATTTTGAATTTTATTCAATGAAGATTTGGAAATTCACAAATATTTTTTAAGTCGAATTATTGATATAGATTTCAATTAATGCATCACAACTTCCTGATAATATAAATAGAACACTTTGAATTTTCTGTACAAAAGTTTTTTTCCATAAAAACATTGTAATCTGTTATAATATTCAGATTCTTGTGTATTACATGCATAGAAAATGAAGTGTTTCTGTAAATCTTACGAAGTACAGTTAACTTTGATTTGATTTTTTTATAATCAAAATGATGTGAGGTAGGTTATACCTATCAAATTTATTGTCAATGTTATATAGTTAAGTAAGCTGGCTAATTGGCTATAAAGTAAGTTATTCCGAACTTTGATCTAACATTTTAATTAAAAAAAAAAAAAAAGCTTAACATTGTCTTGTATCTTTTTTTTATATTAAGAAAAATGTAAGCATCATGCTGAAATAATAAAATGCCATTCTTAATAAGGGGAGAGGGTTTGACTATTCTAAACCTTCACCTAAATAACGATTTAATGAAAAAAAATGTTTAAAATGTTCTTGTATCTTTTTTATATTTTTTTTTTAAATAAGAAAAATCAATAAACTTTGATAACACTATTGTAAGAATCATGCTGAAAGCCATTCTTAATATGAGGAGGGGGGTTAACTATTCTGAAACTTCACCTAACAATGTAAAAAAAAAATAAGGGAAAATATATGTATGAACAATAAATATTTCTTCAGTTAAATAAAATATACTGTAAATCTTTAAATAAGGAATAAATATTTATTTAAACCATAATTATTGAAACAAAGTATTTTACTGCATAAAAAACGGTTATGGGGAGAAGGGTTAACTATTTTGAACCTTCACCTAAATAGCGATTTAATGAAAAAAAATTTAATGGTCTTGTATCTTTTTTTTATAATTTGTTTTAAAATAAGAAAGAAAAAAAAAAACGGTAAATATCCAGATACGCTACTACAGAACACCGACCACTCTAATTTTTTTTTTTTTTTTATAGGTAATTGAGGTCGCTGACAACGAATCTGATAGTCAAACTTGGGGCAAATTTACCGTTTGCATGGTATTTACCCCTGAACCCACGAACTACTTTCCACCATTTGCAGCTTCCGTTTATGCTACGCGCATGCACGTTGTAGCATAAATGACGGCCTCACCAAGCAAACTACGTTGGGGTAGGGGATTTTTTTTTTCCAGGACATAGAATTTTCTAATTTTCAAAAATACATTATAGCACTTTTTGGGTGGAAAATTTAAAATTAGCTGAAAAAGAAATAAAACAAGAAAAGGAAAGCACTCCAAGTTGGAGTGTGTGTGTGTGTGTGTGTGTGTGGGGGGGGGGTAATTTATCTGTTTTTTTTTTTTACCTGGAACATAGAATCTTCAAATTTTCAAAAAGTAACGCACCGATATTTACCAATTAGAACACCATTTAACATTTTCCGAAGATTTTACTGTGTACATTGGCACGCGCGCCCCAACATCACATCCGTCCCCCCCCCCGCTCGCGCCCCCAATGTACACAGTAAAATCTTCGGAAAATATTAAATGGTGTTCTAATTGGTAAATGTCGGTGCGTTACTTACGGAAAAACGTTTAACTAAACTGAAAAAGCACCTATTAAGCCACATAAATTCTATAATTGAATCCCTCCCCCCCGCAAAAAAGAATGAAAAACATAAAGATGTTTGGTGCTTATGTTTTTGTAAACCACATTAAAAACTACGCGAGACAAAAAAAAAAGTCCCTCAATTTGTTGTACTTTTCTATAACTGTAAGTCATTAAAAATATGTCAGTCGGTAATTTTTTGATTGGTACGCCATGTGAGAAGGCAGTTTGCTAGGTGAAGCAAGCCGTCGTTCATGCTGCAGCGCACGCGCGTAGCGTAAACGGAAGCTGCAAAATGGTGGAAAGTTAATCGTGGGCATTAGAAGATGAATGCCTGTAAAAGAAGCAAAATAAAATGACAAAACATAAGTAATAACTATGTAAACAACGTGAAGCTGTATAAATGTTACAAAATTACTCGATTCGGCATTAAATAACACGAAAAAGGATTGATATGCCGTAAAACAAAAACAAAACAGAACAAGACGTAAAATATGTTTTGACTCTGTGTATTTGCGAATGGTGACTTTGGTGATTTATTTAATAAAGTCATTCTTGACTTTTGTAACATGTATTTCTAAACATATTTTTTGTTGTGTAAATAAAAAAAAAACATAAAGTGGCACAGTAAAAAAAAAAAAAAAAACGTACTCGTAGCGTTAAATGTAAAAAATATATTTATTACTGAATAAAATAGAATAAGCGTTCCTACAATAATAAACAGAAGACATCGTTAAAAATGTAAGTAAAATACTATATTATTTAAACTGTGGAACGATACCTTCTATGCATAATTGCCTTTAAAATAATCCGGAACCATAAATAGGCAGTTATTATTATTTATTTTTTTCGTTCGGGAACTTTTGGGAAATAAAAGGGGTTACTGATTTTTAACTGATAAAGATTGAACAATAAAGGGAGATAATTCACATTAATTAATGTTTGCGATGATGATGACGCGTTTCATTAATTAATGTTTGCGATGATGATGACGTGACACCGTATGTACAAGCAAATTAATATATAGATAATAATAATAATAATAATAATAATAATAATAATAATAATAATAATAATAATAATAATTTACATTAATAATCTACATTAATTAATCAAAAGTCTTGAGCTGGAAGCAATGTTTAGTTTCAGAAGAGTTTCCGATGGGTAGTTATTCCATACAAGTCCTGGAGATGATGAATTCTCAGAGGACAGCTGTTCTGTACAGGTTCAGAATTTTATAATTTTGCAGCCAAAGAGCAGAAGACCCTTCTCGTGTTGACACGAAGAAAACATATGCAACGTTGCTAAAAAGGGTTAATTTTTATGGAGAAATTCTGGTTTCCGATTGGTTGATAGCAGAACGTGAATTAATTTGATTCGTCAGTTCCTAGCAGCATCGTTTATTAATTAAATATTCCAATTGTGAGGGACCATACCTCATTATGAGTAAAAAATATTGCAACAAATTCCCAACTTTTTTTTGTTTTAATATTTAAAAGTGGTTTTCAAATATATATAATTTCAAATTTGCATTGAATTTGATGGGATAGTTATTAGACACCAATTAAACAAGATTCCATGAATTTCCGTGTCTTCTTAGGATCTATTAAATATGAAACATTTTCTAGAATGAAAATTATACAGTGACTTTTGATCAAAATTAGAAGAAGGATTCTAGCCAAAAACTTAGCATCATTATATCATAATTTAAAAAGTATCTCCCCGCCATATGTTTATCCCACCCAGCTGGTGGCTCTCCCTCTCATGACCGCACGCCAGTTGTAGCCATCCATTTCTCGTCCTCGCATTTACACATTCCACCTTTTTCTCCAGCCTTACGCCGGCCACAGCCAGCCATTTCTTGCCTTCGCTTTACACATCCATTTACTTCGACGTCGACTTCCTTTTTTCCTCCTCCTCCTCCTCCTTCTTCTTCTTCTTCTTCTTCTTCTTCTTCTTCTTCTTCTTCTTCTTCTCGCGCACACTTCCTAATTTGCATATGCGCGTTTTTCGGCTGCTGCTGCTAATATCTTTGAAAGCCAGCCATCCTTCGCCGCTGCTGATACTTTACCACGCTCTCATATGCACTATGTTACATATGTATGCGTGTATGTATGTGTGTATGTCTACATACGTGTATGCGTGTGTGTATGTATGTGTGCATGTGTATGTGTGTATATATGTGTGTATGTATGCGTGTGCATGTGTGTATATATGTGTATATAAGCGTGTGTGTATGTATGTGTATGCGTGCTTGTGTATATGTATGCGTATGTGCATGTATGTGTGTGCGTGTATGTATGTGTGTACATGCATATATATATGTATATATGTGTGTATAGGAAAAATCGTTTTAAGAACTCTTGGTTTCTTTGATATGTGTATATATGTGCATGTGTGTGTATCTATGTGTGTGCGCGCATGTATGTGTTTATGTATGTGCATGTGTGTATGTATGTGTGTGCGTGTATGTATGCATGTGTGTGTGTGTATGCATGTGTATGTATGTGCATATGTGTCTATGACGTCATATTCTTAGCGTCTACTGTTTTGAAAAATACTTCCCATTAATTTTTTTTAACGCACGAATATGTACGAACATGCACGAACATGTACGAACAAGCTTTCTTGTTTCTTTGGAATCTCAAGGGTTTTTTTTTTTAAATGTACCAAGTAATTTGAATTAATAGTTGGCTACCATTAATTGGTAAGTATTTCTTAAGTTACGGTAGATAAGTACGACAAGACCCCCCCCCCGCCCCGTCCATGTTGTGTTGGGATAGCGGAGATTGTAAAGTTGTTGAAAATTTCCAGGTGATTATACAAACGATTCCAATCTTGTTTAAATCCTGTATTCTTTTTCCTTACCCATGAGTCACCACGTATCAAGAGTAAACGTCACCCGAAGATGAAATAGATGAGATGCGTGGATTGTCAGTTGAATGACAAAGAATATTATGAGAGAATTGAAAACGATTAATGGAATTAACAAAATTTAATGTTTCTCAATGTTTGAGATGAGGATTAATAATTCGCATTTTTTTTTTAGATTATTTGGACTACTGTTCTCATCTTGATTGTTATTTGCATAATATTTCGGTTGATGTAACCTCCGATCTTCTTTAGGTGTATCATGTCAGACTAAAAAATCTTTCTGTTGAATTTAGGAATCTACACGGAATTTCGAGCACTTGACGCCACAGCGCACGGGTTTTAGATAATTTATTTGCATCGTTTAATATTCCTTTGCGTATACTGTTGCTCGTATGTCATTTATTTGGTTATATTATCCACTTGCCCCCTTCTCTTATAATGCTGCTACTGTAGCCTTTTCTGTTTCTTCGTTATTTACATCATTTATTTATTCACATCATTTTAGCTCATGTCTTCTACTATTATTTTAGTCGATTTCTTTATTTAATTCCTTATAACTCATTTGCTTCTGATTCTGCCCCTGTTACGATTGGAGTTATTTCCTTTTCTTCTTCATTCATGTTATTTATTAATTTATATCATCCTCTTACACGCTTTTACTTATACTGTCGCCCCTGCTTCTATCTGAGTATTTCCCTTTCTTCTCTATTTACGTCATTTATTTATTTATATTTTCCAGTTGCAGTCTCTTGCTTACACTGCTGCAACTATTGTAGTCTTTTTCCTCTTCTTTATTTGCAACATTTTTTATTCATGCAATTCTCTTAGTCTCATTCGCGTATAATGCTGCTCTTGTTATTATTCGATTTATTTCCTTTTCTTCTGCATTTACGTTATTTATTTATTCCCACTATCCTCTTACTATTTTTCTGCTATACTCCAACTATTATTCAAGCCTCTTCTTCTTCTTCTTCTTCTTCTTCTTCTTCTTCTCTATTTATGTCATTTATTTATGCAATGCTTTCACCCCACTTCCCTTATGTTGCTGCTTCTACTCATATCCAAGTCTTTTCCTTTTTATTTTCATCGTTTTTTTTTATGCCACCTCCTAACTCTCCGTTGTCTATGCTGCTGATATAACTACTTTAGTTTTTCTCCCTCTTCTTCTTAATTTATGTACTTTATTTGATCCTTGCATCCGAATCAAATTTTAATGTAGAGTTAAATAGCTGGGAACGATGCAACCTAAATGAAGGATCCAAATCTAATAAGCAAATATAGTTTCTATTATTCTAATCTGGATAATGAAATATAGATAAAGTATACATCTCAACAAAGACTGGAAACTTTGTTCCATAACGGTGAGCATTTTAGTATTTAATTGTAGCAGTATTGTTGATGAAATAAGTGATACCCTTTCCAGATCAATAAAACAACTTAATGACAAACTAGCAATTATTAATAAAAAAAATTAAATTAGCAATTAGTGGATTGGAAATTAATTTAATTGATTTTGTTTATCTGACATCTTAAGCTTGTTGAATCCCTGTTGGTTTATTTACTCCTTGTTCTAAAGGTTTTTTATCCAAAAATGCTGGGGTAGACACCTTCTCATCAGAGTGAAGCACATGTAGCTATTGGGTGGTTTTGTTGTCAGAATAATAATTAGAGGATATATACTATTTTATTTAGGTACCCAAGAACACAATACACGAATTGTAATTTTGATTCTGATGTCATAAGTAACCAAAGTAGATTATGAATAACAGATGTAGGTTAAACCCATGGGTAAATAATCAGTTTTAAGATTAAAAATATACTTTATATTCTTAATTTGTCAAATAAGCACTTTATATATCTGTGTAATTAAATAAATTATTGAATCATAGACGCTTTCCAGCGCTCACTAGACCTGAAACATCAAACGGCCTTAGTTATCTCTTTAACTGTTATGGGTACTAATATGACCTTTACTTCAACAGAATTCATCTACTAGCATTTAACAACGTAATTGGATTATTTCCCTTCGTAATCGTTTTTTTTCATAACTATATAGAACCATGTTTGATCAGAATGATAACGAATTTTAAAATATTAAATAATGAAAAATAGAATAGAATCCTTTACTCAAAATGTTGTATGAGGATTAATAAATATAATGTATTCCGTTTCTTTATTCTCCTATTCAATAAAATATTAACCCTAAAATGGTCTTAAATCTAAGTGATAAAACAATAGATAATTTGTAAACAATGCTTGCCACAAATGAGCGAATACGAAACTAAAAATTAACCGTAACGTTATTGCAAGGTTATTATTGGCCATATTATAAATATAGAAATAAAATAAAAAAAAACTCTTTTTAAAAAAATTAATTATGTGAAATAAAGAAATATAGGAATCTAATTCAGGAATTCAATGAATTCAATGAATGGATGTATACATTTTCTTTAAATGGCTACCGTTTTTTTTGGAAACTCCTTATAACTTGGATTTTAAATAAGGATACGAAAATTAGGCGATATATTAATATTTTAATGGGCTTTTTTTCACGGAGGATGCCTCCAGGGTAAATGTTTTTTTTTTTCACATGCCTCTTTTCCGGTAAGGGAATTTTTCTTTAAAATATGTTCTATTGTCAAGAGTATATTGTCAAGAGTGTTTTTATTCAAGAAGTCTGAAGAAATGCTGGTTGTGAAAATTTTCAAACGCCATAATGCTTGAAATTTTCGAACTGGTATGGAAACAATTATAACTTAAAATGAAATACACTTTCTGTTGCTATCAACATCTTTTTTGAAGTTTGAAGTATTGGTTTTGTCTATACAGTATATATATATATATATATATATATATATATATATATATATATATATATATATATATATGTTATATAGGTGTTTGATTATTATTATTATTATTATTATTATTATTATTATTCTTGTTATTGTTTGTTGTTAGGAAATCTTATTAAAAGTGAGTCTTAGAGAGTCTTATTAAGAGAGATGTTGCGTTCTGTGTTCGTGTTATGAAGAGATTCATATACATAAAATGTTCATACTTAGAAGTGTAGTAGAAGCTCTTAGAGTGAGGAGACAATCTTAGTGTTCACATTGTAGATATGAGATGTAGAGACATTGTGTATGTAAAGACATTTTAAAACGCAGGATATATAAGACATATAATGACAACTCCACTTTACCTTTTGGTAGAATTACAACACAAAGATGACGTTTATAAAAACACATGATGCGTTTATTTCTTCTTCGACCGGTCGGTGGTTTTCTTAGTCAGGAATTCAAAGTTTTACATTCTATTTTTCAAAGGTGACCGTCTCGCTTCCAGACGTTCGACTGTCCATCTCTGGACTCCAGACTATCGTCTGTCGTCCTCAGACTCTCCCTGCTTAACTCTAAAGTTTCTAATTATATCGAGAACTTCCCATTTTTCATGACGTCATACACATGTTAAAACATGTGTCTTCTTTCACGTGTTCTGGAAATGCGTGTCCAAAACTTTTTCCTTTGTTTACAAAATGAATTTTAACCTATATTTCCAGTAACCTATATTTCCAATATGTTAAAAAACATGTTTATTAAATTATCCTATAGTTGCATTCCTCATTCAATTTCATAACAGAATTGACAAATGCACATTCCTTTTCTTAAAACTATTTTATCTCTAAGCTAAACAATGGTTTGTTTTACATTCCATTTTCTAATTCTCTCTCGTAATCTATTTCTAAACCTAAATTACGAGGTTCGAATTTCGTCTATTCTATTTCATTTTTACATTTAACTAATTCCCTATTTTTATACTTACATGAAAAGGGGACAACCCTTATCATGTAATACATACATACATATATATATATATATATATATATATATATATATATATATATATATATATATATATATATATATATACTAGACTACCCGTGACCCGTTGGCTCAGTATATGTTATATTTAGCTATGGAATAGTGAGCATTCAGAATTAATGTATAGAAGGGAAAGTGACTATACAAAATTAATGTATAAACGCACAAAAATTGAATGCAAGTACACGCGAAAACAAATATGGCGACCAGTGAAAACAATAAGCAATTTCGTACACATTCAATTTTCGCATGTTCGCAAAAACTGAATGCACACGCGCGCGAAAACAAACTTGGCGGCCATTGAAAACACTACGAAATACATTGAATAATAAAGGTCTTAACTTCATTGACCTTAGATTAAATGAAAAATTCTTTATATAAGAGAGGTGCAATCCGTTGAAAAATATTGAAAAAAGACAAACAGAAAAAAGTACAAGGAGGGAATGTGCATTGTACAGGCCAACCCTAGTTTTAGTGTATGTGTTAACAGCCTTGAAATATCAGGAAATAATAATTGATCAAGTAATATTTAACGGTGAGATCTTTTCAAAGCAAATCTTAAAAAAAAAAAAAAAATTAAAAGTCCTCCTCCATGCACACACGTTTTGAAGTGTTTTTACGTTTGACCCCCCCCCTCACTCCGTTCCCTCTTTTTGCCCTCGCCCGCCAGCAAACTTGAAAAAATGCTAACGGTTACATGTCTCGTTTACCACTACACCAAGAAATGGGTGCACATTTTACATTAAATTTATATAGGAAAATGATCTAAAAGATCCTTTACTCATAGAATTTTCGTTTTACGCACAGATAGAGAGTAAGAAAAGTTAGTGATGGTTGTTGTAGCTAGACGATAATTTGTTGCAAATCTTTTACGTGTGTGTGTGGGGAGCATAGATTGAAGCTCAGTCGAGTATCTACCTTAAAAGTAACGACAGAGCAGAGACAGTCTGGCAACTCCTACTGTGTGAGAAAGATGAATTAGGGACGTGAAATGGTCTTAATCCACTAGATTTCGAAGACGATTTTATGCCGTGTCAAAGCAGGAAAGGGTACTACACTCTAGATGTGGCAACAGTACTCCATCTTAGAACGTCTTTGGTTCTTATGCAGGTAGAGGATTGCTTCGGAAGTGAGATACTTTCTGGAGTGATAGAATGATCCCAGCATTTTCTCAGTGATTTTGCCAACAGATTTCATGTTGATTTTCATGTTGATGGTGAAGTTGGTTTTGAATGCAAGTCATTGCTTTTTACCCCATGGTATCAAATGCTCTAGGTTGAAGGAGAAAGAATCAGGCAAGATCCTGTTCTTTGTCGACCTTGAAATGTTGCCATGGATGGTGGTATCGTCTACATAGAACATGATTTGGGAGATCGTTGATGAGGATCAAGAAGAGAGTTCGGCCCAGATGGATCCCTGAAGGGTTGTGTGAGTTGGGCAGACAGAATATGGACAGTTTTCTCCGCGATACTCTCAAAGATACTAACTCCATCGTTGTGGGGATTGCAAATATAAAAAGCTATGCTGTAAATGCACATGTAGGGTAGTTTAGGATCTTATTTGGAAATATCGCTGCCAGAAGAGAAGCTATCCCTAATGTAGGCACATATTATATGTCCGTGACGATCTTGAGGATCAGGTTTGGAGATTATGTTAGTATCACTTTTCATTGAGAAATCGTCTAAGGAAACAGTTCAACCAATATCAGTTTCGTGCACACACACACACACACACACACACACACACACACACACACACACACACACACACACACACACACACACACACACACACACACACACACACTAAATTGGTTAAAGGGGAAATTATTTCCAACTCGCATTTAGGTAAAAATGCACTTTCGTAAATAATTAAATTCATACAAAACGTATCGCAAAAACAAAAACAAAAACAATATACATATATATATATATATATATATATATATATATATATATATATATATATATATATATACACGATCAAACAGTTAATAAAACATGTTAAAAAACACTTTGAAATAAGTTAAAAACATATTTAATCTGGAAAAGGAAACACTATATAAGTGGATAGTCCTTAATCCGCGAAGTTTCGAAGAAATACTTTCCTTCTCATCAGAGGGTAGAAATTAGCAAAATGCGGGATCGGATTTTGCATACAAACGTATTTGATGAAACAACAAGTAAGTCCAAGATGTTACTTGATAACAAAAAAAGTGAAGCAGAGGGAATATGGTAAAGAAAAAAGGTGATTACACATGAATGGATAGTCTGGTGGAAGATAAATAATCCAGTGACGGTAAAATCCAAATATATAACTTCAAGAAATTTAATTGAATTTCCATTTGCACAAGTTTTAATTTATATATATATATATATATATATATATATATATATATATATATATATATATATATATATATATATATATATGTAAAGAGAGAGAGAGAGAGAGAGAGAGAGAGAGGGAGAGAGAGAGAAAATTACAAATATAAATACCTTTAAAATTAGAAACTATCAATATAATGAAAAGCTCAATTTACTAAATAGAGCACTTAAAGAAATGGAAAAGATAGATGAAAATAACTTATAATATTTATTATCCATCAAATTGAAACAAGAAATTATAAAAATGAAAATCCTTAAATATTATTATAATTCCTGGTTTGAATTTGATGGCTCAATAAATATCGTGATTTATTATAATATATATATAAGAAAATTAGAAAAAATATAAAAAATATAAAATTAAAAATTATCTTAAAATAAAAAAAGTTTATTAATATTTATTGGAACAAAAATAATAAAAAAGAAAATAAATAATTAATAAGAATTATAATATTTTTCAAGAATATTAATAATATATATATATATATATATATATGTGTGTGTGTGTGTGTGTGTGTGTGTGTGTGTGTATGTATGTGTGTGTTGGGGTGGAAAGGGCCCCCGTAAGCCGCGGTGAAGGCAACCTTTTTAGGAGAAGCAAATCTCTGATTTAAAAAAACCATAAAGCGGGAGACCAGTACTCGCATTAAGCTGGTCTGCAGTTTAATATGTTGCTGGCTATCTTGCTCTTGCTTGTTGCTGGATCTCAACATTTTGAACCGAGAGAGAGAGACTTAGTTGTCGTACAAAGCTAAGTCTCTGTAACATCATATGTGTATAGATACTTCCTCAAGCATTTGTTTATTAAAATGGTCCTGTGGCGATAGAAGTCATTTTGGGGCTCATGAACTTTAAGTGTTTGAGGGAGTGGCAATCGTCTGCCAAGACGTTACAATCATATATATATATATGAGTGAGAGAGAGAGAGAGAGAGAGAGAGAGAGAGAGAGAGAGAGAGAGAGATGCAATAATGTTTTTATTTTTTTGTCCACCCTCTGGATGAAAAGTGCCTGTTTTCTCGTTACCCACTCAAGAAATAACAGGAAAAAATAATCCAATAAATCTTGTCCGACTTTCCGACTGTTTCTTTCAAATCAACTCCACCCAACGTTGTCGCCGGTGAAAACCTTTTCAATGGCTTGACATCGCCCAGAAATGATTGAACGGGCGACGTGTTTAGTCACCAAAGCAACCATTAACACAATATTAATATTCAATAGAAGATCCACTCTGTGTGGTTCCTATTTATCCGGCTCCCCACGAGGGTACAGTTAGACACAAGGTTCGTTTTATAATAATACAACTCCAGTAAAATGCACAATTTGTATTGGCAAAAATATATCCTAATTCCCTTTTTCTTTGTTCTGTTTTTACAGCATATTTTTGGTTTGTTTCATTTTTGAGAAAGAGAGTTATCGCTCGAAATAATCAAATACATTTTACCGCCCGGTTATATTATGCAGTAAGTCCATATTTACTGATTTATATGTGAAAGATTTTGAAAAATAAACAGATATATGAAGATTTAGATTCTTCTCATACAACATTCGTTCGTTTGTTGTTTTTGTTCATATGTCATGTCACTTTATCATTCCGATATACTAAATTGCCAACGGCCTTCTATAATATAAGTATCACCTGTCTGTTTAAATGTATGTATTAATGTCTGCCTAAAACTTTACACAGAGGTGACGGATTTTCACGAGACTGGTATCATTTTGAAACGCAAGCCTTCGGACGACAAATATAAAAAAATTGGCCAAAAATCATTAATTCCTTCACCGTCAACTGAGCACTTTTCTACCGGGAGGGGTCGCTTTTTTCGCCGATATTTTCGAAAGTTATCCTCTCTCTTTGATTGTCTAGCCTTAATTTTAACCTACGTCACTTCCGGTTTGGCGATGGATGCAACAGCAAGCACGTTACGTTTTTTTTTCACGTTCTTTTCCCCCTTCGCGGTAGGGTTCGAGCCTGCCTACCTACTACTACTTTTTTTTGTTGCTCAACATACACCTCCAAACACTCGGGAAACGCCAGGCACCCAGGCTAGTCTTAAATAAATAAATAAATAAATAAATATGCACCATTGGAACAGATACTACACTGTACTCTTCGCTTTATTCATGCCATTTAGTCATTCGTATCGTCCTCTTACTTTTATTCTGTACGCTTTTGCATGTTTTTTACTTACACTTTATTTTTCATTTTCTTTATTTACGTCATTCATTTATGCATGCTATATTCGACTTCGTCTTCTTTTTACGATGCTGCTACCAATATCGCACTGCATGTTATACTAATAATTCATTTTTTCATTTTCTTTATTTACGTCATTTATTTATTTATTTTATTTATTATAACAGTATTTATTTGTTTTCTTTATTTATATCATTTATTAGGATCCATTTCCCTTTCAGTTATCCAAGTTCAATGTCAAGACTTCGATCATCATCCTTAGCAAAGCAAGCCTATTAAGTCCCCAACAGCAACATTTCTTCGTCGCCGGCGATTGAATCTAACCTGTAGTAATTATGTGTTCTGATAAAATAAACTGGCTATTTTTTTTTTTTTTTATTATTTTGATTTTTTGGAGATCACTAGCTGATTGTTTGGGCTAAATATTTGCCCCAGGGGTCAAGGACTGAAGCCGCCCAGTGCATGAGAAAATTGTCGATGAGAATCTTTGTTTTGTTGAAATTTATCCAATCAGAGCGAAGAGTGTGACGCAGCGAGCGATGATTGGCTAAAGGGAAAACGCATGTCTGCTCCGATGCACACCAACACTTCATACATAAGGCACTGCAGAGCAAGGAGAATCAGTCTGGAATCAGTTTTTGAGCCCAGGTTGGAGTCTGTTTGAAATCTGAGGGAAACTGTTCACCGCCCCATACCCCAGCTCGTTTGAGAAAGCACTCGTCCTTTGACCGATTGATAAGCAACGAATCGGTTGTTGAAAACACGACCAAGGTCCCGTTCATTAACTATCATAACTACCAGAAAGAAGAAAGTTGTAATGGACAAAATGTCGCTTAATTTAATGGCACCACTCCCGTTTTCGTAACGCTTCAATTGTTTGATTTGAAACAAGGAGGTTTTACTTTTAGAACAACCTTCGTTAATCGATAATCATTTTCCTTTCTTTTATGTTTGTCATTTCTACATGGCCCACAACAATGATATTAGTTTTCTTAATAGAAAGTGTTTATTTTATCATATTCCAAAAATTACGTAATTTGATCAAGTAGTTTTATTTTTAAATAAGAAAATTGAAATTTATGAGTAATCGATGAGTGACTGTCTTGCCTACCATTTTGAAAAATTTCAAGAAAAGGGGAGATAATAATAATTCATTCTAAATTTACATTGTAATGCATACAAATTACCATATTCATCACTTACCAATGATTTTCGTTATAAAAATACTACTACTTAATTTACGAAATGTTTGGAATATGATATGATCCTTTCGTCACGGGTACGTACATCATATAGATTTTTCTCTAGTTTTGTTTTTTTAATATGGGGAGGATTCTGGACAAGCACCAAATATTTTTTTCCATTAGTGCCAGGACTCTTTTACAAAAAGATCCCATCTGTTACCATGGATTCAATTCGAAATTCCGATCAAGTTTCCGAGTTAGACGTAAAGATTGCAAGGTTTGATCGGAATTTTCCTTGGTTCGAAAAGATATACCTGAAGAAGGTCGTTACATCAGTCGAAACGTTGTACATATAAGGTGTAGCAGACTACGTATTATGGTATCTGTTAGATGCACAGTTAGGGATTGATAAGGATTAATATGAATTAGATACCACAATGTCACATTTACTCTAGAAGTTTGTTTTTTTTGGAAACTATTGGTCCGATCTCGATGAAATTTTGTATAGATCTTTGGTATTTGTATCATGGCATACAATGTACAGTTTGCACTGATAGAGATTAGTATTTAATGTAAATGAGCATAACCATATTCAACCTTCAATCTGGTAAAGCATTCATTCAAAGTCAACGGGCTCTAAGTTTTTCTCGTTTTTAGCCGGCAAAAAGTCAAGTCTACACTTTATTATACTAAAACATTTGTTTACCTAAGGCTTTTCACTATATATTTTCATGAAACAAAATGCATACTATAATATTTTATTGTATTATGGTTGAAAAATGTTTTAAGCTGTTCTAATTAGCCGTAATTTGCAATTAACTCAGTAAATGACTCATCTCTTACTAATTTTCTGTTTATCACTTTCACCCTCTCTTACGGTATGTTGTTTGACCACCATTACTTTTATTATATACGTCGGCTATGACAATCTCTTTACCATCTTTCCATGCTCCTGTGTACCTGATATTTCTACCCCTCTTTATCCTATATTTCTACCCCCTCTCTTTATAGCATCTTTCTATCCCCAACTCTCTCCCATCTTTCTACCCCTTTCACTTCCATCGTTCTAACCCCCTCTTTATTCCATCTTCCTGCCCCCTTTCTCTCTCCCATCTTTCTATGCCTCTCACTCTACAAGTACGAGTTAAATAGTATCACTGCCAGTGGGGGTATTAATTTTGGATATGTTTTTTTTTCTTTTTTTTAATATTTAACTGGTTTTACAATCTCACTTTTTGCCTGATTCAAGTAAAGTAACCCAATCTCAACGGTTTACCCAACGGATCGCACGTCTTTAGTTTATTATAAGAATAAAAATAGTACAATCTGTTGTCCCTATCCGGTCCAGAGCAACGCCGGATAATCCTGCAAACATACTATATAACGTATGACACTGCTTACACATAACCAGGAAAATACACGGATTGTTGGACGATAAAATAAACAGCCGTGTGTCATTTCGAAATAAACGAAAGAAAGAACAAGAGACAGTGCGTGTGTTTTTACCGTGTCAACCACACACATACCTACACACACATACACGTATAGATACACACAAGCACATAGTGATGTTCGTCCATCGCTTGCGAATATAACCGTGATCATGCAATTGCTTCAGTCAAAGTTCTCAGAAATCAAGGGACCCCTTGGCTGGGGCTAACACTTGAACTCTATATGAGATACATAGATATTCGAATGTTCCATTAAAGTTCTTTATCTCTCAAACATTGAGTTAGTAAAGAAATTGAGAACATAATTTTTCCTTTCCCCAATTAACCATTTTTATATGTTGTAGTATATCTTTCATGTTGGTCTCTTGGTCTTACTGGATTCCAATTTATCTAGTCTGGTGGAGTATCCAGCTTCGTGCTATTACTTGAGGTAATATCATTTGGTGAAGGTTCACCATTCCTCGGAAAAGCTGTGGGGTAGCCATAGTGAGAAGATCTTATTTGGGCAGCGAATACTATGTGATTTTGAATATTTGGTCAGGGTTTTCTTCTATGGAAAAAGTATCCTCATGCGAGGTTGTTCTGACAAACCCCTGTACAGAGAGACCATAGACACCCGAGAATAGTGTCTAGTAGGCATTCAAGTTCTCTCCTAAAAATGATTATTGTTCTGTGGGTTCGGAGATGGTTTGTAAGACCAATTCGAGCCTTGTAGCATTTCCTGCATGTGCTCTTGCGAGTATTTCCGCTATGCTCTTGCGAGTCTTTGTCCTTTGAACACATGCACATATATCTATATGTAAATTAGGTGTGTATGTGTGCATATTAATGTATAAGTTAATCCATAACGTTGTATATTTTATATAGAGCAAATGTGTTTAAACGCTATGTTTGCACGTTAGCAAAAAAGGTCGATGTTTTGTTATAGTGTTGTATAATAAGAGATTCAGTGTTGTATGGGAGCTATAAAAAATACGACAGTAGTGCTCAATATCCTAGAAAGAGAAGGTGTATACAGTATTACATTAAGTTGTATATTGTAATTCCCAATGCTCATGACAAAGCATGTGAGTTTAATGATATAATATTATATTTAGTAAAGGATGTATACTAAATCGGAGAGTGCTCAATATTCCAGATCAAGTAGGCGAGTTTAAGAATATCTTATTACACCTGATCAGTGATACAAGCTGAATCAGAAGTAATCAATATCTTTTATAAGCCATTAACACTAGGCGAGTTCAACGGGATTCTATCGAAAGCGGACATGTATAGTGAATATCAAGTTCAAAAGTGATCCCCAATCGCATGCTGAGTACGTTATGTATTTGTAGTTCTTGAAGAGAAATGTCCATGTCCTCTTACATACAGAGCATGGTATTTCTAAATGATCGCCAATTAGGTACGAACCAGGCTAAACGTTGCTTAATTTCACTTATCCAGCGAGAACTGGTGTGTCAACGTGATTATGCTGTATATAATATCCTTTATAATACGGTAATACATTTCATATACTTGATGGAGAAAGGGGAAAGCAAGATTGCCCAGGAATGCACTGAAATAAATATAGGTTTCATTATATTATTAAGGAGAAGTGTGTAAAAATTGGAAACTCGACGTTGCTGGCGATACATTTAAACAAATATCGATTGCATATTTTTAAGGAAAAGGGTGCTGAAAGAAACTTGGTGTGTCCCGGGAGCAATAATTTAAAAACTGAAAGCTCAGTATTTACATTATTATTATTTCAATAAATTAAAACAAAAAAGAGGAATGAACTGGGCGGACGTAAACAAGGGATGAAGAGATGTGTGTGTGTGAAAACGGGGAAGGGGAGGAAAAAAAGAGAGAAACACAGATTAAGACAGGTAGAGAGATAGAATTTTTAATATAAAGATGTTAAAGACAGATGTAATATATATATATATATAATCTCTCTCTCTCTCTCTCTCTCTCTCTATATATATATATATATATATATATATATATATATATATATATATAAAGAGATGAAGAGAGAGAGAGAGAGAGAGAGAGAGAGAGAGAGAGAGAGAGAGAGAGAGAGAGAGAGAGAATTTGAATTATTATTAGTGGAAGAACATCAAAGGAAGTAAGAATACCTCTTCTTACCTGGTTCGACTTTTTCAAGGTACCTTTGACCCCTTTGAATTTAAAATACGCTGCCACGCAGATATCCTTCTGTGCGTTGTAAGGTGGGATGACCGGGCCGAGTTTCGGGTTCACCTTTGAGAAATCGCTGGAAATGTTGCTAACAGCGATGCAGTCTAACACGAATCCTTTTTCGGATCCCCATTGAATCCTGGGTGGGGGCGTTCGCGGCGCTCTGTAAACCTTGTTGTTTCGCTTGTGTTCGTACATCATCGAGCAGTTTAAATTGTAAAGAATAAAAAAGGGGGCGTACAAAACAAGATTTACGATTGTTATGTATATAATTAAATAAGTTTTTTCTTTTTCAATTTCTCTTTGATCTCGCTAGCGTTGTTGCTATTGTTATTATCATGTACACAATGTGTTCTACGGCCTAATTAGAGGTGTTGTTGTCAGGGGTGACAGATCGCTTACCACCTGGGACTGTTACTCGTTCAGTTAAGTTGTTATGTAAGTATATTAGAACTAAACAAGACAAAACATATATACGCCTTTTTTTTTTAATGAATAAATAGCAAAATCTAATTTTTGACAATTTTGTGTAAATGAAATCTATACAATAATAAAGTTATGTGACTAATTCTCGTATATCTTTTGCATGTTTGTGTGTACGTGATTTTCGCCTCTATGTGACTTACGCCTTATTTTTACTAATCGAGATTTACTAAAGTGCATAACACCTGTTATCTCTCTCTCTCTCTCTCTCTCTCTCTCTCTATATATATATATATATATATATATATATATATATATATATATATATATATATACATATATATATATATATATACATATACACAGAGGAGAGAGAGAGTGAAAGAAAGAGAGAGAGAGAGAGAGAGAAAGGAGGAAAGGAACAAACCAAGTTATGTGTTCATCAACGTTTCATCTTTATTGTGCGACTAGATGAATGAAATTAAGAAAGCAAAATGCCAGTACAAAAAGCATTAATAAAATTGTTTGAATTCAACAGCATTTCTCGCGGTTAACGGTAGCCGAATGTATTAGGTCCCTGCTAATGAGGCTAGAGATGACTTCTGTCGTCGGGTTCGAATCTATCGACTGGTGTTAATCGTGACACCCTGCACTGATGATTCCCGAAAGGATGAAAAACTAGTGTCTGTAGGTAGTTAATAATTATAGTAAATAATTATATATATATATATATATATATATATATATATATATATATATATATATATATATGTGTGTGTGTGTGTGTGTGTGTGTGTGTGTGTGTGTGTGTGTGAGAGAGAGAAAGAGAGAAATCTGTCTGGCGGATTCTCTCTGCTGACTAAGCGTGATTCTCAAAGGGGCTAAAAGAAGTTCCCTAGTGGTCAGATGGTATAAATACACCCTGTCAGCTGATTGGTCGGTGTGTAGCCGAATTGCGTGGCCGGGATAGTAATTCGCGAACAAAAAAAAACTTTTATTTTATCGTGACTGCTACATCCCCCCCCCCTTCTTAGGCGGAAAGCCGAAAGAGAAAAAAAGTAGCAGTTGTAAAAAATGTCAGTTCAGTTTACGAATAATTTGTTATACCAAATTGTATTTACTTATCGTCGAAAAGTTGCGTTCTATGATCGTTGCTCCAGAAAAAAAAGTTCTTGTTTTTCAGTCAAAAGTATGAGGCGTTGGATTATTTATAAGAGTCATTTTTGTTAAGAAAAAAAAACGCTCATAAATTTTTTATTTGGAAAAACAAGCAGAAATCGTACAAATGTGTACACAGACTAAAAAAACCATTCTCTCTACAGGTATTATTGGCCAATGTATTCGTCGACCACTATGTATGGTGGTGACATAATTGTCTTTTGGTTGTGTGTTCGCTTTTGCTGGTTTAGGAGTATGTTCATACTATGTAGGAGGAATACGGATCTCTTGTGATTTAGTGTCGAGAAAGGCTCTTTTTAACCTGTTAATAGATACAATCATTTTTTTTTGTCACTGATGTCAAGGGCAATAAGTTTCTCAGTTCGTGAAAGCACACGTTAAGGACCAGTATAAGGTGGAGTGAGAGGGCCTTTCACGACGCCCTTTCTCTGAAAAACATGAGTCCATGAGGAAATGCCTTTTGGGACCGAAGATATGATGCATAGGTGGAAACTTACTAAAATAAAATTTCCACCTATGCGTCAAAACAGATACAGATTTCCTTTTTACCAAGCGTTCGACTTCGAACCTTTGACCAATTCGCTTCACTACAGAAAGAGATGTTTTCACTTTTTCTTTTCTTAAAATATCAAAAATCTGCTTGTAATCATTTTGAACTGCCTTAATCCTGCAATTCGGTTTTTTATATCCTTACCAAGATGCGGTCTTACCATTTTTAGGATTAATTTTTCCACTTATTATTATATGCAATAATAATAATAATAATCTGCAAAATAGAAATTTTCAGTTAAAATTAACAAAAATTCATGGAAAAATATTGAAAAATCGATTTCTTCCTTCTTTCACTCTTGGCCCATTTTTTTTTTTTTTTTTTTTGCTCATGAATGTATATTTGATGGTCTAGATATGAATGCGCCTATTGATCGTCTAGTGATTGTTTAAACAGGACTTATAACAATTATAGCATTAAGGGACAAATAACAGTCTCTGGTGTTTTACATTGGCCAATGGGAAAACATAACTGATCCATCTGTGGTCTTGATTTGACATATCCTCGGAAAAGATTCGTACAATTCAAAGTCTTGGTGATATTTACAGCAGCTTTATTTCGGATGTTTCCCCCATTGTAAAGCTGCAACATTAGTCCTAGACTTTTACTATCGACATTTTTCTCAACTCGGAGTCATTGCTGTCCACGATCGTCTTTCTCCCTCTGACTCCGACCGAGTCTGCTAACTCTTGAATAACTGATACGTGTATTTCAAGCTCTATCGTTACGTCATTATCACCATGTGTTCAAAGACATGAACCGAATGATCTACTTTCGCCACGTATTTTGTTTATGTTCAAACATTCTTTTTCACCTAGTTAACATTTTGTTTGTGCTAGTTATGAAAACTAACATTCCTTTCTATCAAAACATTTTTACATAAATAATTTTATCTGTAAAACCTTATTTCGCTATGATAACATTTTTCTGAATTCTATTTTTACAAATATTAATAATGATCATAATAATCGTCGACCAGCACATCTTGTTGGTATTGCCCTGCCAATATCTAACAGATGTACATAGCCTGATCAGTTGCCGTTAAATACATCGGGGTCAGCATCTGACCCAGCAACGATAGAGATATCCCATAGACGAGTTCAACTGTAGAGTATTCTCGGTCCCTTTTGATAAGTGCGCGACAACCAAAAAGGAAAACAGGTACATACTCGCTCCATCGCAATGCGGCTTTCAATTGTCGATGGAAGCGTTCTATTTTCCCATTAGAAGCAGGGTGATAGTCCGTTGTATGAATACGTTTGATCCCTAAAATCCTGGAAAGTTCCTAGAAGAGGTTGGATTCAAACTGAACTCCACGGTTAGTGGTAATAGTTGTGGGAACTTCGTAATACGATATCCAGCCTGATGTGAGGGCTCGCGCTAGTGATTCAGCCGAAATGTCGTTTAAGGGAAGAGCTTTAGGCCACCGTGTGAAACATTCTATACAGATAAGTAAATCCCTTACTGACTGATCGTGGTCCAACCAAATCAATATGGAGATGGTTGAACTGGACGTCTTGGGTGCTGAATATTCCAAGAGATGCACGGATATGCTTGTGACCTTTGATAGAACACACAGGAACGTGTCTAGGCAGCGACGCCACGTCTCATATTTAGCCAGAACAATCTAGTTGTAATCAGCTTCACTGTTGCTTTGAGTCCGGGTGTGCCAGATTGTGTAAGGTATCAAAGGCAACCCTACGCTGAGTTATCAGAACAAAAAGTCGATGTAAATCTGTTGAGGTGTCACAGATAATCTGCGTGTCCGAAGTGGACACGAGCAGGTTTATGAGTTGCAAATTCAGGTGAGGACAGATCCAGAGTGTCCAGACGTGGTTGGTGTAAGTCGATATATGAAGGTGAGGACAGAGAATTGATACTAAGGCGTAACAAGGTGTCTTCTGTTCACCGGAGATATAGCGGATATCGCCGGTAAATTGCAAAACAAAATTCATATGGAGAGTTTCACAGGAGAATATTTATCCGGCTTAGACTGCAGTGCGAACATATACGGTCGGTAATCGATGTTGATCACAAATTGACGGCCCTCAAGTGAAAGTGCAAGGTACATAGCCAAACGTTTTGTAACGTTGTTCTACCTATTTCAGCTGTCTCGAAATATATGCTTTCAGCTAAATATTATTCAGCGAAATCTGCTCATTTTTCTTCTTCCTTTTACGTAACAGGTCAGAAAGAGGAGACGGGAGATAAGCTTCCGTGGTAATTAAACAGGCTGAGAAAGTGCCTTAATTGGCGAAGTGAAGGTGGATGAAGATCTTGTACAGCCTTCACCTTTTCAAGTGAGGGAGATATACCTTCAGGGCTGATGATCTGGCCTAAGGAAACTAGTAACGAAGAAAACAGATGTACCAGGGTTAATCCGCACCTGATATTTTTGAAACCGTTCGAACAGTAGGCGGAGGTGAGTTACGTGTTCCTCAGATGAGACCCTTGCCACAAAAAAAAAAAAAAAAGTTCTTACAGACGAAGTTCAAATCACGCACTACTTCGTCGATGAGACATTGGAAGGTACTAGCCGCGTTTCACAAACCAAAAGTAAAAAATTCAAACGCACCAGAGTTCTTAGTGTAGTTTTGGGTATATCGGTCGGATTCACTAAGATGGTGTGGTAAGTCTTAACCTAATAAAGTTTGGATAAGGTCCTACAACCATACACAGATAAAGCAAAATCCTGTATATGTGGGATTGATTAGGTAGCAATCGGATATTGTCAGGGCATTCAGTCATTGATACTCTCCAGTCGGCCCACAATCTAAATCTCCGAGAAGCTTCGGGACCATATGAATAGGGGAAATCTAAAATCTGAATGAGGGGTGCATAATCCCAAACTGCAGTATATGGCATAACTCTTTCTTTGCTACCTTTATTTTTTCTGCGAAGAGGCGACGACAGCATGAGAAAACAGGAGCACCTGTGATATCAGTGTGCTCACAACAAAATTCAAGTTTGTTAATTCCGGGTAGGAGTGTATGAAGGTCTGGTATGAGTAATTAGTAGCGGCAATAAAAAATAGATGGCTGATAGATGAAGCGTTTGATTTCAAACTTGGAACAGAAAGTTTCGTATTTATGAATCGACGTCTGCGCATATCCACTAAGATGTTAAAATAATGCAGAAAGTTAAACCAGCAACAGTAAAGACTTACGTAAAATCTCTACGTAATTCCAAGACAAGAAAACGATAAATTTGGGAATAGGAGAATTATTTCCCGCTTGTAATGTGATAGGCGACACTGGCGACTTCTCAGTAAGAAGTTTCAGTGACCAAATAATACGAGGGTCGTTCCAAAAGTAAAGCCTCCTATTTTTTTTTAACTCAAAAGACGGGAGTGGTACCACTAAAACGGGCGACCTTTGTGATTACTGTGATTACATCATGTGGATTACGTTTTTACGTATTTTAGAAACGGTCACACAAAGCAAAGCAAACGGTTTATCCGTTCGTATTGCGTAGAAGTAAAAAGCCACTTTTAAGAAAAATCATTGAAAAATAATTATTTTAAGAAATCAAATGAAGTTATATAATTTGGACGTTTTTTTGAAAAAAATTAAATATATATTTAATTAAAGATATTTTATAAATTGTACGTTAAGTAAATATATTTTTTACATATATTTGTATACATTGCACGTTCTTCGTTGAAAACAATTAAATGGATATACATTTAATTAAATATATTTTATTAATTGTATGCTAAGTAAATATATTTTGTTAAAGATTTTTTTATATACATTGCACGTTTTTCGCTGAAAAAATGAAATAAATATATATTGAATTAAAGATATTCTTACAAACTGAACGTTGTTCGTTGAAAAATAATTATTTTAAGAAATCAAATGAAGTTATATTTAATTAAAAATTTGGACTTTTTTTTGAAAAAAATTAAATATATATTTAATTAAAGATATTTTATAAATTGTACGTTAAGTAAATATATTTTTACATATATTTGTATACATTGCACGTTCTTCGTTGAAAACAATTAAATGGATATACATTTAATTAAATATATTTTATTAATTGTATGCAAAGTAAATATATTTTGTTAAAGATTTTTTATATACATTGCACGTTTTTCGCTGAAAAAATGAAATAAATATACATTGAATTAAAGATATTCTTACAAACTGAACGTTGTTCGTTGAAAAATAATAAGTAAATATATAATAAATATATAGAATATAAAGATATTTATATACATTGCATTGCTCGTTGAAAAATAAACAAATATATATTGAATTTTCCGATTTTGTAATCATGTACAAATGAATTTTATTTTATTTTAATGGATTGATACTTGCTATATCTTCTGTCGACTTAGATTCATTTATTGATATAATAAATTAAATATTAAATTAAATTAATATTTTTGCGCTACGAAACAATTGCTCTCAAGGTGTGTCACTATCAAGAGAATTAAAAGAAATAGATTGTAAGATGGTAAACACCATGAAATTTAGAATATAAACTTTTATCATTTGTTTGTTATATTGCGTGTAAAAACCATCACGTATAAACATCCGCATGTATGTATAAAGACTTCATTTTATTAATGGAACACGTATGTATACAGAAGTATTTCTTTTTAATATCGAAATGTTACACGCCGTTTCTTTACACGTAAGGACGAACAACTCTAAGTTCTTTCAGCTTAGAACGTCAATAGCAAGTCAATCCGCAGAGACTAAATTACTGATTGTGGAATCCGAAGAAAAATCTGTTGGATTTCTTAAAGCTACCCGACGGATGCCGGCGCGTAGAGAAAGGACATAAAACTGCTGCTGCTGCTAGAATATTTCCTAAGATATGACCCTTGGCAATTCAATAAACAGCATAATCACGCTGACGCACCTGGTCCTGTTTGATCACAGAAGTTAAGCATAGTCAGTACTAAAATGAGTGGCCATTTGGAAATCCTAGGTGCTGTTTGTGCTCTCTGCTTATCTCAGCCTTGTTTCCAGTTGTCCTAGACTTCTGCTTACCACTGAAATAAAGCAGTGCCGACTCAGGAGAGAAGTGGTGAGATATTGTGCAACATTTGCTTCATACTTCAACACGAGTCATCCATCATACCTCCTGGATGATCAGATGGTCATCGTCGTTCCGACCAACGAACACCCACCCAATTCAGTTTCAGGCAGTTTTTATTATTGTCCGTTCAAAATCAGGATGCTTTTATATGCTTCAGTAAAATTATATTTAATTTTCTTGAACTAGTGAAGCGTCTCGGGTGTAAAAAAAATCCAACAATTATACGTGTGTAAAAAAAAAGTATATTTTTTTACACACGTAGTTCAAAAAATTTAAATATGATTAAATTTTAAACGAACAATAATCAAAAAATTTAAACATGATTAAATTTTAAACGAACAATAATAAAAAAATTTAAACATGATTAAATTTTAAACGAACAATAATCAAAAAATTTAAACATGATTAAATTTTAAACGAACAAGATTAAAAAAATTTAAACATGATTAAATTTTAAACGAACAATAATCAAAAAATTTAAACATGATTAAATTTTAAACGAACAATAATCAAAAAATTTAAACATGATTAAATTTTAAACGAACAATAATCAAAAAATTTAAACATGATTAAATTTTAAACGAACAATAATCAAAAAATTTAAACATGATTAAATTTTAAACGAACAATAACAAAATTTTTTAAATATGATTAAATTTTAAACGAACAATAATAAAAAAATTTAAACATGATTAAATTTTAAACGAACAATAATCAAAAAATTTAAACATGATTAAATTTTAAACGAACAATAATCAAAAAATTTAAACATGATTAAATTTTAAACGAACAATAATAAAAAAATTTAAACATGATTAAATTTTAAACGAACAATAATCAAAAAATTTAAATATGATTAAATTTTAAACGAACAATAATCAAAAAATTTAAACATGATTAAATTTTAAACGAACAATAATAAAAAAATTTAAACATGATTAAATTTTAAACGAACAATAATCAAAAAATTTAAACATGATTAAATTTTAAACGAACAATAATAAAAAAATTTAAACATGATTAAATTTTAAACGAACAATAATCAAAAAATTTAAATATGATTAAATTTTAAACGAACAATAATCAAAAAATTTAAACATGATTAAATTTTAAACGGACAATAATCAAAACATTTAAACATGATTAAATTTTAAACGAACAATAAGCAAATTTAAATATGATTTAAATTTTAAACGAACAATAATCAAAAAATTTAAACATGATTAAATTTTAAACGAACAATAATCAAAAAATTTGAACATGATTAAATTTTAAACGAACAATAATCAAAAAATTAAAACATGATTAAATTTTAAACGAACAATAATCAAAAAATTTAAACATGATTAAATTTTAAACGAACAATAATCAAAAAATTAAAACATGATTAAATTTTAAACGAACAATAATCAAAAAATTTAAACATGATTAAATTTTAAACGAACAATAATCAAAAAATTTAAACATGATTAAATTTTAAACGAACAATAATCAAAAAATTTAAACATGATTAAATTTTAAACGAACAATAAGCAAATTTAAATATGATTTAAATTTTAAACGAACAATAATCAAAAAATTTAAACATGATTAAATTTTAAACGAACAATAATCAAAAAATTTGAACATGATTAAATTTTAAACGAACAATAATCAAAAAATTTAAATATGATTAAATTTTAAACGAACAATAATCAAAAAATTTAAACATGATTAAATTTTAAACGAACAATAATCAAAAAATTAAAACATGATTAAATTTTAAACGAACAATAATCAAAAAATTTGAACATGATTAAATTTAAAACGAACAATAATCAAAAAATTTAAACATGATTAAATTTTAAACGAACAATAATAAAAAAATTTAAACATTATTAAATTTTAAACGAACAATAATAAAAAAATTTAAATATGATTAAATTTTAAACGAACAATAATCAAAAAATTTAAACATGATTAAATTTTAAACGAACAATAATCAAAAAATTTAAACATGATTAAATTTTAAACGAACAATTATCAAAAAATTTAAATATGATTAAATTTTAAACGAACAATTATCAAAAAATTTAAATATGATTAAATTTTAAACGAACAATAAACAAATTTAAATATGATTTAAATTTTAAACGAACAATAATCAAAACTGCATGAAGACGACTGATGTAACTCAGTAGAAAGTACTTGCAAAAAACAAACAAAAAAAAACAGATGGAAGAAGACGACTATGGAACTTTCTTGCACAGATTCAACCGAGAAATAAAAACGACAATTTAAAAAATTGGAAAATTGCAAAAAAGCTCATTAAGCAAGAACACTCCGTGCTTTTCAACAATACTTGTCTGAATATATATATATATATATATATATATATATATATATATATATATATATATATATATATATATATATATATATATATATATATATATATCACCTGCCTAACGTCAATACCAAGTCAGTCAGCTCAGCAAAATCTAAATTACTGATTGTGGAATTTGAAGAAAAAGAACTGTTGATTTTCGGCGTCCATTCAATTTATGCGCTTAGTGATGAACTATTTGTGACCTTTTTAGAGGACACACCTAAAATCATGTCCATCCATTGTCGACATCCTTGTAATTTATAACAGTTGACGCTATTGTTCGTCTGATAAAGCCGCTTAACTAAAGAAAACACGTTTGGAAATTAATAAGAATTATTTCACTTTAAATAACATTCATGAACGAAACAATGCTTTATCTCGACAGAAGAAACCAAATAATCGTGGGAATAGTCGTCTACTCACACTACCTTGAGATTCGATGTGAACTCACAGTTATATTTAAAAAGATATCAGGAATAAACATTACTATTAGCGACATGAATTATTTCAAAGGAAACGCAATTAACAAATAAGTTTAAAACTAGTTCGATTTACGTATTCATTTGTGAGCCATTTGTGTTACATATATTGTTTCGTTTTTTGTATCTCTTTGATGTTCACTCTGTAGTGTGTTGGAATGGCAACATCTAATTTCTTTTCTTCTTGTTAATTATAATGACGTCCGATTTCCTTGTTTCGATGAGCTTATCTCGTTGTACCTCCATAGCCAAAGGATCTTGTGGCTTTTGTTTTCCAGTACTGTCTCCGTTTTGTGCTTGTACGATTTGTCTGCGTATTCGAAGTACAGTCGTTTGCAGAGTTCCCAGTTTATTGCCTTTCCACGCAGTCATGCCTGCCCTTACATTCTTTTCGAGCTAGTTTGGTGCATTCACTTATTATGTGGCTTCTGCTTAACCTCTTTAATCACAGAGTCTACATTTACTATTTTCCTGTGTTTTATCGTTTTTAGCTTTAATGTGGTTAATTTTAATCGCGTCGTTATGTGCAGCTGTCAATAGACATCTTGTTTCTCTGTTCATGTAAAAGGTGTTTTCTTGATTCTCTTTTATGAATTGTCCGCTCTTTTTCTGTTCACTTTTCTTGTCTGTTGTTTCTGGCTTCATCGGTTCATCTATCATTTTTCTTGACGGTGTCTCTCTTTGTGGTGATCAATCTTTCTTCTTATATTTTTCCAAGTATTTTTGTCCCTTCTACCGTTATCAGATATCTTCCCCCTGTATTCCTTTTCACATAGAATTTGTCAGCATCATCTTTCGGGTGTAATGAATATTGCATTGTTATTAGTTTCTACTGGTCAAGATGTATAAGTTCTTTGATCCTGTTTACGAATGGCCAAGAGTTTTGCATCTAAGAGTTTCCTTGTCCTTCCTTTCCAACCTCTTTTATCATCTCCCCATTCAAAAGCTTTATTCCTTTACTTTCAACAATTTTGCTCTTTTTCATTTAGAACACCACACTTCTTCATTTTCAAAGTCGAATGCTTATGTTATTACTGAACATTTGAACAATCTTCAGCTGTATACTTAGCTGGTCTTCATTCTTTGCATAAAACTTTAAGTCGTCCATAAATAATAGATGGTTTATCCGGTACTCCGTCTTTCCCCACTCGTAACATGTATTTACCTTTCGCAATATGAACGGCAAGGATACCATACTCAAAACAAACAAAAATGGCGACAGGCTCTCCTTCTGAAAATTCCATCTCTAAACATGAACTCCCAAGATCTTTCACCATTTGATATAAATGATATCTTCCATTTTTTCATACTTATTTGCAAATAAATCTTGCACATTCGCCACTATTCCAAATGTTTCCAGTTATATGGAACCAGATCATATGCTTTGCAGTAATCTATCCATGACATTGATACATTTGTGAGTCTCTTACAATCACAAAGTATCATCCTATAAACAAGCAATTGACCTTTGGCCTTTCTACTACCTCACTTACTACCTCACCTACTACCTCACCTACTACCTCACCTACTATCTCACCTACTATCTCACCTACTACCTCACCTACTACCTCACCTACTATCTCACCTACTACATCACCTACTATCTCACCTACTACCTCACCTACTACCTCACCTACTACATCACCTACTATCTCACCTACTACCTCACCTACTACCTCACCTACTACATCACCTACTACCTCACCTACTACCTCACCTACTATCTCACCTACTACCTCACCTACTATCTCACCTACTACCTCACCTACTACCTCACCTACTACATCACCTACTACCTCACCTACTACCTCACCTACTATCTCACCTACTATCTCACCTACTACCTCACCTACTATCTCACCTACATCACCTACTATCTCACCTACTACCTCACCTACTACCTCACCTACTACATCACCTACTATCTCACCTACTACCTCACCTACTACCTCACCTACTACATCACCTACTACCTCACCTACTACCTCACCTACTACATCACCTACTACCTCACCTACTACCTCACCTACTATCTCACCTACTATCTCACCTACTACCTCACCTACTACCTCACCTACTATCTCACCTACTACATCACCTACTATCTCACCTACTACCTCACCTACTACCTCACCTAATACATCACCTACTATCTCACCTACTACCTCACCTACTACCTCACCTACTACATCACCTACTACCTCACCTACTACCTCACCTACTATCTCACCTACTACCTCACCTACATTCCTTTAGTTTCTCAAGTAAGATCTTTTGCTGTTCCAGATATTGGTAAATCTAATCAGCCAAAATGCGTGTCAGAAATTTCCACATTATTATTATTACTCACTAGAAGTTTTCACATGCCATCATCAAAAAGTTCTCTTTGAAAACAACATGTGGTTGTCCCTGGAGTCTGAATGGCAAGTCTCCCAGATTTCCAGTACTCACGACCTCTTTCAATAAGATATGCAAATTAGTTTGCATTATTACAATATCCGTTTACTATTGATTTCTCGTTGGTAACGACCAATGGTCTATACTGGGATTTGTGTGGCAATAAGCCTCCACAAGGTCCAAGTCCTCTTCGCACTCATCAAATAGAGGTCTGATTAGTGCTTTCTCTCCTCGTTTTTTCCATCCTCCTTGATCTTCCTCAGTTATTTAGTGTGACCTTAGTTTATGGTCAAAAAAAAAAAAGGACGGGGCGCATGGGAGTTAACTTATAATTCTACAGCTGTCATGATTCCATGTAGTACTTCTTTGTGTTTTACTTCTGTAGCGAGTCCTTTATGTTCAACTAGCGCCTATGGATCATGTGTATTAGTTTCCGCATTCAAGGGTTTTCCTTAATATTTCATCCGTTTTCGTTATTGTTATCTTTTGTATCCTTTCAGCAATATCTTGTTGTTGTTGTTGTTGTTGTTGTTGTTGTTGTTGCCCTTCAGGTTAAATTTTGACCAAGAAAGACTAACGACCCCCATTTTCCCCACACTTTTGATGGCCTTCTGCTAATTTTTTCCGAATGTAATTTTTTACATTTTATGCAAACAAATAATTCAAACTGTAGAAGCTGTTCTATCCAAAGATAGTAGTATAATCTCACAGAGTCTACATTTGTGTGAGACATTCATAGAATGGAAATATGACAAACTCTTACAACGGTTTTGGATATATAGCCCCATAAAGGGGCACATGCTGAAACTACTCTAAGTTGAATACTTAAATATGTTTCAATTTAAACAAATGCTGCATAATAATATCGTGGGGTCTGCGTTTTCGCCTGATTTCCATAGAATGCATTAATATGCAACAGATGCATAATACAGTTGTGGAATTTTCAGAAATAAAGAAAATATTGATCGTTATGTTATATAATAATATCGTGGGGTCTGCGTTTGCACCGGGTGTTAATAGAATGTAAATATCTTTAAGCACGGTAGTAATATACAACAGATAAATGATGCGGCTGTGGAATTTCCACAGATTCCGCTAGTACATACAAAGAAAATATTGGTTGTCATGTGATGTAATAATATCGCGAGGTCTCCATTCGCGCTGGAGGTCCATAGAATGGAAATATTTTAATTATAAATAAAGGAAGAACATATTGGTCATTATTCTTCCTCAGATAACAGAGGAAAATATATCTGCCTCGAACAACACACTCTCACGTCTCCATCGCGAGAATATAAAAATGTTTAACGAGAGCTGAACTGTATTTACCTTGTGGTGAGAAAAAAGAAAACCTCACACAGCCGGGACGGAAAAGAAAGAAGTAATTTGCTACCGGATTTCCTGTCCGGTCACTAACAAGAAGGCAGCGAATGTATTACACGCATAGGAAAGATGCGCCGTACAAAGTCACACATATGTATCGGTAATGGAGCCCGTGAATAAATTGAAACAAAATATTTTTCTTGTCAGATCATAATACGGGAGTGAAATAATCACAGCGCCATTTTGGATAGCGGCAGCCATGCCGGTCGTTAGACAACAATTGTAAGCCATAGCTAAGGTCTATCTTGAAGGTTGTCACGATTGCTGAAAACGCCCAAATCTCAGCTCTGAAAACATGGCGGCTCAAAAAGGAAACACGACCTTATGCAACTTGCCATTGTACGCCTTGACACCTCACTATCCAAACATAATATCCATTGCGATTCCTTTTGCTAGTACAATAACTAACCATGGGAATAATAGAACAACACTCACGCCCCCCTCTCCTCCCTCCCTCTCTCTCTGTATCTCTCTCTCTCTAAATATATATTTTCATAACTTACTATATATATATATATATATATATATATATATATATATATATATAGTAAGTTATGAAAATATATATCGCAATTAAGTTACATAGAATATTCCACGTTTCATCCTCGCGAGAATTCGTCAGGCTTATATATGTATATATATATTTATTTCTATAGTTATTTTATAATGCCTAAAGACACTACTGTTTAATCCTTTCAGGAACCATCAGTGCAGGGAGTTACATTAACAGCCGGTCGGAAGATTCGAACACGAAGCAATTTCTGACCCCATTAGCAAGGAACAAACCAAATTTTAAAACACTACAAAAAGAAACAATGATGTAGAAAACAGTAATCATATATTAATTTCAATGGAGAAAAAAAGAAATACAATAAAAAATCATATATTAATTTCAATGGAGAAAAAACATACAATAAAAAAAATCATATATTAATTTCAATGGAGAAAAAAAATACAATAAAAAAATATCATATATTAATTTCAATGGAGAAAAAAGAAATACAATAAAAACTCATATATTAATTTCAATGGAGAAAAAAGAATTACAATAAAAAATCATATATTAATTTCAATGGAGAAAAAAAGAAATACAATAAAAAATCATATTAATTTCAATGGAGAAAAAAATACAATAAAAAATCATATATTAATTTCAATGGAGAAAAAAGAAATACAATAAAAAAATCATATATTAATTTCAATGGAGAACAAAGAATTACAATAAAAAATCATATATTAATTTCAATGGAGAAAAAAAGAAATACAATAAAAAATCATATATTAATTTCAATGGAGAAAAAAATACAATAAAAAAAATCATATATTAATTTCAATGGAGAAAAAATAAATACAATAAAAAAATCATATATTAATTTCAATGGAGAAAAAAGAAATACAATAAAAAAATAATATATTAATTTCAATGGAGAAAAATAAATACAATAAAAAAATCATATATTAATTTCAATGGAGAAAAAATAAATACAATAAAAAAAATCATATATTAATTTCAATGGAGAAAAAAGAAAAACAATAAAAAATCATATATTAATTTCAATGGAGAAAAAGAAATACAATAAAAAAATCATATATTAATTTCAATGGAGAAAAAAGAAATACAATAAAAAAATCATATATTAATTTCAATGGAGAAAAATAAATACAATAAAAAAATCATATATTAATTTCAATGGAGAAAAAATAAATACAATAAAAAAAATCATATATTAATTTCAATGGAGAAAAAAGAAATACAATAAAAAAATCATATATTAATTTCAATGGAGAAAAAAGAAATACAATAAAAAAATCATGTATTAATTTCAATGGAGAAAAAACAAATACAATAAAAAAAATCATATATTGATTTCAATGGAGGAAAAAGAAATACAATAAAAAATCATATATTAATTTCAATGGAGAAAAAAGAAATACAATAAAAAATCATATATTAATTTCAATGGAGAAAAAAGAAATACAATAAAAAAAATCATATATTGATTTCAATAGAGAAAAAAGAAATACAATAAAAAAAATCATATATTAATTTCAATGGAGAAAAATAAATACAATAAAAAAATCATATATTAATTTCAATGGAGAAAAATAAATACAATAAAAAAAATCATATATTAATTTCAATGGAGAAAAAAGAAATACAATAAAAAAAATCATATATTAATTTAAATGGAGAAAAAAGAAATACAACAAAAACATCATATATTAATTTCAATGGAGAAAAAGAAATACAATAAAAAATCATATATTAATTTCAATGTAGAAAAAAGAAATACAATAAAAAAATCATATATTAATTTCAATGGAGAAAAAAGAAATACAATAAAAACATCATATATTGATTTCAATAGAGAAAAAAGAAATACAATAAAAAATCATATATTAATTTCAATGGAGAAAAAAGAAATACAATAAAAAAATCATATATTCATTTCAATGTAGAAAAAAGAAATACAATAAAAAAATCATATATTAATTTCAATGGAGAAAAAAGAAATACAATAAAAACATCATATATTGATTTCAATAGAGAAAAAAGAAATACAATAAAAAAATCATATATTAATTTCAATGGAGAAAAAAGAAATATAATAAAAAATTCATATATTAATTTCAATGGAGAAAAAAGAAATATAATAAAAAAATCATATATTAATTTCAATGTAGAAAAAAAGATATACAATAAAAAATCATATATTAATTTCAATGGAGAAAAAAGAAATACAATAAAAAATCATATATTAGTTTCAATGGAGGAAAAAGAAATATAATAAAAAAATCATATATTAATTTCAATGGAGAAAAAAGAAATACAATAACAAAAAAATCATATATTAATTTCAATGGAGAAAAATAAATACAATAAAAAATCATATATTAATTTCAATGTAGAAAAAAGAAATACAAAAAAAAAATCATATATTAATTTCAATGGAGAAAAAAGAAATACAATAAAAAAAATCATATATTAATTTCAATGTAGAAAAAAGAAATACAATAAAAAAAATCATATATTAATTTCAATGGAGAAAAATAAATACAATAAAAAAAATCATATATTAATTTCAATGAAGAAAAAAAAACAATAAAAAAATCATATATTAATTTCAATGGAGAAACAGAAATACAATAAAAAAATCATATATTAATTTCAATGGAGAAAAAAGAAATACAATAAAAAAATCATATATTAATTTAAATGGAGAAAAAAGAAATACAATAAAAAATCATATATTAATTTCAATGGAGAAAAAAGAAATACAATAAAAAAAATCATATATTAATTTCAATGGAGAAAAAGAAATACAATAAAAAAAATCATATATTAATTTCAATGGAGAAAAAAGAAATACAATAAAAAATCATATATTAATTTCAATGGAGAAAAAAGAAATACAATAAAAAAAATCATATATTAATTTCAATGGAGAAAAATAAATACAATAAAAAAAAATCATATATTAATTTCAATGGAGAAAAAAGAAATACAATAAAAAAATCATATAATGATTTCAATGTAGAAAAAAGAAATACAATAAAAAAATCATATATTAATTTCAATGGAGAAAAAAGAAATACAATAAAAAAAATCATATATTAATTTCAATGGAGAAAAAAGAAATAAAATAAACAAATCATATATTAATTTCAATGGAGAAAAAAGAAATACAATAAAAAAAATCATATATCAATTTCAATGGAGAAAAAAGAAATACAATAAAAAAAATCATATATTAATTTCAATGGAGAAAAAAGATATACAATAAAAAAATCATATATTAATTTCAATGGACAAAAAAGAAATACAATAAAAAAATCATATATTAATTTCAATGGAGAAAAAAGAAATACAATAAAAAAATCATATATTAATTTAAATGGAGAAAAATTAATACAATAAACAAATCATATATTAATTTCAATGGAGAAAAAAGAAATACAATAAAAAAAATCATATATTAATTTCAATGTAGAAAAAAGAAATACAATAAAAAATCATATATTAATTTCAATGGAGAAAAAATAAATACAATAAAAAAAATCATATATTAATTTCAATGGAGAAAAAAGAAATACAATAAAAAAATCATATATTTATTTCAATGTAGAAAAAAGAAATACAATAAAAAATCATATATTAATTTCAATGGGGAAAAAATAAATACAATAAAAAAATCATATATAAATTTCAATGGAGAAAAAAGAAATACAATAAAAAAAATCATATATTAATTTCAATGGACAAAAAAGAAATACAATAAAAAATCATATATTAATTTCAATGGAGAAAAAAGAAATACAATAAAAAAAATCATATATTAATTTCAATGGACAAAAAAGAAATACAATAAAAAATCATATATTAATTTCAATGGAGAAAAAGAAATACAATAAAAAATCATATATTAATTTCAATGGAGAAAAAAAATACAATAAAAAAAATCATATATTAATTTCAATGGAGAAAAAAGAAATACAATAAAGAAAATCATATATTAATTTCAATGGAGAAAAAGAAATACAATAAAAAATCATATATTTATTTCAATGGAGAAAAAAGAAATACAATAAAAAAAATCATATATTAATTTCAATGGAGAAAAAGAAATACAATAAAAAATCATATATTAATTTCAATGGAGAAAAAAGAAATACAATAAAAAAATCATATATTAATTTCAATGGAGAAAAAAGAAATACAATAAAAAAAATCATATATTAATTTCAATGGAGAAAAAAGAAATACAACAAAGAAAATCATATATTAATTTCAATGGAGAAAAAGAAATACAATAAAAAATCATATATTTATTTCAATGGAGAAAAAAGAAATACAATAAAAAAATCATATATTAATTTCAATGGAGAAAAAAAAACAATAAAAAATAATATATTAATTTCAATGGAGAAAAAAGAAATACAATAAAAAATCATATATTAATTTCAATGGAGAAAAAAGAAATACAATAAAGAAAATCATATATTAATTTCAATGGAGAAAAAGAAATACAATAAAAAATCATATATTAATTTCAATGGAGAAAAATAAATACAATAAAAAAAATCATATATTAATTTCAATGGAGAAAAAGAAATACAATAAAAAATAATATATTACTTTCAATGGAGAAAAAAGAAATACAATAAAAAAATCATATATTAATATCAATGGAGAAAAAATAAATACAATAAAAAAAATCATATATTAATTTCAATGTAGAAAAAAGAAATACAATAAAAAAATCATATATTAATATCAATGGAGAAAAAATAAATACAATAAAAAAATCATATATTAATTTCAATGGAGAAAAAAGAAATACAATAAAAAATCATATATTAATTTCAATGGAGAAAAAGATATACAATAAAAAAATCATATATTAATTTCAATGGAGAAAAAAGAAATACAATAAAAAAAATCATATATTAATTTCAATGGAGAAAAAAGAAATATAATAAAAAAAAATTATATATTAATTTCAATGGAGAAAAAAGAAATATAATAAAAAAAATCATATATTAATTTCAATGGAGAAAAAAGAAATATAATAAAAAAAAATCATATATTAATTTCAATGGAGAAAAAAGAAATATAATAAAAAAAATCATATATTAATTTCAATGGAGAAAAATAAATACAATAAAAAAATCATATATTAATTTCAATGTAAAAAAAAGAAATACAATAAAAAATCATATATTAATTTCAATGGAGAAAAAGAAATACAATAAAAAAATCATATATTAATATCAATGGAGAAAAAAGAAATACAATAAAAAAATCATATATTAATTTCAATGTAGAAAAAAGAAATACAAGAAAAAAATCATATATTAATATCAATGGAGAAAAAAGAAATACAATAAAAAATCATATATTAATTTCAATGGAGAAAAAAGAAATACAATAAAAAATCATATATTAATTTCAATGGAGAAAAAGAAATACAATAAAAAAATCATATATTAATTTCAATGGAGAAAAAAGAAATACAATAAAAAAAATCATATATTAATTTCAATGGAGAAAAAAGAAATACAATAAAAAAATCATATATTAATATCAATGGAGAAAAAATAAATACAATAAAAAAATCATATATTAATTTCAATGTAGAAAAAAGAAATACAATAAAAAAATCATATATTAATATCAATGGAGAAAAAATAAATACAATAAAAAAAATCATATATTAATTACAATGGAGAAAAAAGAAATATAATAAAAAAAATCATATATTAATTTCAATGGAGAAAAAAGAAATATAATAAAAAAAAAATCATATATTAATTTCAATGGAGAACAAAGAAATATAATAAAAAAAATCATATATTAATTTCAATGGAGAAAACAGAAATATAATAAAAAAAAATCATATATTAATTTCAATGGAGAAAAAAGAAATATAATAAAAAAAATCGTATATTAATTTCAATGGAGAAAAAAGAAATATAATAAAAAAAATCATATATTCATTTCAATGGAGAAAAAAGAAATATAATAAAAAAAATCATATATTAATTTCAATGGAGAAAAAAGAAATACAATAAAAAAAATCATATATTAATTTCAATGGAGAAAAAAGAAATATAATAAAAAAATATCATATATTAATTTCAATGGAGAAAAAAGAAATATAATAAAAAAAATCATATATTAATTTCAATGGAGAAAAAAGAAATATAATAAAAAAAAATCATATATTAATTTCAATGGAGAAAAAAGAAATATAATAAAAAAAATCATATATTAATTTCAATGGAGAAAAAAGAAATATAATAAAAAAAATCATATATTAATTTCAATGGAGAAAAAAGAAATATAATAAAAAAAAATCATATATTAATTTCAATGGAGAAAAAAGGAATACAATAAAAAAAAATCATATATTAATTTCAATGGAGAGAAAAATAATACAATAAAAAAAATCATATATTAATTTCAATGGAGAAAAAAGAAATATAATAAAAAAAAATCATATATTAATTTCAATGGAGAAAAAAGAAATACAATAAAAAAATCATATATTAATTTCAATGGAGAAAAAAGAAATACAATAAAAAAAAATCATATATTAATTTCAATGGAGAAAAAAGGAATACAATAAAAAAAATCATATAATAATTTCAATGGAGAAAAAAGAAATACAATAAAAAAATCATATATTAATTTCAATGGAGAAAAAAGAAATATAATAAAAAAAAATCATATATTAATTTCAATGGAGAAAAAAGGAATACAATAAAAAAAAATCATATATTAATTTCAATGGAGAAAAAAGAAATACAATAAAAAAATCATATATTAATTTCAATGGAGAAAAAAGAAATACAATAAAAAAAAATCATATATTAATTTCAATGGAGAAAAAAGAAATACAATAAAAAAAAATCATATATTAATTTCAATGGAGAAAAAAGAAATACAATAAAAAAAATCATATATTAATTTCAATGGAGAAAAAAGAAATACAATAAAAAAAATCATATATTAATTTCAATGGAGAAAAAAGGAATACAATAAAAAAAATCATATAATAATTTCAATGGAGAAAAAAGAAATACAATAAAAAAATCATATATTAATTTCAATGGAGAAAAAAGAAATATAATAAAAAAAAATCATATATTAATTTCAATGGAGAAAAAAGGAATACAATAAAAAAAAATCATATATTAATTTCAATGGAGAAAAAAGAAATACAATAAAAAAAATCATATATTAATTTCAATGGAGAAAAAAGAAATACAATAAAAAAAAAATCATATATTAATTTCAATGGAGAAAAAAGGAATACAATAAAAAAAATCATATAATAATTTCAATGGAGAAAAAAGAAATACAATAAAAAAATCATATATTAATTTCAATGGAGAACAAAGAAATATAATAAAAAAAAATCATATATTAATTTCAATGGAGAAAAAAGAAATACAATAAAAAAAATCATATATTAATTTCAATGGAGAAAAAAGAAATATAATAAAAAAAATCATATATTAATTTCAATGGAGAAAAAAGGAATACAATAAAAAAAAATCATATATTAATTTCAATGGAGAAAAAAGAAATACAATGAAAAAAAATCATATATTAATTTCAATGGAGAAAAAAGAAATACAATAAAAAAAAATCATATATTAATTTCAATGGAGAAAAAAGGAATACAATAAAAAAAATCATATAATAATTTCAATGGAGAAAAAAGAAATACAATAAAAAATCATATATTAATTTCAATGGAGAAAAAAGAAATATAATAAAAAAAAATCATATATTAATTTCAATGGAGAAAAAAGGAATACAATAAAAAAAAATCATATATTAATTTCAATGGAGAAAAAAGAAATACAATAAAAAAAATCATATATTAATTTCAATGGAGAAAAAAGAAATACAATAAAAAAAAATCATATATTAATTTCAATGGAGAAAAAAGGAATACAATAAAAAAAATCATATAATAATTTCAATGGAGAAAAAAGAAATACAATAAAAAAAATCATATATTAATTTCAATGGAGAAAAAAGAAATATAATAAAAAAAAATCATATATTAATTTCAATGGAGAAAAAAGAAATACAATAAAAAAATCATATATTAATTTCAATGGAGAAAAAAGAAATATAATAAAAAAAAATCATATATTAATTTCAATGGAGAAAAAAAGAATACAATAAAAAAAATCATAAATTAATTTCAATGGAGAAAAAAGAAATACAATGAAAAAAAATCATATATTAATTTAAATGAAGAAAAAAGAAATACAATAAAAAAAAATCATATATTAATTTCAATGGAGAAAAAAGAAATACAATAAAAAAAATCATATAATAATTTCAATGGAGAAAAAAGAAATATAATAAAAAAAAATCATATATTAATTTCAATGGAGAAAAAAGAAATATAATAAAAAAAAATCATATATTAATTTCAATGGAGAAAAAAGGAATACAATAAAAAAAAATCATATATTAATTTCAATGGAGAAAAAAGAAATACAATAAAAAAAATCATATATTAATTTCAATGGAGAAAAAAGAAATACAATAAAAAAATCATATATTAATTTCAATGGAGAAAAAAGGAATACAATAAAAAAATCATATAATAATTTCAATGGAGAAAAAAGAAATACAATAAAAAAAATCATAAATTAATTTCAATGGAGAAAAAAGAAATACAATGAAAAAAAATCATATATTAATTTAAATGGAGAAAAAAGAAATATAATAAAAAAAATCATATATTAATTTCAATGGAGAAAAAAGAAATATAATAAAAAAAAATCATATATTAATTTCAATGGAGAAAAAAGAAATATAATAAAAAAAATCATATATTAATTTCAATGGAGAAAAATAAATACAATAAAAAAATCATATATTAATTTCAATGTAAAAAAAAGAAATACAATAAAAAATCATATATTAATTTCAATGGAGAAAAAGAAATACAATAAAAAAATCATATATTAATATCAATGGAGAAAAAAGAAATACAATAAAAAAATCATATATTAATTTCAATGTAGAAAAAAGAAATACAAGAAAAAAATCATATATTAATATCAATGGAGAAAAAAGAAATACAATAAAAAATCATATATTAATTTCAATGGAGAAAAAAGAAATACAATAAAAAATCATATATTAATTTCAATGGAGAAAAAGAAATACAATAAAAAAATCATATATTAATTTCAATGGAGAAAAAAGAAATACAATAAAAAAAATCATATATTAATTTCAATGGAGAAAAAAGAAATACAATAAAAAAATCATATATTAATATCAATGGAGAAAAAATAAATACAATAAAAAAATCATATATTAATTTCAATGTAGAAAAAAGAAATACAATAAAAAAATCATATATTAATATCAATGGAGAAAAAATAAATACAATAAAAAAAATCATATATTAATTACAATGGAGAAAAAAGAAATATAATAAAAAAAATCATATATTAATTTCAATGGAGAAAAAAGAAATATAATAAAAAAAAAATCATATATTAATTTCAATGGAGAACAAAGAAATATAATAAAAAAAATCATATATTAATTTCAATGGAGAAAACAGAAATATAATAAAAAAAAATCATATATTAATTTCAATGGAGAAAAAAGAAATATAATAAAAAAAATCGTATATTAATTTCAATGGAGAAAAAAGAAATATAATAAAAAAAATCATATATTCATTTCAATGGAGAAAAAAGAAATATAATAAAAAAAATCATATATTAATTTCAATGGAGAAAAAAGAAATACAATAAAAAAAATCATATATTAATTTCAATGGAGAAAAAAGAAATATAATAAAAAAATATCATATATTAATTTCAATGGAGAAAAAAGAAATATAATAAAAAAAATCATATATTAATTTCAATGGAGAAAAAAGAAATATAATAAAAAAAAATCATATATTAATTTCAATGGAGAAAAAAGAAATATAATAAAAAAAATCATATATTAATTTCAATGGAGAAAAAAGAAATATAATAAAAAAAATCATATATTAATTTCAATGGAGAAAAAAGAAATATAATAAAAAAAAATCATATATTAATTTCAATGGAGAAAAAAGGAATACAATAAAAAAAAATCATATATTAATTTCAATGGAGAGAAAAATAATACAATAAAAAAAATCATATATTAATTTCAATGGAGAAAAAAGAAATATAATAAAAAAAAATCATATATTAATTTCAATGGAGAAAAAAGAAATACAATAAAAAAATCATATATTAATTTCAATGGAGAAAAAAGAAATACAATAAAAAAAAATCATATATTAATTTCAATGGAGAAAAAAGGAATACAATAAAAAAAATCATATAATAATTTCAATGGAGAAAAAAGAAATACAATAAAAAAATCATATATTAATTTCAATGGAGAAAAAAGAAATATAATAAAAAAAAATCATATATTAATTTCAATGGAGAAAAAAGGAATACAATAAAAAAAAATCATATATTAATTTCAATGGAGAAAAAAGAAATACAATAAAAAAATCATATATTAATTTCAATGGAGAAAAAAGAAATACAATAAAAAAAAATCATATATTAATTTCAATGGAGAAAAAAGAAATACAATAAAAAAAAATCATATATTAATTTCAATGGAGAAAAAAGAAATACAATAAAAAAAATCATATATTAATTTCAATGGAGAAAAAAGAAATACAATAAAAAAAATCATATATTAATTTCAATGGAGAAAAAAGGAATACAATAAAAAAAATCATATAATAATTTCAATGGAGAAAAAAGAAATACAATAAAAAAATCATATATTAATTTCAATGGAGAAAAAAGAAATATAATAAAAAAAAATCATATATTAATTTCAATGGAGAAAAAAGGAATACAATAAAAAAAAATCATATATTAATTTCAATGGAGAAAAAAGAAATACAATAAAAAAAATCATATATTAATTTCAATGGAGAAAAAAGAAATACAATAAAAAAAAAATCATATATTAATTTCAATGGAGAAAAAAGGAATACAATAAAAAAAATCATATAATAATTTCAATGGAGAAAAAAGAAATACAATAAAAAAATCATATATTAATTTCAATGGAGAACAAAGAAATATAATAAAAAAAAATCATATATTAATTTCAATGGAGAAAAAAGAAATACAATAAAAAAAATCATATATTAATTTCAATGGAGAAAAAAGAAATATAATAAAAAAAATCATATATTAATTTCAATGGAGAAAAAAGGAATACAATAAAAAAAAATCATATATTAATTTCAATGGAGAAAAAAGAAATACAATGAAAAAAAATCATATATTAATTTCAATGGAGAAAAAAGAAATACAATAAAAAAAAATCATATATTAATTTCAATGGAGAAAAAAGGAATACAATAAAAAAAATCATATAATAATTTCAATGGAGAAAAAAGAAATACAATAAAAAATCATATATTAATTTCAATGGAGAAAAAAGAAATATAATAAAAAAAAATCATATATTAATTTCAATGGAGAAAAAAGGAATACAATAAAAAAAAATCATATATTAATTTCAATGGAGAAAAAAGAAATACAATAAAAAAAATCATATATTAATTTCAATGGAGAAAAAAGAAATACAATAAAAAAAAATCATATATTAATTTCAATGGAGAAAAAAGGAATACAATAAAAAAAATCATATAATAATTTCAATGGAGAAAAAAGAAATACAATAAAAAAAATCATATATTAATTTCAATGGAGAAAAAAGAAATATAATAAAAAAAAATCATATATTAATTTCAATGGAGAAAAAAGAAATACAATAAAAAAATCATATATTAATTTCAATGGAGAAAAAAGAAATATAATAAAAAAAAATCATATATTAATTTCAATGGAGAAAAAAAGAATACAATAAAAAAAATCATAAATTAATTTCAATGGAGAAAAAAGAAATACAATGAAAAAAAATCATATATTAATTTAAATGGAGAAAAAAGAAATACAATAAAAAAAAATCATATATTAATTTCAATGGAGAAAAAAGGAATACAATAAAAAAAATCATATAATAATTTCAATGGAGAAAAAAGAAATATAATAAAAAAAAATCATATATTAATTTCAATGGAGAAAAAAGAAATATAATAAAAAAAAATCATATATTAATTTCAATGGAGAAAAAAGGAATACAATAAAAAAAAATCATATATTAATTTCAATGGAGAAAAAAGAAATACAATAAAAAAAATCATATATTAATTTCAATGGAGAAAAAAGAAATACAATAAAAAAATCATATATTAATTTCAATGGAGAAAAAAGGAATACAATAAAAAAATCATATAATAATTTCAATGGAGAAAAAAGAAATACAATAAAAAAAATCATATATTAATTTCAATGTAAAAAAAAGAAATACAATAAAAAAAATCATATATTAATTTCAATGGAGAAAAAATAAATACAATAAAAAAAAATCATATATTAATTTCAATGGAGAAAAAAGAAATACAATAAAAAAATCATATAATAATTTCAATGGAGAAAAAAGAAATACAATAAAAAAATCATATATTAATTTCAATGGAGAAAAAAGAAATACAATAAAAAAAATCATATATTAATTTCAATGGAGAAAAAAGAAATACAATAAAAAAAATCATATATTAATTTCAATGGAGAAAAAAGGAATACAATAAAAAAATCATATAATAATTTCAATGGAGAAAAAAGAAATACAATAAAAAAAATCATATATTAATTTCAATGGAGAAAAAAGAAATACAATAAAAAAATCATATAATAATTTCAATGGAGAAAAAAGAAATACAATAAAAAAAATCATATATTAATTTCAATGGAGAAAAAAGGAATACAATAAAAAAAAATCATATATTAATTTCAATGGAGAAAAAAAGAATACAATAAAAAAAATCATATATTAATTTCAATGGAGAAAAAAGAAATATAATAAAAAAAAATCATATATTAATTTCAATGGAGAAAAAAGAAATACAATAAAAAAAATCATATATTAATTTCAATGGAGAAAAAAGAAATATAATAAAAAAATCATATATTAATTTCAATGGAGAAAAAAGAAATACAATAAAAAAAAATCATATATTAATTTCAATGGAGAAAAAAGGAATACAATAAAAAAATCATATAATAATTTCAATGGAGAAAAAAGAAATACAATAAAAAAAATCATATATTAATTTCAATGGAGAAAAAAGAAATACAATAAAAAAATCATATAATAATTTCAATGGAGAAAAAAGAAATACAATAAAAAAAATCATATATTAATTTCAATGGAGAAAAAAGGAATACAATAAAAAAAAAATCATATATTAATTTCAATGGAGAAAAAAGAAATACAATAAAAAAAATCATATATTAATTTCAATGGAGAAAAAAGAAATACAATAAAAAAAAATCATATATTAATTTCAATGGAGAAAAAAGGAATACAATAAAAAAAATCATATAATAATTTCAATGGAGAAAAAAGAAATACAATAAAAAATCATATATTAATTTCAATGGAGAAAAAAGAAATATAATAAAAAAAAAATCATATATTAATTTCAATGGAGAAAAAAGGAATACAATAAAAAAAAATCATATATTAATTTCAATGGAGAAAAAAGAAATACAATAAAAAAATCATATATTAATTTCAATGGAGAAAAAAGAAATACAATAAAAAAAAATCATATATTAATTTCAATGGAGAAAAAAGGAATACAATAAAAAAATCATATAATAATTTCAATGGAGAAAAAAGAAATACAATAAAAAAAATCATATATTAATTTCAATGGAGAAAAAAGAAATATAATAAAAAAAAATCATATATTAATTTCAATGGAGAAAAAAGAAATACTATTAAAAAAATCATATATTAATTTCAATGGAGAAAAAAGAAATATAATAAAAAAAAATCATATATTAATTTCAATGGAGAAAAAAAGAATACAATAAAAAAAATCATAAATTAATTTCAATGGAGAAAAAAGAAATACAATGAAAAAAAATCATATATTAATTTCAATGGAGAAAAAAGAAATACAATAAAAAAAAATCATATATTAATTTCAATGGAGAAAAAAGGAATACAATAAAAAAATCATATAATAATTTCAATGGAGAAAAAAGAAATATAATAAAAAAAAATCATATATTAATTTCAATGGAGAAAAAAGAAATATAATAAAAAAAAATCATATATTAATTTCAATGGAGAAAAAAGGAATACAATAAAAAAAAATCATATATTAATTTCAATGGAGAAAAAAGAAATACAATAAAAAAAATCATATATTAATTTCAATGGAGAAAAAAGAAATACAATAAAAAAAAATCATATATTAATTTCAATGGAGAAAAAAGGAATACAATAAAAAAATCATATAATAATTTCAATGGAGAAAAAAGAAATACAATAAAAAAAATCATATATTAATTTCAATGTAAAAAAAAGAAATACAATAAAAAAAATCATATATTAATTTCAATGGAGAAAAAATAAATACAATAAAAAAAAATCATATATTAATTTCAATGGAGAAAAAAGAAATACTATAAAAAAATCATATAATAATTTCAATGGAGAAAAAAGAAATACAATAAAAAAATCATATATTAATTTCAATGGAGAAAAAAGAAATACAATAAAAAAATCATATATTAATTTCAATGGAGAAAAAAGAAATACAATAAAAAAAATCATATATTAATTTCAATGGAGAAAAAAGAAATACAATAAAAAAAAAATCATATAATAATTTCAATGGAGAAAAAAGAAATACAATAAAAAAAATCATATATTAATTTCAATGGAGAAAAAAGAAATATAATAAAAAAAAATCATATATTAATTTCAATGGAGAAAAAAGGAATACAATAAAAAAAAATCATATATTAATTTCAATGGAGAAAACAGAAATACAATAAAAAAAATCATATATTAATTTCAATGGAGAAAAAAGAAATACAATAAAAAAAAATCATATATTAATTTCAATGGAGAAAAAAGGAATACAATAAAAAAATCATATAATAATTTCAATGGAGAAAAAAGAAATACAATAAAAAAATCATATATTAATTTCAATGGAGAAAAAAGAAATACAATAAAAAAAATCATATATTAATTTCAATGGAGAAAAAAGAAATATAATAAAAAAAATCATATATTAATTTCAATGGAGAAAAAAGGAATACAATAAAAAAAATCATATAATAATTTCAATGGAGAAAAAAGAAATACAATAAAAAAATCATATATTAATTTCAATGGAGAAAAAAGAAATACAATAAAAAAAAATCATATATTAATTTCAATGGAGAAAAAAGGAATACAATAAAAAAAATCATATAATAATTTCAATGGAGAAAAAAGAAATACAATAAAAAAAATCATATATTAATTTCAATGGAGAAAAAAGAAATATAATAAAAAAAAATCATATATTAATTTCAATGGAGAAAAAAGGAATACAATAAAAAAATCATATATTAATTTCAATGGAGAAAAAAGAAATACAATAAAAAAAATCATATATTAATTTCAATGGAGAAAAAAGAAATACAATAAAAAAATCATATATTAATTTCAATGGAGAAAAAAGAAATACAATAAAAAAAATCATATATTAATTTCAATGGAGAAAAAAAAATACAATAAAAAAATCATATATTGATTTCAATGGAGAAAAAAGAAATACAATAAAAAAATCATATATTAATTTCAATGGAGAAAAAAGGAATACAATAAAAAAATCATATATTAATTTCAATGGAGAAAAAAGAAATACAATAAAAAAAAATCATATATTAATTTCAATGGAGAAAAAAAAATACAATAAAAAAATCATATATTGATTTCAATGGAGAAAAAAGAAATACAATAAAAAAAAATCATATATCAATTTCAATGGAGAAAAAAGAAATACAAATAAAAAAATCATACAGAAATTTCAATGGAGAAAAAATAAATACAATAAAAAAATCATATATTAATTTCAATGGAGAAAAAAGAAATACAATAAAAAAAAATCATATATTAATTTCAATGGAGAAAAAAAAATACAATAAAAAAATCATATATTAATTTCAATGGAGAAAAAAGAAATACAATAAAAAAAATCATATATTGATTTCAATGGAGAAAAAAGAAATACAAATAAAAAAATCATATATTAATTTCAATGGAGAAAAAAGAAATACAATAAAAAAAAATCATATATCAATTTCAATGGAGAAAAAAGAAATACAAATAAAAAAATCATACAGAAATTTCAATGGAGAAAAAATAAATACAATAAAAAATCATATATTAATTTCAATGGAGAAAAAAGAAATACAATAAAAAAATCATATATTGATTTCAACGGAGAAAAAAGAAATACAATAAAAAATCATATATTACTTTCAATGGAGAAAAAAGATATACAATAAAAAAATCATATATTAATGTCAACGGAGAAAAAAAGAAATACAAATAAAAAAATCATAAAGAAATTTCAATGGAGAAAAAAGAAATACAATAAAAAAATCATATATTAATATCAATGGAGAAAAAATAAATACAATAAAAAAAATCATATATTAATTTCAATGGAGAAAAAAGAAATACAATAAAAAAATCATATATTAATTTCAATGGAGAAAAAAGAAATACAATAAAAAAAATCATATATTAATTTCAATGGAGAAAAAAGAAATACAATAAAAAAATCATATATTAATTTCAATGGAAAAAAAAGAAATACAATAAAAAAAAATCATATATTAATTTCAATGGAGAAAAAAGAAATACAATAAAAAAAATCATATATTAATTTCAATGGAGAAAAAAGAAATACAATAAAAAAAATCATATATTAATTTCAATGGAGAAAAAAGAAATACAATAAAAAAAATCATATATTAATTTCAATGGAGAAAAAAGAAATACAATAAAAAAATCATATATTAATTTCAATGGAGAAAAAAGAAATACAATAAAAAAATCATATATTAATTTCAATGGAGAAAAAAAAATACAATAAAAAAATCATATATTGATTTCAACGGAGAAAAAAGAAATACAATAAAAAAATCATATATTAATTTCAATGGAGAAAAAAGAAATACAATAAAAAAATCAGATAGTTATTTCAACGGAGAAAAAAAGAAATACAATAAAAAAAATCATATATTTATTTCAATGGAGAAAAAATAAATACAATAAAAAAATCATATATTAATTTCAATGGAGAAAAAAGAAATACAATAAAAAAAATCATATATTAATGTCAATGGAGAAAAAAGAAATACAATAAAAAATTATATATTAATTTCAATGGAGAAAAAAGAAATACAATAAAAAAAATCATATATTAATTTCAATGGAGAAAAAAGAAATACAATAAAAAAATCATATATTAATTTCAATGGAGAAAAAAAGAAATACAATAAAAAAATCATATATTAATTTCAATGGAGAAAAAAGAAATACAATAAAAAAAAATCATATATTAATTTCAATGGAGAAAAAAGAAATACAAATAAAAAAATCATAAAGAAATTTCAATGGAGAAAAAAGAAATACAATAAAAAATCATATATTAATTTCAATGTAGAAAAAAGAAATACAATAAAAAAATCATATATCGATTTCAACGGAGAAAAAAGAAATACAATAAAAAATCATATATTACTTTCAATGGAGAAAAAAGATATACAATAAAAAAAATCATATATTAATGTCAACGGAGAAAAAAAGAAATACAATAAAAAATCATATATTAATTTCAATGGAGAAAAAAGAAATATAATAAAAAAAATCATATATTAATTTCAATGGAGAAAAAAGAAATACAATAAAAAAATCATATATTAATTTCAATGGAGAAAAAAAGAAATTCAATAAAAAAAATCATATATTAATTTCAATGGAGAAAAAAGAAATACAATAAAAAAATCATATATTAATTTCAATGGAGAAAAAAAGAAATTCAATAAAAAAAATCATATATTAATTTCAATGGAGAAAAAAGAAATACAATAAAAAAATCATATATTAATTTCAATGGAGAAAAAAGAAATACAATAAAAAAAATCAACTTGACCGTAGGTTGATTGTTTTTATTATATTTTTAGTTTCTTCAATGTAACGAACAGAACATTTTTAAAATGTTTCTTCTTTTCTTTTTTTTTTTTTTGTAAGAAATATTACTGTGTCAAATAGTTTTTTTTGGGTGTGGGTGTACGAAAAAACTTATTATAATGACAAAATGTTTTTTTTTGTTTTCTTTGTTTTTTTCTGTGAAGGTTAGAGGAAAATGAAAATGTCTTATATGAAAATTTTCCAATTGGTCACGTGTGTACCGAACCGATGCTACACTTTCGCTGTAAATTTCGAACATTTGCCAAGTCATGGCACCTCTTCTTCCGATGAATTTACTGTCGTATGTTGTATTCGCTAGGCATTTCGCCATATTCCGGCGGTTTACGTAAGATGTTAGAATATGCCGAGGCAACATTAACGGAAAAACGGAGCGTTCTCTGTACACGCACGCACACACGCACACATAGATTTAAATTTAAAGAAATTAGTTTTAATTGTGCAAAAATCGAAATCATTAAAAAAAAATCGTTTCTGTAAAGTCATCACGATGAATTTAGCGGGTTTGTAGATTATGCTGTAGTTGCTGGAAAAATTTTTGTTTTATTTTGCAAGGAATGAAAATTAATCGGCAGCTGTATGAAATGCCGAACATATGCAAGAAATGCATTAAAAAAAAAGTATCGTGAGTGACGGATTCATTTGAATGTGCACGAATGGCCAATGTAGACATTAAATCTCCTTGCGCCATGGGAATTTTCTCCAAGTCGTATCTTGAAATCGGAAAAATAATCAAGCCAAGTGTGTTATCGGTTCGGAACACACTATGACCGATTGGAAAAATTTCCCACGAGATATTTGCAATCCCCGGCAGATCTTTAAAAATAGCCTGTGCGCATATTTCGGACTTTCAATGTCAGACCTAAATAGAAAATCGATATTTGATTTCAACTAGCCTTTTCATTTTTTATTTCACTATGTTATTAGCACGAATATAAGTTAGTTCAATCCAATTTCTTTTTATAATACTTAGACCGGCTAGGAATAATATTGAAGTGGAAACATTTTCTCTTACCTAAACAGAAACGTGAGCTTAAGCATTTCAGAATAATACATTTTTGACATTTCTCAACCTACTCCGGCTAGCTGTCAACGACTTACATGTATATTATTTAGATTCTTCGGATTACTGCTATCATCTTTAGTGTTATTTAACAGGTCGAACTCGGGAATCTTTTCTTTTTTGAACTCAGATATCTTTGTGTTGAATTCTAGAATCTGCACGGAGGCTGAAGGTTCAGTTCTCAGTGCACGCGACACTCAAAATACAATTGTGAATTACGTAAGACATCTACCTGGTCATGGCTGACGGAACGAAAGCATGCTACAGCTGTAGATGAAATAAAGGGTTCTGTTCGAAATTAGGTGCAGATTCCCGAGTTCAAAAGAAAGATTTATGAGTGCGACAAGAAGGAGGTTACATCGATCGAAATGTTGTGAAAATAACATTGAGTACTTTTGCTAGTATATATATAAACTACAACAGACGTAAAACAAAAAGATAGAACCGGCATCGCCTGGCACTACACTAAATAGTCGAAAAAGTTAAAAAAAAAAAAGATACAAAGACCGAGGAGAGAAAGCACTAATCGGACCCCCACTGGATGAGCGCGGAGAGGACATTGGGGAAGCTTATTGCCATACAAATTCCAGTGAAGATTAATGGTCATTGGCAACGAGAAGTGAATGGCAAATGGCTGTTGCGATAACAAATTCATTAGCAAAGATTATCAGAAGCGATGGAGAGTACTAGAAGTCAGGGAAGACTTGTTGTAGCTCAGACTCCAGAGAACACAACTGTAGATAATCTATGTCAGAACTCCTAGTGAGTACAAATAATAATAGGAGTGAAGAGATTTATTATTATAGTTATGTCAAAAGAGTATATATATATATATATATATATATATATATATATATATATATATATATATATATTAAAATTTTTCGGAGGGGGTACAGAATTTAATAATGGCTAAATACAGACCAATAAACATAATGATTTAAAAAAAAATATGAAAATAAAGGTTAGCTAACCAGGTTTCGTTCCTCGCTCAACAGAGCTAAATCAAGGAAAATACGATTTAAAAAAAAAGTCATGAATATGGCGGGAGATGAGGAAGGAAAAACACACACAAACACACACACACACATACACACACACACACACACACACACACACACACACACACACACACACACACATATGTGTGTGTGTGTGTGTGTGTGTGCTAATTTCTAGTAGCCTAGAGGTAAGATGCTAACCTAGGGAGTCAAGGCTAACTTTGTGATTAGGTTCGAATCTCCCGACTGGCAACAATTGGCACTTCATACACTGATGATTGCGTAAGCATGAAACACTATATATATATATATATACATGTACATATATATATATATATATATATATATATATATATGTATATATATATATATATATAGATAGATAGATAGATATAAAAAATTTTCGGAGGGGGGGGGGTACAGAATTTAATAATGGCTAAATACAGACCAATAAACATAATGATTTTAAAAATAAAAAAATGAAAATAAAGGTTAGCTAACCAGGTTTCGTTCCTCGCTCAACAGAGCTAAATCAAGGAAAATACGATTTAAAAAAGTCATGAAAAACACACACATACACACACATACACACACACACACACACACACACGCACACTCACACACACATATATATATATATGTGTGTGTTTGTGTGTGTGTGTGTGTGCTAATTTCTGGTAGCCTAGAAGTAAGATGTTAACCTAGGGAGTCAAGGTTGACTTTGTGATTAGGTTCGAATCTCCCGACTGGCAACAATCTAGCACTTCCTACACTGATGATTGCGTAGGCATGAAACAATATATATATATATATATATATATATATATATATATATATATATATATATATATAAATATATATATAAAGTCAGTCATACAATCTCGCATGCGCAGATCATGATGTTAGAATCATTAGATCACTATAGACGGATGTCTTGACATTTAATAATAAATGTTTAAATTTCAACGATATTTCTCGCAGCTAAAGTTAGCTGTGTCGATTTTTCCTTGCTACTCGAGTTTGAGATGGCTTTGTGGCCAAGTTCGAATCACCCGATCGGCTGTATTCGTGGCATCCACACTTCTGATTCCCGAAAGGATGAAACACTGGTATCTGTATGTATTTAAAAATTATTATAGTAATTATATATATATATATATATATATTTGTCCTCACGCAAAAGAGCAGGACACAAAATGTTTTAAATAATAATATAATAATAGAATAACAATAACAAAGACTTTTGCTGGTAATGACTACTATTGAGCGTAACTAGTTATATAGTCCTTTTGAAATTTTCATCTCTATTTTTCTCGTTATCTACTGAATATTTGTTAATGAAACCTATATGAAATATGTTCCTTACTAAATTGTAAAGGTTTTCTATTCTGAAAAAAGTTTAAAAAATTTAATCTAAAAAAGTTATTTTAAAGTTTTTGTTAAAAAAATTCAGATTTTCTCATTATTCAGACATGTATGACAAAGAGGGAGTTACAAAAAAGAGTTGTGGTGTGAGCAGAAATAAAAACTGAGACACAGAGAATATTCAGAACTGTAATAATACAAAGAGTGTGTTGCAAAAATGAGTTGTGGTGTGAGGAGAAATACAAATTGAAATAGAGAGCAGGAGAGTTTTTATAAATACATGCAAAACGACAGTCATTTTTTTAAAAATCCAAATTAATAAATTAAATAAAATATAATCTTAAAAAGATACGATACAAGTTAGAAAAGCATGTTTTTACTATAGGCTTTTTAAATAAATGTACAAGATTCAATTTGAAATTTATTTATCTTCAAAGTGCACCTTTATACATTTTACAAAGTAAGGTATCAAATTTTTATACCTTTCTTTGTAAAATTTATAAAAGTGCACTTTGAAGATAAATAAATTTCAAATTGAATCTTGTACCTTTATTTTTAAAGCCTATAGTAAAAACATTTTGTTTAACAATTTTCATTCCCTGTGATGAAATGCTTTTCTAACTTGTATATATATATATATATATATATATATATATATATATATATATATATATATATATATATATATATCAACCATAACTTATGATTTTTCATATTAAATCAAAACAGAATGTTATGGTTGTGACTCAACGGGTCACGGGTACGTCTAGTGTTATCTTAACAGTTTCTCACAGAATATAGTCCTTTGGTGTAGGCAAAACGTCAGTTTGCCGCGAAACATACAAGTCGGTACGAATTCAGAGCGACTGAATGGAGATAAATTTAGTAACAGTTCAATTTATACCCGAAACGTGTCATAAATATTGCGAGTCAACGTGAATGTAAAATTGAGGCAATAAACGAATCCCGTTCCCAGCCCCGTGCAGCCTCTTTGTTTTCAATGTAAGTAATCTCGGAGCAGCCGCTGCCCAATCAGGACATTGCAGTCAGCAAGTTATTTAATGGACTGGGAGTGACGGCATTTGACGCAAGAGGTGCCAATTGATTGATAAACCTCGCCAACAACGCCAGTTTTGGACTCGGGGAAAACGTGGGAAAAAGCATACCCACCTCCCTCCCCCCAAGAGAAAAATGGGCAAATACAGTTTCGCAATTTTATAGTGGCCAATTGCTCGCAATATCGCAACTACCTGTTGATGGACATAAATAAAATATGATCAGGACACATTTCTATATCTCTATCTATAAAGCTAGGTATGCTTATATGTTTATATGTTTGTATATGACGAGAATGAAAGGAATAATATTCCGGTAAGATTGAGGGGTGAAAAAGGAACAAACCAAGTTATGAGCCCATCAACGTTTCCTCTTTGTTTCAAGACTTCCCCATGATTATTAAATTGGAAAAAGTACAATATTTGAATATGTATTTCACAACAAGTATACTTTCAAATATTTTATTTTCTCCAATTTAATTATCATCAAGAAGTATTGAAATAAAGACGAAACGTTGATGAACATATAACTTGGGTTATTCTTTTTCATCTCTCCATATATATATATATATATATATATATATATATATATATATATATATATATATATATATATATATATATATATATAATACAGGTTTCGAAGGCTGTCACAATGCGAGGAATGAATTATAGTCGTTGTTGGTAAGAGGAGACGAGAACAAGTGGCGATTTACAAATCGATAAGTACATATATATATATATATTTTTTTTTTGATTTTATATATATATTTATTCATTTGTATTTGTAAAATGTCTTAATTGTAAGTTTCTGCGACGTATTCCATTATTAATTTCGGAAAATTTCCCTTTTCAAATGGTGTGCGTAACAGGTCGATTCAAAGCATATATATATATATATATATATATATATATATATATATATATATATATATATATATATATATATATATATACATATACATATACATACAGTAACGTCCAAAACTAAGGGACAAAGTTTTAAAACCTAATATTTGTTAGAAATAACAACTGTGAAAAGCTGAAATTTTGACAACTGGTAGTCGTTATCATCCATAATAACATACTAAAATTTGAATCATTTGCAAAGGATAGAAAAAGAATTATAACAATTATTTATTTATTTTCAAAATAGGAACGTCCAAAAGTAAGGGACAAAATTGAGAAAAACAATGTAAACAACCAAAAAATAATAAAAACACATGTACAATCAATATTTAGTAAATGATCCCTTGCTCTCAATGACAGCTGCACATCTTCGACTACAAAAACGATTCAGTTCTTGACAATCCTCGATACTAATTTTAGATCATTCTTCTTGAAGCTTCACCCACAAATCCTCCGTGTTACTGGGATTTCTTTCCATAACTTTTACTCCTAAGGTTTTCCAAAGATTTTCTATTAGATTTAAGTCAGGACTTTGCGATGGCCAATCCATAATTTCAAAATCTTGCACGCTAAGATAACTCATTACCACCTTTGCCTTGTGACATGGGGCATTATCTTGCATAAACTATCGAAACTTGAATTCTGTATGATTAGAACAACATGATCTTGAACAATGTTTTCATAGATCTGCACGTTTACACGAGTTTTTAACCGGACAAGAGCCGTTGTACCTTGGCTAGAAAACATTCCAAAAACCATGACGCTTCCGCCACCAAACTTGACAATTTTCTTAGTACACTTTGCACTTAATCTTTCACCAATACGTCTCTTTACATTGTTTTTTCCATCATTTCCAAATAAATTAATCTTGCTTTCATCACTGAAAAATACTTTTGCCCAATTTTCATATGTCCAAATTACATACGTGTTTGCAAAATTTAATCTCTTCTTCTTATTCTTCGAACTAACAAGTGATTTCTTCCCTGGGGTTCGATTAAACAGCCATATTTCTTTCAGTCGTCTAGAAACAGTCTGTCTTGACACATTAACACATGAGGTACTGTTTATAACCCTTTTAATTTCTGTGCAAGACTTAAAACGGTCCTTTGATGACATATGCTGAATTATTCGATCTTCTCTTGCTGAAATTTTGCGGGGTCTGTCGGTTTTAACTATTTTGCCAGTATCATTGTAGGATTTAACAACCCTGCCTACAACAATCTTGGAACGTTTCACTTTCTCTGAAATCTTTCTAATGATGTGCTTTTCCTTGTGTGGCTTCACAATAGCTTGTCTCACAGAGTAATTAAGTTTTTGGTATTTCGCCATGATGCCGGCTGATGCAATATTTACAAATGACTAAGTAAGACTTATTCTTTAGAGGAAATCAAAAAATTTGAATGTAGCATACTCTTTACATCGTTTTTCTCGATTCTGTCCCTTACTTTTGGACGTTCCTATTTTGAAAATAAATAAATAATTGTTATAATTCTTTTTCTATCCTTTGCAAATGATTCAAATTTTAGTATGTTATAACGACTACCAGTTGTCAAAATTTCAGCTTTTCACATTTGTTATTTGTAACAAATATTAGATTTTAAAACTTTGTCCCTTAGTTTTTTTAAGAAGCTCAATGTAATTACAAAGCAATATAGAGAATAAATGACAAAAAGTTATATTCCAAAAGTCATGATGTTGACCATCTTAAAATCTATTCCTTTAATTCAGTTGACTTATACAATTCTTGACAGTATCTGCTTCGTAGCGCAAAATCAATCACTTAATTATTATATCAATCAGTGAATCAGTGAATGCGCTTAACTCACCAGAAGATATAGCAACAATAAATCCGTCAAAAGTAATTAGAATGTGGTTTGATATGGTAAAAATCCAAAAATTGAAAGAGAAGCTGCAGTTATTTTTATATTTTTCCATTATGCCATAACGCAGATGGCATAATAGGGGTCGAAGTTAAAAAAAATTGACCTCTGCGGTCTCTACCAAATTACTCAGACAATTTCTGGTCTAAACATTTGAAATTTTACATAAAGGGTATTCAGAGATAGGGCAAGCTTTTTAATCGGTTTCGGTCGAAAATTTGAGCTACCAATATATAAATGTATGTATGTATGTATGTTTGCATGTCTGCCTAAAACTATCGACAGAGACGACGAATTTTAACAAGATCAGTAGCGTTTTGAAGCTCGGCCCTTCAGACGACAAATACAAAAAAATTGGCTAAAAAATTAATTTCTTCACCCTCAACTGGGCACTTTTCCAAAGGAAGGGGTCGCCTTTTTCGTCGATATTTTCGAAAATCATCCCGTCTTTTCGATTACCTAGCCTTAATTAAAACCTACGTCACTTCCGGTTTGGCAGCGGTCGCAATAGTAAAGACGTCACGTTTTTTCCCTTTCTTTTCCTACTTCGCGGTACGGGTTGGAGCCTGCCTTCCCACTACCACTTTCTTTTGCTCAACACACACCTCCAACCGCCCGGACAACGCAGAGCACCCATGCTAGTAATAATAATATGTAGTAATAATATATAGCAATTATATGTAGTAATATTATGTTGTAATAATATGTAGTAATAATATATAGTAATACTGTCCAGTAATAATATATAGTAATAATATATAATAATAATGTATAGTAATAATATATAGAAATATATAGTAATAATATGTTGTAATAATATATATTAATAATATATAGTAAGAATATGTTATAATGATATGTAGTAATAATATGAAGTAATAATATGTTGTGATAATATATATTAATAATATATAGTAAGAATATGTAGTAATAATATGTAGTAATTATATATAGTAATAATATGTTGTAATAATATGTAGTAATAATATATAGTAATAATATATAGTAATAATATATAGTAATAATATGTAGTAATAATATATAGTAAGAATATGTAATATTAATATGTAGTAATAATATATATTAATAATATATAGGAATAATATATAGTAATAATATGTAATAATAATATATAGTAATAATATAAAGTAATATGTGGGAAAATTATGTAATAATAATATATACAAGTAATATATAGTAATGATATATGGTACTAATATATGGTAATGATATGAAGTAATAATATATAACAATATATAGTAATAAGATAGAGTAATAATATATAATGATATTATGTAGTATAATTATGTAGTAATAATATATAGTAATAATATGTAGTAATAATTTGTATTAATATTATATAGTAATAATATATATTAATAATATGTAGTAATAATATGTAATAATAATATATAAGAATATTATATAGTAATAATACATAATAATAATATGTAGTAATAATATATAATAATATATAGAAAATATATGTAGTATTCATATGTAGTAATAATATGTAGTAATAATATGTAGTATTAATAAGTAATAATGATATAAAGGAATAATATATAATACTGATATACAGCAATAATATTTAGTAATGATATTTAGTCATAATACATAGTTATAATATATAGTTATAATATGGAATAATAATGTGTAGTAATATTATATAATAATAATATGTAGTAATAATATATAGTAGTAATAGATAGTAATCATATGTAGTAATAATATTTAATAATATATATTAATAATATATAGTAATAATATGTAATAATAATATATAGGAATAATGTATAGTAATGATATATAGTAATAATATAAATTAATAATAAATAGTAATAATATGTAGTAATAATATATAGTACTAATATGTAGTAATACTATATTGTAATAATATGTTGTAAAAATATGTAGTAATAATATGAAGTAATAATATATAGTAATAATATGTAGTAATCATATATATTAATAATCATATGTACTAATAATATATATTAATTATATATAGTAATAAAATATAGTAATAAAATATAGTAATAATATGTAGTAATAATATATAGTAAAAATATGCAGTCTGAATAAATAGTAATAATATATACCAATAATGTGTAATAATAATATATAGTAAGATTAGTAATAATATGTCATAATATATAGTAATAATATTTTGTAATAATATACATTAATAATATATAGTAATAATATGCAGTCATAAAATGTAATAATAATATAAAGCAGTATTATATATTAATGATATATTGGAATAATATATAGCAATGATATGTTGTCATAATATATAGTAATAATATGTAGTAATAACATGTAGTAATAATATATAGTAATAATATGTAGTAATAATATGTAGTAATAATATATAGTAATAATATGTAGTAATAATATATACTAATAATATGTAGTAATAATATGCTAGTAATAATATATAGTAATAATATATAGTAATAATATATAGTAATAATATCTAGCATTAATACAGGGTGTCCCAGAAGTCGCGCACCATATATTTATATTTATATTTTTTTTGTTTCAGATTTTATTCGGCCCAGAAGTCGCACACCATATATTTATATTCATCGATGCATGTATTCAGGCTGAAGGTGAACAATTTGAGCATCTATTGTGATTTTGATTAATAAAATTGATATTCATTGATATTCATATTTGTTTTTATATAAATCTACATGGTGCGCGACTTCTGGGACACCCTGTATGTAGTAATAACGGGTAATAATAATATTTAGGAATAATATATAGCAATGATATATAGTAATAATAAATAGTAATAATATGTAGTAATAAAATGTACTAATAATATATAGTAAAAATATGTAGCAATAATATGTAATAATAATATATAGTATTAATATATAGTAATAATATATAGTTATAATATGTAGTAATATTATGTAGTAATAATATATAGTAATAATATGTACTAATAATACGTTGTATAATATGTAGTAAGGATATATAGTATTAATATATAGTAATAACATATAGTAGTAATATGTAATCATAATATGTAGTAATAATTTATAATAATAATAATAATATACATTAATAATAATATATACTTATAATATATAGTAAGAATATGTAGTATAAATAAATAGTAATAATATGTAGTAATGATATATAGTAATAATATGTTGTAATAATATATATTAATAATGTATATTAATAATATGTAGTAATAATATGTAATAATAATGTATATTAATAATATAAAGTAATATGTAGGAATACTATGTAATAATTATATATAGAAGTAATATATAATAATGATATATAGTACTAATATATGGTAAGGATATATAGTAATAATGTATAATAATATATAGGAATAAGATATAGTAACAATATATAGTAATAATATGTAATAATAATATATAGAAGTAATATATAAAAATGATATATAGTACTAATATATGTTAATGATATGTAGTAATAATATATAATAATATATAGTAATAAGATATAGTAATAATATATAGTAATAATATGTAGTATTATTATGTAGTAGTAATATATAGTAATAATATGTAGTAATAATATGTATAAATAATATGTAGTAATAATATGTATAAATAATATATAGTAATAATATATATTAATAATATATAGTAACAATATGTAATAATAATATATTGTAATGATATATAGTAATAATATGTAATAATAATATGTAGTAATAATTTATAATAATATATCGTAATTATGTGTAGTAATAATATATAGTAATAATGTATAGTAAATATATGTAGTATTAATATGTAATAATAATATGTAGTAATAATTTATAATAATATATCGTAATTATGTGTAGTAATAATATATAGTAATAATGTATAGTAAATATATGTAGTATTTATATGTAGTAATAATATGTAGTAATAATATGTTATAATGATATAAAGGAATAATATATGGAAACGATATACAGTAATAATATATAGTACTGATATATAGAATTAATTTATATTAATTATATATAGTAATAATATGTAGTAATAATATACAGTAATAATTTGTAGTAATTTATATAGTATTAATATATAGTAAGAATATGTAATAAAACAATATAGTAATAATATACAGTAATAATATGTAGTAATAATGTGTAGTAATAATATGTAGTAATAATATATAGTAAAAATATTTAGTATTCATATGTAGTATAAATATATTGTAATAATATGTAGTAATAATGTGTTGTAATTATACATATATATTAATAATATATAGTAATAATATGTAGTAATAACATGTAATGATAATATAAAGCAGTAAAATATATTAATGTTTAATAGTAATGATATGTAGTCACGATATATAGTAATAATATGTAATAATAATATGTAGTAATAATATATTGTAATGATATATAGTAATAATATATTTTAATAATATTTAGTAATAATATATATTGATGATATGTATTAATAATATATAGTAATAACAATATAGTAATAATATCTAATAATATGTAGAAATATTATGTAATAATAATATATAGGAGTAATATATAGTAATGATATATTGTAATAATATATAGTAATGATTAGTAGTAATATTATATAATAATACATAGTAATAATATATAATAATATATTGTAATGATATATAGTAATAATATATTTTTATTTATATGTAGTAATAATATATATTAATGATATGTATTAATAATATATAGTAATAATATATATTAATAATATCTAGTAATGTGTAGGAATATTATGTAATAATAATAATAATATATAGGAGTAATATATAGTAATGATATATAGTAATAATATGCAGTATTAATATGTAGTATTAATATGTAGTATTGATATGTAGTAATAATATATAGTAATGATATATAGTAATAATATGTATTAATAATACATAGTAATAATATATATATACGTAGTAATAATATGTAATAATAATATATAGGATATTTATATAGTAATAATATATAGTAATGATACATATTAATGATATGTAGTAATAATATATAGTAATGATATGTAGTAATAATATGAATAATAATAGATAGTTATAATATATAGTAATAATATGTAGTAATGATATATAGTAATAATATGCAGTAATAATATGTAATAATAATATGTAATAATGATATAAAGGAATAGTGTATATTAATGATATACAGTAATAATATATAGTAATGGTATATAGAAATAATATATATTAATACTATACAGTAATAATATATAGTAATAATATGTAGTAATAATGTGTAGTAATAGTATGTAGTAAGAATATGTAGTAAGAATATGTAGTATTAATATGTAGTAATATGTAGTAATAATATATAGTAATATGTAGTAATAATATGTGGTAATAATAATATGTAAGAATAATATATACTAATGATATATAGAAATAATAAATATTAATGATTTGTAGTTATAATGTATAGTAATAGTATGTAGTAATAATATATAGTTAAAATATATAGTAATAATAGATTGTAAAAATATGTAGTAATAATATGTAGTAATAATATATAGTAATATGTAATAATAATATATAGTAATGATATATTGCAATGATATATAGTAATAATATATAGTAATAATATGTAGTAATTATATGTAGTAATAATATGTAGTAATAATATTTAATAATGATATATAGGAATAATATATAGTAATGATATATAGTAATAAAGTATAGTAATAATATATAGTAATTATATGTAGTAATAATATGTAATAATAATATGTAGTAATAATAGATTGTTAAAATATGTAGTAATAATATGTAGTAATAATATATAATAATAATATATAGTAATGATATGTAGTAATAATTTACAATAATGATATATAGTAACAATATATGGTAATAATTCGTAGTAATAATATGTAATAATAATATATAGGAATAATATATAGTAATGATATATAGTAATAATATATAGTAATAATATGTAGTAATAATATGTATTAATTATATATAGTATTAATATATAGATATTGCCATTCACGAAATCTCATATTCCAATTTGAACCGAAAACAAAATTAGGTACTCATGCAAAAAAGGAACCGTGCTATCGTCGGAATGTTTCAAGTAATTTACGTAAAACGCCGAAAGGTACCGAAGATCTGAATCAATGAATTCGCAGCAGTCATGATATATAGTAATAAATATAAATATAAATATAAATATAAGTAATAAATATTACTACATATTAATACTACATATTCTTACTACATATTCTTACTACATACTATTACTACACATTATTACTACATATTATTACTATATATTATTACTGTATAGTATTAATATATATTATTTCTATATACCATTACTATATATTATAATATATTATTACTATATATCATTGCAATATATCATTACTATATATTATTATTACATATTACTATATATTATTACTACATATTATTACTACATATTTTTACAATCTATTATAATGTGGTGATGCCTTTGTAAAAAAAAAAAAAAAAAAAAAAAAAAAAAAAATATATAGTAGTAATATGTAGTTATAATATGTAGTAATTATATGTAGTAATAATATATAGTAATAATATGTATTACTAATATGTATTAATAATATATAGTAATAATAGGTAGTAAAATGTGTAGTAATAATATTTAGTAATAATATATAGTAATAATATGTAATAATAATATATATTCATAATTTGTAGTAATAATATATAGTAATAATATGTAGTTATAATATGTAGTAGTAATAATATATAGTAATAATAGGCAGTAATAATATGTATTAATAATATATAGTAATAATATGTAGTAATAATATGTAGTAATAATATCTAGTGATAACATATAGTAATAATATGCAGTAATTATATGAAGTAATAAGTACTGATCTATTTAGATATTTGTTTTAATAAATCGATTATAGCAGATTACTTATATGACACTGACTGCTGCGAATTCATTGATTCAGATCTTCGGTACCTTTCGGCGTTTTACGTAAATTACTTGAAACATTCCGACGATAGCACGGTTCCTTTTTTGCATGAGTACCTAATTTTGTTTTCGGTTCAAATTGGAATATGAGATTTCGTGAATGGCAATCGTTTGTGTATATCTTCGGCATTTATTTACCTACCATCATTTTTAAAGGCATTTTTCTCATTTTGTTTGCCCCTTGATTTTGTTTTCTCTCAGAATTGAGATCTCGTCTGCTGGGTGGGAATTCTCTCGCTGAAGCAGCTTCATTGTTTCCCGTGTTTTTGTTAGTTACCTCCGTCACTCGATCCGACCTACACCTGACCCCCCTCCATCCCTGGCTGGACCCGTAACCAAGGCAGCAGAGCAAACATACGGCGAATTGGAAGTGCCAATCAAATGATGATTAGGAACGAGAGAGAGAGAAAGACAGAAAGAGAGAGAGAGAGAGAGAGAGAGAGAGAGAGAGAAAAGAGAGAGAGAGATGTAGAGGGAGACTATCTTCTGTCTGCTTCCACCCACGGGAAAACCGACAAAAGAGATTAGCTTAGAAGCATAGTAACTATAATAGATGCGTTGACCTTCATTTTAGCTTCGATTTTAATCGTTAACCTTCATATTGTCGACTGTAATAATCGATTTTAATGAAAACGAACCAATTCTAGTAAAACATTAATCACATCTCTATATAAAGTTAAGTATTTGCATATGTTTATATATTTTGACGCACATTATTCACCCCTATACCTATTTATCATTGCATATACACGACTTTCGTTCAGTTTCAAGAGACAATGGACATCCCCTTGCAAAAGTACCTGTGAGTATAATTGTCAAGCAAGAGTAGCGCAATCTCTCATTATACCTCCCTTGAATGGGCACTGCTTTATTCCAGTGGCAGGGAGAAGTCTAAGACTTTTTGAAACAATGCTGGGATAAGCAGAGAGCACACACAGCACGTGGTATTCCTAAAATGGTCACCCATTTAATACTGACCAGGTTCAACATCGCTTAACTAATTAATCCATTAATTTTGCACTACTTTTATGTTCACTTACATTAAGTAATAATAATCTTATTTCTAGAATCCTTATTATAATTTTGATCAAAATCTGTTATACGATTTTGTAGATATTTAAGGCTTAAGCTTAAGGGGTCTTAATGAGAAATTGAAACTCATGGAATTTTGTTGCTTAATTTGTGTTTAATGATTATGGATCAAATCTAATACAAATCTGAAATATTTGATTTTTCAAATGGAAAGTTCTGCCCATATTATGACCCTTAAAATCTTAAAAAAATATTTCAAAGAAATGGTCATATTCAATGCTGCTAAGACTAAACTTGTTTCCTTCAATAATTACAAGAAACCTTCTCAACCACTAGTAGCTACAGCTAAAGATACATTACCTGAAAGTACTTCTTTCAAACTCCTCTGCTTAACGTTCACAGGGAACATGAGTTGGAACTGATACATTGAGAGCATTGCCAGAGCCTCTGCGAAGAAGGTGGGCTCTCTCTACCGTGCTAGAAAGTTACTTACGCTTGAAAGTATCCTGTACCTCTACAAGGCCATTTGCTCATATATGGAGTACTGTTGTCACATTTGGATTGGTACATCTGCTACTAGTCTCTCGCTCCTGGACAAGATTAAAAAGAGAGTCGCCAACCTGATAGGTCCTGAACTGTCATCTAAGCTTCAACCTCTGTCCCATCGACGAAATGTTGCATCCCTTTGCCTGTTCTACAAGTATTTTAATGGTGGATGCTCCAACGAACTACAAGCCCTTGCATCCCTTCTGACGTAAATACTCCCGACAAACCCGACATGCAGCAAAATCCCACCCCTACACAGTAGAAATCCCTAGATGTAAGAACGCCTTCTACTCCAATAATTTCTTCCCCAGAACTGCTAGACATTGGAACTCCCTTCCAGGATTCTGCTTTCCCAACTGTACTGACATGCAGAAGTTCAATTGTAATGTGAACATATATCTTGCTGCTCAATTTCCTACATAGTATGCCTTGAACTTATGTCCCCGATAATAGGCCCCTACATCAAAGTAGCACTGTGCCTTTTTTTGAGGTGAAAATGGAATTTCCGAAAAATTGATGTCTGATACATATTTTGAAAATATAAAAAATCGGAATTTTCATAAAGCATGGTTATGGTTAAAATTATTACGAACTTGCCAGGATTCGAACCTGGAATCTTTTGATCCGTAGTTAGACGTGTTATCCATTCCGCCACAAGTCTTATCCGTATGCCGAAAGATATTATCACGGCTGTATACATGCTAAATTCTGTTGACATGGGCAGTTAAATTTTTCGACACATGCACGAAACAGTCCCAAAACCCTTATTTCGGGCTTTTTGTATGACTCGGCATTGTTCGTTATGAACCATATATAGATAAGGACAATCTAGGAACTCACACCTTTCAGGGTAAAAAAAGAATTTTTCAATTCGGTGCATCTGTTCGAAAGCTTTATTGGTATATACACACACATAAATAAATAAACATTTAGAATTTTATTAATTAAAAATATACACCTTTTTAACACATTTTCTGTCTCTGTTCTTCACTATTGAAAATTGAAATTCCAATTTATTACATACTATATCCAAACTAGATTTTCTTCTGTAGCATACAAATCGAGAAATGCACCAATAATTTCTGTTAAAATAAGCAAAATTGCAAATGAATGCTAAATGTTTAATCCTTAAGTATTTTTTATTATATGATTATTTTTTCATTCATTAAATCGATTGTTTTTCGTTTTCTAATACAACTCTATACTATATTTTTCTGTCTCTGTCTGTCTGTATGTCTGTCCGTTCCATTTTTCTAGGAATCTGCTGAGCCGGTCTGGCTGAAATTGTGCATGTACCTATGTTATGAAAAGTTGCAGCGAACTAAGTATTATGGTATCCGTTCGTTGCACAGTTTAGGATTAATTCGGATTAATAGGGAATACTCACCACGGTATCACATTTACTGTAGAAGTTTTTCTACTTTGTTATGGTAAGGTGCAACGAACTAATTATTATGGTATCCGTTCGATGCACAGTCAGAGATTAACAGGGATTAGTATTTAATGTAAAAATGAGCACAAATTTAACTATATTCAACGATCGATTTGGCACAAAGCAGTAATTTTAAGTCAACGGGATGTAATATTTTAGCTGGCAAAACGTTTAGTTTATTTCTATTGGTCGATCGCTTCCGATTTGCTAAAAAGGACAAATCCTTAACAAAATAGAAGTATTGTGCGCAGTGCCCCTCCGCGCATGCGCGTGGGTGTGCCTCTGCATGCGTCCGCGTGCATAAGTTAAAATTTTTTTAAAAATCTTAATCTAGCAACACTCCACCACCTCGCTTATACAAAACTTCTTTCTGCCCATCAACATGAATTTAGGCAAGCGCGTTCTACTGCAGATATCTTAACAATCGTCTATAAACGCATATATGAGGCATTAGACAAGGCATGTGACGCTTTTGATAAGGTCTAACATGTAGGTTTTCTTATTAAAAATAATAATTCGCATGGTAGTAGTGGACGGATATTTAATTAGATACGATTATCTAGATTAGATACGTACTTCACATCTAAAAGAATAATCCAAGTTATCCCTCGATGGCTGTATATTCAAACAACATGACATCAATGCGATTAAACCCTTGAGGCCGATTCTTAGACCTTTACAGTTCTTGATTTTCCTAAACAACCTCCTGGAAATTCGTATATTTGCTGACGACACCATGCCCCACTTTGATTTTTGTTAATATATGCGTTGCTCTTTTATCGTTACTCATCGTTGCTTCAGTTCTTCGTCGAAATTTCTTTGCATTCAGTGGATAGCTGTCTATCGTCTCATCTGTTTAGCTAAACCAGACCAGGAATCACCAAACTACGGCCCGCGAGCCGAATCTGCCCTGCGACATCAGTTCGTTCGGTCCGCCGACGGTACTTGAATTTGCTTGATAAAACATATGGAACACAAAGCTTTGTGATAAAATGTCAATTTGAATATTATGTTTAGAATACTAGAAGATTTTGATGCGTGCTGAGATCTGATTGCTTTGTTCTTTAAATTAGGCATTTCATTTCTCCCAGCTCTCCCCTATCTTTGATGAGACATAGCTTCACCAGTGATCCAGACATCCTCTGCTTTTCTTGTGTTTCAGCAGGATTTTGATTGTTTCCAATTCAATGTCGTTTTCATTTTCAGATTACGTTTTTTTCACCCTTCATTATGGCTACTAAAAAATGTTTCACAAATCTCACTAACCTTTTTTTTTGCTGCTTAGTTTATATGTGCACATTATGTCTGATGTAACTATCTTTTTACTATTGTTACTTTTTTTTGATAACTTTGTAGTAAATACACAAGTTGGTTACTTTTGATTTTATTTATTGCACGCGCACCACCTATGATTAACATGAAATGCTGAATTTAGTTTCACGTCTTTTTTTCACAGCGTTTCTATTCTGGCTTGCAAGTATTGAATAGAATGATTATGCGGCTCGCGTCCGTCATTCTTTTAGTTATCCAGCCTGCGGTAAAAAAAAAAGTTTGGTGACCGCTGAGCTAGACGAATAGCACTTCTTTTATGAAGAAGGGACACAAGGAGATGTTCGCTGAGAGTTTCTTAAAGGTTTTATTTCTGGAGAGAATTGACCGGAGAAAAACTACTGTTCTATTAGCCAATTAGTCATTTAAATCTTTGTGTGAGCAGATTATTGGCCAACTGGATCGCATAACCTATCGCAGACTCGCATTATTCGATCGCCACTTCGGTTTCTATCGAGAGTCTCATTCGAAAACTAGATTTCTACCAGCTCAACAAAATGTGACATCATTCGTACTCTCAACTCGTACATCTGCCTAACTGATCTGATCTCTCGTTTTGTTTTAACCTCAAACGTCACCCATCCTTGATTAAACCCTGGAAATAATTCTGTTTTGCAGATTTGGGTCATTATGACATGTACTCAGTGCGACCATTGTCAAAATCCACATAAACTCAATTATTTGATATAGACATAGAGTTCCTTCATTTTGTAACACCCAAAATCGCGTAAAAATACAAGGTTTTGTCACCACTCTCATGAGATACAAAATTGAACACTGATCCTTCCCCTATTTATTCGTTAATCACTGGACCAAAGAAATTTGCCATGTTGGAACTCGGTCCTTACAGACAAACACCTAATGTGGCTACAAGGTGTTTTGATCGTGTGCTTAGCGCGACGTTTAAAAAAATGAATACGTGCATTTAATTGTATTTCAGATTGATGTATTAATTACATGTATAATCGACTTTGTATATCTCTTTTATGATGTGTTATGGTTTGTTAAGATAAATTATTGAAATAATAATGAAACTGCGGCACTAATCCTAATGCAGGGGTTAACCGGCTTCCTTCGAAGAAGGGAAATTCATGGGAGTATGAAATTCACAGTCTCATGTGTATGCCCGTTAGGAGAGACGACGATGTTTGGTTTTTGCAATTCTTGCCGATAGGTGTGAACATCCCCATACATACAGCGCCTGATATTCCTAAATTCTTCACTCATCTTATATTTTCAAATTTGTCACCCATCTGGTACTAACCAGGCTCAACATTGTTTAACTTTGGTGATCTAGCGAGAACCACTGTGTCATTGTGATTATGCCATATGCAGACAAACTATTAATAAATATATATTCTTATAATTAGGCCCTTCTGTTCTATTTTGCGTATGGATGTATACTGTCTAATGCCTTTTGACGTTCTCCGCAGAGAGACGTCACTACTAACTGAGCTATGACTAGTATGTCAAGGAAACACAGACGTTAACTGGCTGCGAAGAGAAAGAACGACTAAACGAAGACGTCACTACTAACTGAACAATTACCAGCACAATGTCAAAGTAATACCTTGGCCTTTTGACTAGGAACAAAGTGTAGTATCTGTTCTGACACTACACCTCGCCTTTTCTGTCCTCAATCCGTGGAATAGAAATCCTTTTACACTGAGGCAATTTTTATTTTTGTTCCTATCCAAAGTAGTCCTTTTTGGGAAGTTGGATTTTCCATCACATTAAAAACCGACCTTGTATCCAACTCTGCCCTCGTGGAGTGGCAAGCAAATCGGAACATACAAAATATGTATGTTACATGCTGCATCCACGTGATTAGGGGACTCATTTAGAACTCTTAACCACATTTTGCCTCCCTTGATAAGATATACATCGCTACTAATTCAGTTACGAAGAGAGAGAGAGAGAGAGAGAGAGAGAGCAATTCTACCGCCATCACTAAACAGAGACATCACTATTAACTGCTTTATAGTTATTTTCATGGCAAGTGCTAGTCTGAGCTCCAATCCATAAACCCCCCCTTGCCAAACTTTCACGAAAAACACTGGTCTATCTGAATCGACAGTTAATTGGAAGCTGGCCTATTAGAAAAGGAATTTCCCTTTCAAGAGAAAAGGAAACTTTGTCAAGACGAGAAAGTCAGATACGAAACTGTTTTAAAGAAAAGATTAGCTTTGCAAAAAAAAAGAAAAGAAAAAATATTTAATTTTGAAGGTTAACGAAAGAAAATTTAGTCAGAAATGACTTATTTAACAGAAATACAGAGAACAACGCTGAAATTAAAAAAAAAGAAGATTTTTGACGAGATATTTTATAGAAGAAAGTTTTATATTAAATTTTTATTGTATGTTCTTTGTTTTCAGCCAATATTTAAGCAAGACCAATATTTTTTTTTATTGCATTTGAGGTAGGAAACCGAAACAAATATTCGTTTATTACTTGATTTTATTTTTAACCGGACTATTATTCTCATCTTTCTTAGTTGTTGTTTCACGACGTTTCGGCCAACTATTCTTCGCGACGGGAACTCCGAATCTCCCAACTGCATTCTCTATAATTACTACAATCTATAGTTGTTGTCGTCTTTAGTTGTTTTTGGCCAAGTAAGCCTCTAGCCGGCTTTGGATAGGATTGAAACCGCTATCTTCAGAAAATTCTCACCTGGAACCATAGAGATTCAATGTCTCTATCCACTGCGCCACGGGTCCCGACGGGCGATCAAGGTTGGATTTTTTGGTCTTATAAATCCACGTTTATTTTTATTATCTGATCTTCAATGGTCGGGTACAATTACCACCTGACGAAGGCCAGAGGAATAGTTGGCCGAAACGCCGTGAAACAACAACGATGAGGATAATAGTCCGCATTTAAAAAAAAAGTAATAAATTAATAAATAATACTCATCTCAATAATGAATCCCAATTAAAATAATATAAATCTTCGTCTGTTCTCCATTTTATTAGTACTGCCTTGAATTCATTCAAGAATTATCGCTTACTTAGAGAATCCTGCTTTTTTTTATTATGTATCTTATGTTTATTTGATTTTAAATTGTTATTTAGGTTAACTTTGTTAATCGTGTTTTGAGAAATAAAAACAATGGAATTTATTTCTTTTAATAAAATTTGACTTAATAACTTTTATTATTTACTTCTTTTTTTTTTATCCATTTTTTTTTTTTCATTTATTGTTACCGGATTTTGATAATGATCAATATTTGAAACGAAAGCGTTTTTCTTTTTTGAAACATTTGTGAAACGTTTTGTCTGCGAATAACTTTTTAGTTATCCCGTGAGATTGCTTACATTTATGCAAAAATAAAACAATTTAATGCACAATTACGCAGAAATATGAGACACCATTTTGGCCAATACATCTCGACAGGGTTTATAATAGAAATTAAGCGAAATAGATACGCAAAGGAAAGTTCTGTAGCAATAGCAGTATTCGAACAGACGTTTAAAGAGGAACGTCGAAAGTGGAATATATCAAAATATTTGTCGTAAGCATTTTATTGAATGTGTGAAATATATTTTTTGTCAAGAACTATTTTGGGATCAGGTTGACAAGAAAGTTCTTGCGATTTTTAACTTTTGAATTCAAATTAACATATCTCAGCTAAAAAAAAAAAAAAAATTAAAAATAAGCATCAGAATCAACACATTTTTGCCAACGCATAACAAGTGTTGCCAGCAAAATAAAAATCTTACGTTCTGATGGCGATGAAGTCGCTGAAGGCGTGTTTGATATCGTTTGATTTTTTTAAAAAATTCCCAGTTATCGAGATGTTTGGGTGAGAGGTCTGGAGTACGCAGAGTTTCGTAGCACTACTCGTTTTGCGATCCTTTGTGTTCGCCTGGAGCTGACTGGTAGTTTCCATGTTACGCCTAGTGGCACTTGAGATTACGGCATCGGCATAGATATATGATAGATATATGAGGTAGCTAGTCATCTTTGCCAGTTTTTGGTAGAGTCTTCCGATATATTTTCATTTTTGTATTATTTTGGGTCAGTACCGAATTGATATGATGTTATTGCATTTTTTAATATGAGAATTGGTTATTCGTATTATTTGGATTCATCGGACTACTGTTCTCATCTTGAGTGTGATTTTCACAACGTTTCGATCGATGTAACCGCCGACCTTCTTCAGGTGTATCTTGTTCGACAGAAAGATTCCTGAGTTCGGGAATTTGGACAGAATTTCGAACGGACCCCTTTGTTTACTTCACAGGTGATAGCATGTTCTTGTTCCGTCAGAAATGACTGGTTAGAAACAACTATCCAGAGAGCATGACATCAGCTCCAAGAAATCTGGACCAGATACAAAAGGACACTACTCAGAAACTCATCACAGTTTGTATACAATACACAAGGGGGCTTGTCTGAAAAGCTTCAACGAATATGTAATCCATACCACATCAGAACACTGTTCAACTCTTCGGAAACAGCTCGTCTCCTACAGAAAAAAAGTCATGACTAAGAACCGTGTATGCATTCTCATGTAAATGCGGAAAACCATACAAAGGTAAGACATGTCGTCCACTAAAAGTACGGTTGGAAAAACATCGAAAAGCCAAAATACATAGAAAGATTGAAAAATCGGGTATAGCTGACCATATCCGAAGAGAAAAGGGAAACCATATACCATTATGGGATAGAGTAAAAATTATAGACAGAAAAAAGGTGGAGAGTAAGACGATTCAAAGAGCAGCACATATGCTGGGGAATAATCAGTTACTAAGTAGACCTAGTATAGAATTTAATACGATATGGGAACGGTTAATTATAAATAATAGATAATGTATACAGTAATAAGTAATTGTAAAAGTGATATTTTCCTGAAGGTTGAAGGTTCAATTCTCAGTGTGGGCGACCGAAAAACACAATTGCGAATATATGGCTGACGAAACAAGAACGTGCTAAACCCCCATGAAATAAATAAAGGGTTCCGTTCGAAATTTAGTCGAAATTCCCGAGTTCGACCAGATACACCTGAAGAAGGTCAGAGGTTACATCGTGGTGAAATGACACTCAAGATGAGAACAGTAGTCCGATGAACCCAAATGATACGAAAACAAATATTTTTTCAAAAGTGTTCAATATATATGTGTAAAGCTTCTATAAATAAACCTATATAAACATTGGGTACCTCCAACGCGAGACACAGACTTACCCCCTTATATGTAACACGATGTAAATTTAATTCAATATTTTCATCATAACTTTTGTACCATTTAAAAGAAGAAGCTTCAAAATAAACTAGTAATATTTGTAAGAATTGTTTTTACAAAATAAGGAAAATCCGAGACCAAAATCGTGTTTATATTATCGATGCCTTCAAAAAACGTTCCGATGTAGTGATCATTTTGAAGCCGTAAACATACCCGTGTTTAAAAATCTAGCAAAAATCGACTAAAGGTCAGATGTTCATGGATTTTCTATATGTATTCAATTTTAAATTAACTCATATTTTAAAAGAAGTTTTCGTTGAATATTCAAGGAGAAATATTTTCAGGTGTTCTACGCCACCCCCACCATATTTCATGTTACAAAAACTAAATAAAATAAATTTTATGAAAGTATGATAGGTTATGAAAAAGAAGGGTTGTAAAGAGATAGCTTCGAATCTGGGGTATCAAAACCAAAGCAAAATATGATGAAAGTAAAAATAAAATAGATAAACTCCATAATTTATTATACCATACCTGTTCACACTGAAACACTTATCACAATATTCTGTGGATCTATATTAAAAAACCTTGTTAAACTTTGTGACATATGTCCATTCTATGGAGGTCAGGCGCGAACGAACACCTCATGATTTTATTATACCATATTTCTTCAAACTGAAACATAATTATCAAAGTATAATTACGCAGATAGATATAAAAAGTCTTTATTAAAGTTTGTGCCAATTTACATTCTATGGAGGCCCGGCGCGAACGCATGTCCCACAATTTTATTATACCATCCCTATTTAAGTTAAAACATACTTATCAAAGTATTATTATGTACATCTATATCAAAAACACTTGTAAACGTTTTTTTTTTTTAATTTTTTAATTTTTAATTTTTTATTTACATACTTTGTGGACCAGGCGCGTACACAGACCCCACAATTTTAATGAATCATCATTATGTTAGATCAAACATACCCATTACTGTGTCTCGATACATCTATAATTATATGCGATCAGTTTTCTATAATAGTCAACCATATAGGAGCCTATTCGTGACCAGACACACACAGAGACGTTCAGCTTTATATATATATATATATATATATATATATATATATATATATATATATATATATATATATATATATATACTAGCAAAAGTACCCGTCGTTGACTGAGTTCAAAAACATCCTACAGAAAATGGATTGTGATTGATGAAAGTATGATAGGTTATGAAAAGGAGGGGGTTGTAAAGAGATAGTTTTTGATACTTAAAAATTTTACCCTAAGCAAAATATGATGAAAGTAAAGATAATTTTCGCGAAAATATTTTTTTATATCAATTTTGTTTCTATTCGTAGCCAAGAGTGACCAACAAAATGATGTTTCTTTACAAAGAGAAAATGTTATATATATAATAATATAAATATACAATAAATAAATGTTACCATAGCCAATAAAAGTTACTTTTATGGTAGAAAAGTTCATTGGTTTGTATTTTTAAGTAGTTGGTAAAAAAAAAAAATTTTTTTAATTCACGAACCGGTTTAAAAAAAAATCAAAATGGCAGCGACTTTGAAATGGAGATCCCCGTTTTCAATTTGAAGAAGGGGCACCTGAGCATTCTGTGATAACAATTTAAGACAGTTCCGTCAACGTAAGGAATATTTATAAACATATTTTAATGTTTTCCGTTATTTTGTGCTTGAGAAATATTCGATTATGGCATGTGTAGCTTATATAAAAATTCATTTAAGTAGTTATCGCCTCAAATTTCGTTTTTATTTCGGTTCGCTGAAATTATTTCAAGTAAAGAGCATTAAAAACTATTTAAAAAAAACATGAACTGTACTTTTATTGACTATGGTAACATTTATTTCTTGTATATTTATTTTTTCGGGTAGTCGTTTGTTGGCTTTTCTGCTAAACATTCTTACTAAATAATATCGACGAAATATCGAAAAACAAAGAAACAAAAACAGCTTTGAAAAATAATGAAGCTTTACTTACTTTAGTAAAAAATCCGAACCAGCAAAACGGGATATTAAAAAAGTAAACACGTAATTACTTTAGTTTTTTAAAGTAAAGAATCGATATAAATATGAATAAGAAGAAAATGGCGCCCTTTTCAAGCAGAACAGCTTCGTTTCAGTTTTACAGTATTGAACGGTGTAGTATTGCGCCGTCGGATTCGGGGTTGTCCTATTGTAATGTAAAGAACACGCAGAAAGGGTTGTAATCAACTGAATTCCTTATAGTACACTGACAAAAAAGCTATATATAAATAATATATATATATATATAAATAAAAATAAAAAGGTTATGTAAATGTTTTTAAAAAGACACGTAATCACGTGAGCAGGATTTTTTCCTTCTTTTGACACGATAACAAGTAACATTCTTATATCTTATTATTTATATATTTATCTTTTTTCGAAAGAGTGTCACGTGCAAGTGGAGAAGGTAAAAAACAGAGTTATGCAAAATTTGTGTCGAGAATTGTCTAAAGTTCCGACTTTTTTGGGGGGGCTTTCACTTTAATAAGAACGTACATTTATGAGGTAAATTTATTCGACATAATATAATTCAATTAAAAAAAATGATAAAAGCTAACGTGAATTAAGATTAAAGTTAAGGTGTTATTGCGGACCCTCACACCTTTTAAAAAATCTTGTTTAATTTTGTGGCATGTTTACATTCATGGAGGTCAGGTGCGAACGAACACCCCATAATTTTATTATACCATATTTCTTCAAACTGAAACATAATTATCAAAGTATACTTACGCAAATAAATATGAAAAGTCGTTGTTAAAGTTTGTGCCATATTTCCATGGAGTACAGGCGCGAACGCAGACCCCACAAGTTTATTATATCATCCCTATTTAAGTTGAAACATACTTATCAAAGAATTCTTATGTACGTCTATATCAAAAACCCTTGTACACGTTTTTTTTTTCATTTTTTATTTCGATACTTTGGGAGTCAGGCGCGAACGGAGACCCCACAATTTTTATGAACCACCATTCTGACAGATCAAACATACCTATTCCTGATCCTCGATATATCTTCTATCATTATATGTAATCAGTTTTTTTAAAATAGTCAACCATATAGGAGACTAATCGTGACCACACACACACACACACACACACACACACACACACACACACACACACACACACACACGTTCAGGTTTATATATATATATATATATATATATATATATATATATGTTGTTTTGTTTTGGTTTTAGCGATATGTTTTGAATGAATTCAATTATTTACGAAAGTGCATTTTTACCTAAATGCGAGTTGGGAATAATTTTCCCTTTTAACCAATTTGGTACCCCCACATGGGGAGCGGTATATATATATATTATTTTTAAAATGTAATTATCCACTTTACATTTTAAAATAATGTATACATATATATATATATATATATATATATATATATATATATATATATATATATATATATATAAGGTGACGATTCAAATATTTTTTTCCGATTCCGATACAATTGCCGATTCTGTATTAAATTGTCGATTTCAATATAATTACCGATTCCGATACCGATTCTTTTTAATACTTCAAATATTTATCTATAACGTTGTTATTTTTTCTAGATTAGTGTAAAAATACATGTTAAATGTGCAGATGTATTTTCTCAAACATAAAAATGCATTTGTGAAGAATTATCTGTGGATTTTAATTTTACTGGTAGTTTTAAATCAATAAATATTGATTATTATTTATCATTTCTACAGCAAATAGGATATTTTCCTTCAAATAATATAAATTATAAAAGAAAATTAAAAGAATCGTTTTTTGCATTGGGAAATTAGCACAATTTTTCCCGATTCTGATACCGATTCCGATTATTTATTTCACTTAAATTGAAATTGTAAATAAAAAATGAGCATAAAATCAATAATCCTTATATATATATATATATATATATATATATATATATATATATATATATATATATATATATATATAATGTGTTTTTTTTTCAATCAACGTTTTTTTCCTCAATAATATATATTATAATTAGTTAAGTTACAATAAAAAGAGAATTTTTAAAAATAATTAATTTATAAAAGATTTAAATTGAATAAAATTCCAATATTCCGCGATATGAAGTTTAAAGATTTTTGAGTTAGATGTTTCAATTTTAAAAAATATTTTCACATAATATAAAAAAAATGGCTATTGGCAATTATAAAATAGCAAATTCGCCTAAAACTTGGAATTATTTTAATTGTTAAAAGATGTTTATTTCTAGGGGGAACGATCAACTTGATTTTAGCGCTTTTTTTTAAAAAAAAAAAAAGGAAAATGTACGGAGGTCTCTAATTAATAAAATTTGCATAAACAATAGCAAAATAAATAAATAAATAAATAAATAAATAAATAAATAAATAAAATAAAATAACGCTGCTTCCCTGATTCAATTAAATCGACTAGCGGGTTCGGTAAAAAGCATGCACAATTATCTGATAGGCACAAAATTATAACGTGATAGTGCGTAAAAATGGCGATTTTACACAAAAATTTGGTCATCCATAATAAACACGGTAAGGAGTATACGCGATTTGATCAACGTTACGACATTTTCAGATCTTCAATATGGCTTCATTTATATATATATATATATATATATATATATATATATATATATATATATATATATATATATATATATATATATATATATATATATATTACATAGGCATCACCACATTATCAAGGCCCAAAGGCCACTCAAGGATAAGGGTTAAAGAGTGTACAGTAGAAATTGGACAATATAGTAATCATTAGTAAGGAGAATATTATATATATATAAATGGAAATTCTGAATTAAATTATGCAGAATTGCAACAAAATGTATTGCATGACAAGGAGTACATATAAAAAAATGATATATTCTCGTTGTCAAACATTAAATTTTGTTGCAATTCTACATAATTTAATTCAGAATTTTTATTTGTATTATTGCTCTATCTCGCATATTGAGCTTTTTTATCTGCTTGGAATTGTCTTATAAATATTGATATAATATTTATTTGGAATTTAGGTTTACAGGATTATACAACCTGTAATCCTACGGCATTTAAGTATTCTATTTAATTTGTGTGTGTGTGTGTGTGTGTGCGCGCGCGTGTGTGTGTGTATCTATATATGTGTGTATATATATGTGTGTGTATAGATATGTGTGTATATATTTATTTATTTATTTATTTATTAATGAAAACAAAGGGATGTAGTGTTTACCTGATATATGAATGGTAAACTTCAAACTAATATAAATAACATTTATTTATATATAGATAATTTAATCCCAACCGAATAAAAAAGCTCAATACGCAATAGAAAGTAGAGCTTATTATAAGAGAAAAAAAATTAAAACTGTAAATTGAACTTTACAATCAAAATTTATTGTTCGACTGAATGCTCCCAAAAAACAATTTACAAGTCCTTATTCCGTGTAATTTCAAAGAATGCTATTCTTGTTATTCTTCTCGTCAGAGGACATAAAGAAATCAGCAAATTCTATTTGTAGCAATGCTAGAATTTGTCAGTTAAGGCATTAAGTGAAACCGCAATTTATTGCAGTTCTAAATTGCGAAATAAAAAAAACATGAAAAAAATGTGAAAATGTTGGGATATGTAAAAAACTATATATAAAAACAAACCGCGCATAATATTTCAGCTTGCATGAAACTCTTCTCAAGTTGATCCAAAATGCAAAATAGTTCTTTCGAGAGAATGTATTCGAAAACAAGTCCAGCGTGACAATGCTTATAATCCGATTGGAAAGTTGTCAAAACGGCTGAAATAATGAAAATTGTTTTTTTTTCGGGCAGTGCAGAAGCCCAAAGAGAAATCTGTCCCTAGTCAAGTGGAACCAAATAGTAAAAAGAGAGAACTCCAATATGAGAACCTTCATTATCGGCTTAATTAGAAAAAGTGATTTAAAGCGGAAAAAAATCAGTCCGTGAAAGCTCGTATTACTCTGGCCGGAAATTGTCTAGAAAGAATGAAACAGATCTTTCTATAAAGTGTTAAAATCGATGTCATTATCAAAAAAATTGTAGGAGTGATGATTATAATGTTTTAAGTATTGCAGAATCATAGTTTATTAAGGCTGTTAAAAATCATCATGATGATAAAGATAAGAAAATAATAATAATAATAATAATAATAATAATAATAATAATAATAATAAATGCAAAATAATTCTAATAATAGTATAGTCAATAATCATGGGTAATAATAATAATAATAATAATAATAATAATAATAATAATAATAATAATAATAATAATAATAATTTAATAATTATAGTAACAAATTTAGTAATAAGCATAAAAATTTAGTAATAATGATGAAAAAAAATTATTATATATATATATATATATTATAAAAAAACTAATAAAGATGTCGATAATAATAATATTTATAATAGCAGCAACAGAGATAGTGACACGAATGACTATGCCAATCATATACCGATATTGATAAAAGTATATATATATATATATATATATATATATATATATATATATATATATACATACACATATACATAATTGTACATATACACAAAACATACATACACGTACTTACCCACATTTATACATGCATAAGTACACCCACAAACATACAAATACACACACACACACACACACACACACACACATATATATATATATATATATATATATAGATAGATACACATACATAGACACACATAAGGACAATTATATACACATATACAAATTATAACAGATGCTAAAACTGCTACCACCCCTACCACTATCAGAGTACTGGAAAATCTGGGGAGACTGGTTGTCACTCAACTTCCAGGGAACACCACAGGCTGTATTCAATGATACCTTTGATAACCTGTGTGAAAGCTGGGGAGACTTGTTGTCACTCAGCCTTCAGAGAACACCATAGGTTTTCAATCAGATCGTTTGTTGACTTGTGTGAAAGCTACATGTGAGGCAATAATAATAATAATAATAATAATAATAATAATAATAATAATAATAATAACAACAACAACAACAACAAAAACAACAACAACAACAAAAACAACAACAACAACAACAACAACAACAACAACAATAATAAAACATACGCAGTAAATTATATATAAAAAATATCACCATTGACCGAAACAGTCGTACACATGTATCTATCTATATATCTATAAAAGTGAAAGTGTGTGTGTGTGTGTGTGTGTACATTTCCCTACGCAATAACTCTGACAATTTTTAGTCTACAGACTCGAAATTTGATGTACAGGGAACTGAGGTTTGGGAAAATCGATGTGATCGGTTTTTGGCCAGAAATTTGGCGATTAAGCGGTCAAAGTTCAACGATTTGACCTTTGAGAATTCTACTAAACTCCTCCGACAATTTTGGGTCTACACACTTGAAATTTTAGTTATAGGTTCCTTGGACATGAATCTAACTTAATAACTTGATTTGAGCACAAAACAATAAATGTTAAGGGGTCATAATAGGAGTCAAAGTTTTTAAAAAATTGACCGCTTTGTTTTTTTGCTCAACATGAACCTCCAAATACCCGGACAACGCCGGGCACCCAGGCTAGTATATCTATAAAAGTGAACGTGTCTGTGTGTGTGTGCGTGTGAGTGTGTATGTGTATGTGTGTGTGTGTGTGTGTGTGTACATTTCCCTACGCAATAACTCTGTCAATTTTTAGTCTGCAGATTCGAAATTTGATATACAGGGTACTGAGATTTTGGAAAATCGATGTGATCGGTTTTCGGTCAGACATTTCGCTGTTAAGGGGTCAAAGTTCAACGATTTGATCTTTGAGAACCGTCCGACAATTTTGGGTCTAAACACTTGAAACTTTAGATATAGGTTCCTTGGACATGGATCTAACCAAATGATTTTATTTGAGCCCAAAACAATAAATATTAAGGGGTCATAATAGGGGTCAAAGTTAATAAAAAAGAAGGTTTTTTTTTTTTTGCTCAGCATACACCTCCAAACATCCGGGCAACGCCGGGCACCCATGCTAGTATATCTATAAAAGCGAACGTGTCTGTGTGTCTGTATGTCTGTCTGCCTGTCTGTCTGTGTGTGTCCCTATGCAATAACTCTGTCAATTTTTAGTCTACAGACTCGAAATTTGATATAAAAGGTAATGAGATTTGGAAAATCTTTGTGATCGGTTTTCGGCCAGAAATTTGGCTGGTAAGGAGTCAAAGTTAAACAATTTTACCTTTTAGAACTCTACCAAACTCCACCGACAATTTGGGGTCTAAACACTTGAAATTTTAGACATGGGTTCCTTGTTAATGTTAAGGGGGTCATAATAGGTGTCAAAGTTAAAAAAAATTGACCGTTTTTTTTGTTTTCGTTTTTTTTTGCTCAGCATACACCTCCAAACATCCGGGCAATGCCGGGCTGAAATGCTAGTATATCTATAAAAGTTAACGTGTATGCGTGTCTTTTCTCTATAGTAGTTAATGAAGACTATTACATTACACATTCATACTTTTTAATATACACATATGCACATAACCTTATGAACAGTACATAGGGCCCGAGCAAAGCCGGGCGGAACTGCTAGTACATATATAAAAGTGAAACTTTTTTAGATGAGCATAAAAAAGAGTGTCTTTTCCAAGTATATTATAAAAGTATATATATATATATATATTCGTCCAGTCACACATGCGTAACAAATATAAACCTGTCTGGCGACTCAAGTTAAATATTTAAGAGAATTGAGAAAGTAAATAGGCAGAAAACGCAGGTTCAATTTTTATGATTGGCTGATTTCTTCCGTTTTATTTTTTCTGCTTTTCTTACTCATGTGCAAACATTTTTGTTGCTTTAAAAAAAAAAAACTTTTCAGTCGAAATATTTCTTCGTTTTATTTTATTACTTTTTTAACTTCATCAAAAAAAAAATCTGGCATAATCACAGTTCCCGTTAGATCACAGAAGTTAAGCGACGTTGAGCTTTGCCAGTGCTAAGTGGATGACAAGTTGGTAAGACCAGGTGCTGTATGTACTCTGAAGCCTGCAGACTGATGGACACTGTAACATTATTCTTACCCCAAAAAACACTGCATGAAATGATTCAGCCCGCCATTGAGAGTTAATGGACGTTCTCTCTCTCTCTCCCCCCTCTCTCTCTCTTTCTCTCTCTCTTTCTCGAAAATTTCGACAAGATAACTTTTTATGTTAGATTAAATATGTATTTTCCTCAAATCTTCACACAAACACAGATTTGAACAAACAAATTTTACTAAAAAGGAGGATATGTTCTTTTGAATTTTCTTTTTTGTGTGTGTGTCTATACATCTCTTCCATTTTTTTACAAGTTTACCAAGTACGTAAAATTAATTGCAGAATTATGCTAATTAAATTATCATTTGAGCATCTAAACTAGTTGGTGCAAAAATGAGAAGACAAATAACCTCAGCTCCACTTATTTTGAGTTCGGATCGATGGATAATAATTATCGATGGATAATAATTATCAATAGATAATAATTATATAAACCCACGCAAGTGCGGATGCTAAGATACAACACAAACACACACACACACACACACCGAAGCTTTCTATATTCTTTGTAGAACGCCATGACCCGCTACATGTTTAGGCGCTTGCGATTTGAATCTAGGATCATTAAGTTGAAATATTAAAACAACAGATTTTTGTCATTAAAAAAATTAGACACAGATTCCATGAACAAAACTGTTTTCCTAGAACTGCCCGCATATGGGACACTGCTCCACTAGCTTGCCTCCTGGCTAATTATAATATGGTAGTCTGCAAGTCCAATCTAAACAAGTTCTTTTTTAGCAGTCCCCTTAAATGATCCAAATTCTACCTAATCCACACCATTAATGATTACCACATTACCACCTTACATTCATTAACCCTTAATAAGCGGTAACTTGTAATAAAAAAAGAATTGAAACCACAAGGCATAACATATATGTATGAATAAAGTTGAATTACCTAGTAAACACCATCTTCGAGCTTTCTGTCTCTCTATGCAAAAGTTTATTAGAATTGCCTGATTGAGGACCCTACAAGTAAACCTTGACGAAATATTCAAAATACGTTCCAAAAATTATGCCTCCTATTTTTTATTCCACTCGGATGGGTGAGAAAATAATTGCAAATTGCATTGTTATGATGATTAAACCTATGCATTCATTACCTAAAAATTCTATCTCTGTTGCCGATATTGATGGTGCGAGACTCTTAGAAGGCAACCCATGTCATGGACGTGCCTCAGAAACAGAGATGTGTTATTTGATTTCTGGCAAAATTGTGTTGAGAATGGTGATGACTATATAAAAAAATAAAGGTCGTTTTAATGGTACTACTCCCATCTTCGTAAATCTCAAACATTTTGAATTAAAAAAAAATAGGAGGCTTTACTTTTGGAACGACCTCGTATAATAATTTATTTCCTTATCTGATAATACTTTAATTAGTGAGTGAAAACTGTCAAACGAATCCATAACACGGAAGGCAGAAAACAAAGCAATTCACTCCCGCTTTCACTGTCATCTAAAATGAATCCGGAAAGAAATATTCACTCTATTTCCATAACTAGACGTTTTCTTTCTTTTTCCCCCTTTATTTTTTTCTACACAAATTGCTACTTTTGTCTTTTTTTTTATTTTTTTAAACATTCCAGTTAAAGATGTTTTATTTCTTTCTTTATTTTTTACCTTAATCGTTTGAGTTACTCCTACTTAGTTGTCTTTCCTCTAAGGCAAAATTAGACACATGGTCGGTTTTAATTTGAGGAAAGTCCAGCTCCCCAAAAGGGGCACTGTGAATTGGTATAAAAATTAAAATTGCCTCAGTCTATAAGGATTTCTCCTTTATTGACCGAAGATAGATTAGACTAAGTGTAGCATTAGAACATATGCTACACTTTGTTCCTAGACAAAAGAGGTTATTTGGTATTATTGTAGATTTGTAACATAGTGCGGATGGTTATATGCAAATGCATGCGAAATGACGTCACTGGTAAGGAAAAATAAAAACTTTAAAAAAGGAGATCACGTTAGAGACGTGGAGAATGTTCAAGATCATGTTTGAGGCCTGAATGCCGCTGAAGAAGACAATCACGAGAGGGACGTCACATCGATAATGCGAGAATGAGGAAATAAATGTCGTTGCACAACAAATAAAACGATTTGAAGTTTTTTTTTCTATTCTTTTTCCACGTTGCGACTGAGGCTACAACGTGTTGGTTCTCAGGCAGCGTTACAAATTAACGCTGGCAGCTGCCCTCCAACATGAAATTCCACTTTTTAGGTGATTACGTGTGCAAAACACGTAAAAAACGCAAACAAACAAACAAACAAACAAACAAACAAAAATGACCCCTCCACTCCCCACCCAACTATTTCAGAATTTAGAGGCGGAAATCACCATCGCATATAAACTTAATGCAAAATAATCGCCCCTTCCATTTTAGCGTTTTATGTCAGTTAGCCATTTTTTTTTTTTTTTTTTTTTTTAGCTATGGAAGCTAAATTCTAATACGTTTTGTTGGGGGGGGGTTGTCACGCGGAATTAAGGCTATTGGAGAAAATATTGGTTAAATGCTCTAAAAACTTAGAATGGCCCGAAAATAGAATCATTTTATCTTAAATTTGTATGCAAACCTGATCTCCCATTCTAAATTCTATTTTTTTTTCGTTAAGTTTTTCAGAGTGTTCACGCGTAGTAAATCACTTAAAAAGTAGAATCTCTTCTTTTTTTTGTGAGGTAATTTAGCTAACATACTGACTCGCTATCGCGTCCAAAATTAATTAAAAGTAATAAGCATTAAATTCATAACGTTGTCGTAAACACGAAACAAAATATTTATTCATATCGATAAAAATTAACATTTTAGTAAATTCGAAATAAATTTATTCATCTTTTAAATATGACCGAAAAGAAAGAAAACGAAAGAAGAAATTAATGTCTTTTTTCACTTTCAATTTAGAAATAGATCGTAACTTGTCGAAAATCAAGTAGCATTTGAACACAAATGCTAAATATTTAAACACAAATGCTAAATATTTGGACGCAGGAAGCGAAGCAGTATTGCGAAAGAGAACTGTTTGTGTTAAAATCAAAACAATTATTGAATAAAAAATAATAACAAATACTTGTTAATTAATAAAATGTCCCTTTTAAAAACTAATATGCAAATTAGTTAATGTTGGAACTGATATCGCATATACATAAGCCATATATGAAAGTAGGATATTTCTGTTGTGCAAATTTAGTCAGGAGATTTCTCTCGGTAGGCAACAAAGTGTTCGTCATTGTTGAAATGGCTTTTTCTCTGCTGACTGAGATATGTCTCTAGTGCTAAGCTCCTTGGGGTCCAAGCTTCCCAGGCTTTGCCGTCTCCCTTCGAGAAGGAGTTTATTGCTAATCATCTGATGCATCCCAACTGGATAATGAAGATGGATCTGCTCATGTATTTTTTTTGCAGGCCAGAGTGTTTTTCCTCTCGGGTGCTAGCTCTTCATATCTCACTTTTCGACCCTTGTGTCACATCATCTCGCTGTGGTTTAACAGAACACGCATATGCAAATGCGAAGAAAAAGACTATAAATGTGAAGAAAAAGACTATAAAAAGAGCATGTGCACAGATCGACGATCATGTTAGAGACGTGGATGACGTCCGAGAGGACAGGCGTCAAAGAAGACGAGCACTTTTTAATTTTGGAATCACGTTTTATTTTAGAAAGTACTCGGAAATAAATGTCATTGTTAAAAAAAAAAAAAAGGAGTTGAGCTAATAATTGTCTTCTGTTCCTTGCGACGTTCTCATTTACAACGTGTTGGGTCTACGTGTGTAAACGTGTGTAACGTTACAGTGGGAAGGGGATGCATATCGTGTAAATTTGAATTCACTTTAAACTTTACTGATAATGTGAGAACGAATTCAATAATCACATTTATTCATTTGGAAACGTTAGCAAATCATTGTTTTCTCGTCATTTTTGACGGAGTGTTTAATTTTTTTTTTTCTTTTTCACAGCGAACTTGGTCGGGTTTCTACCACCATTTTGTTTTATTTCTTATTTTGAAGTGATTATCGAGTATTCCAGGACATCACAGCCTTCTTTTCTTGTTCTCCAACAGTCTTCAACATTATTCATTTTTCGAACCGAATAAACATTTTACATTAAATAAAAACACTAAAAACATATCCGGTAGAAAACTAACTTATCTTGCCTTTGATAACATTTATTTGTTATATATTTGTTTTTTGTCAACTTTTTCGAATCTATGTGTACAGTAATACAAACCCATACTTCCCTTATGGCACCAATCTCGGCTGATACCACGCGAAATAATCAGGAAAGGTCACGGAAAATAGAGAGGCCAAGAAGGGATAGTACTAACAAGAGCTCTACTGGAGGAGTGCGGAGAGTATGGAACATTGGGAAAGTTTTTTGTCACCCAAATCCCAGAGATGACCATTGTGACAATTGTAACCATATTTTGTCGAAATAAACCCGAGCGTTTTCAGTTTACACTTAGTGCGAGAAATGAGCTCAACTTTCACTTAAATTCGTCTGTGAACATTAGCGAAGCATATTTTTGCTCCCGTCATTTTTGACTGAGTGTGTTTATTTATTTATTTATTTATTCATTTATTCACTCATTTATTTATTTATTCATTCATTTTTATTTATTTATTCATTTATTTATTTATTTATTTCATCCATTTTGATCCGGAGACAACGGCAGAAAACTAAAGGTGACTGATGATCAGTAAAAACTGAAACATTATCGACCGGTTTTCTTTTCTTATGAAAAACCCTCGTCGCTCCCAACCCTCTTTCTAATTTCCCTGCGATGTAGTATGTCCACACGCACCTGTTGCGGCTGCGCTCCCCAGTGATGTTTCGATGCGCAGGGATCAACGCCTTTTTTTTTTTTTTTTCTAACTTTATAGTCCAACTAGTTAGATGGGGAAGGCAAACCGAGACTTCCCAATGTCAGTTGGACTGAAACGGAAAATGTCGCAAAAAATGTTTATACACACAAAAACAAAACAAACGGAGACTAGACTTTAAATAATTATCTCGTCGGTCGTCAAGCAGGCAGAGTTCAACCAGATTCAGCTTTTTTTTTTTTTTTTTTTTTTTTTTTTATAATCTTTCACCTGTGATCCAGGTAAAAAAAAAAAAAAAAAAAAAAAAATTGGATAACAAGCTGTTATTTCCAAGACGGGTGAGGGGCTTTGACAGAGGTGCACAATTAGAAGCCCAAAGCTGCAACTTTTACGCCTACAACCAAAAGAGCATCCTCTTGTCTCTGTCATATACTTACGTATGGAGTTTTACCAATATACTTGTGATTTACCTGTGATTTATATCGACCGAAATAGCCGAACAACAGGTGAGTGTTTTTTATATGACTCGGGCCTTTTTCACCCCCCGAAAAGTATTTGCTATCATTTTGGTCTCATCGTTGTTTCATAGTTCACACACACTTGAAATAAACAGTTTAAGGAACGTAGACCTTGGAATTACTTTTAACAGCGTTGTAACTTTTGCTTATCTTATTTAGTCCTTTAGTTCTCACATTTCATGTTTCTGACAAAGAGGAAAAAATTGCTGCTTTCTGGGTTGGAATATATCCATCTAACACTTAATGTTGACTTTTTTTTTTTACTTCAAAGTGTATTTTTAGCTTCTTATATCAAGTGGCTTCATGCCTTGTCTGAAGAGATTTTCATTAAAAAAAAAAAAAAATAGACACCCCACGAAAAAAAAAATGCATTCAGGTTTAAAGGCTCTGCTTCCTCCGCAAACAGCAAACACCCGAGGGCATACAATGCAATAGTAAACGTTTAAAACATCTATATTTTATATTAATTGACATTTGCATTCAAATATCAATATATCTATCGTTATTTAATTGCATCCCCACGAGGGCAGAATTAGAGACAACATCGGTTTTTGATATGGGGAAAATCCAGTTCCTCAAAAAGGGTCGCTCTGGATTGGAGCAAAAAAAAAAAAAAAAAAAAAAAAAAAAGAATTGCCTCGGTCTAGAAGAATCTCTCACTTATTGATAGAGAAAAGAACAGATACAACACACCAATCTCAAGAAATGTCTATGAATTTACGAATCCAAAAAATATCGAAAGTATTTATGCGCTTTAAGTTTTTATCATTCCGTCGTAAGATATCTGATTGGTTTCACTGCAAACCGGATTCTTTTAAGAGCATTTTTTTTTTCAGTGATTTAGTTTTTAATTATTTTTTTGAAAACAGTTTTCCTAAAAAATAATCAAATCTAAATAAAAGAACAATTTAAAAAAGAAAGTCTTTACAAACACATACTACACTTTGCTCCTAGCTAAAAGGCTTCTTTTTTTTTTTTTTTACTTAAGTTAGATATCATAAATCAGAGCCCCTCCGCCCCCCCAAAATAGGCCACCAGAGTGTAGATCATTGTTGAGTAAACATTGAGGAGCATTCTTTATTGAGATAAAAATCAAAATTGCCCCAGTCTAGAAGGATTTCCTGTTCACTAAACGAGAACAGAAAAGATAGTGTAGTATCAAAATAGATATTCCAATTGAATCTTAGCCGAAAGGTTAATATATCTATCATATATATCTCCATGTAAGGACGAGGGTCATTCCCAAAATATGAATTTCTATTTTTTAACTAACAAAATTAAAATGTTCAATAACTACAAAGACAGGAGTGGTACCATTAAAACGAGAAATTTTCTGTGCTCCAGAATTTAGTTTTCTACATAGTCACCACCATTCTCTATGCACTTTTGCCAGCCTCTTTTGATGCTTCGGTTGTAAAACTCCAGAGCACGCCTTGTCACTCACATCTCTGCCACCACTCTGTAATCGACGAACCTATCTCCTAACTGTGCTGACAACTCGTAAACATTCAACAGACACTGGTAAATGTTGATTGGTTCAATTTTTTCTGAATGGAGGAATTCAATCATATGCTTCTGACGCACGTCCATGACAGGGGTTGCTTTCTTAGAGTCTCACACTGTCAATATCTACGAGATAGGGATGAAGCTTTCAGGTCATGAATGCATAAGTTTAGTTGTCATAACAATGCAATTTACAATTCCCTCTGATCCATTCGGGCGGAATAAAATAGGAGACATTATTTTGGAACGCCCCTCAATATGACATGCTGAAAAAGCATAAGGAATCTCAGAGTTTCAAAGAAGCCATATTTTTCTTACTCATGTTCACCCTTTATAAAGCATATCGCCACTTGGACGTAAGTAGCTACTATTTAGGGCCATGGTTAGGAAAGATTAACAAGATATTTGTTTATGTTACATTTAAACTTCTGCATATAAGTACAACCAGGGAAGCGGGCAGCAGGAAGGGAATTCCAGCATCTAGCTGTTCGAGGGAAGAAACTATTAGAATAGAAAACTTTCTGGCATTTAGGGACATCAACAGTGAAGGGGTGTGATCTTATTGCTAAGCGGGTTTGTCAGGGATATGTACGTCGAGGGGATACAAGTGAAATGAGTTCATCAGAACACATTCCATTAAAATATTTGTAAAACAGGCACAGTGATTATAAGTTAATATGAAGGTGGCCTTGATCAGCATTAGATCACTGCAAGCCTTGGGATTTCATTTCAACTGTTAAAGGAACGATTGTCTAAATCCATCAGCAAAAGAAACTAATCAATATTATCTTACCTATGTCCGTAAGAACCTATGATAACAGTTTTCATTATTAGTGATAATAGGGGCGTTTATTTATCTATTTCATGTCTGCGCGCGTAAAATCCCTATTCACTTGCCTCCACACAAAGGCAGAGTTAGGCACAAGGTCGTTTTTTTTGTGTGGGTGATATCTAGTTCCACAAAAATGAGTATTCTGGATTGGGACAAAAATAAAAACTGCCGTGGCTTAGAAGGATTTCTTTTCTATCGACCGACAACAGAAAAGATGGAAGTGTAGTACCAGAACAGATACTACACTTTATAAATATTTATTTACAGAAATATAAAAAAGATTACATTAACAAATTAGGAATATGCCATTCAAAAGTGGAGGAAAATGGATATCATTGGTTATCCTTGGCCATGAATAACACCAATGTCTATCCTACTCTTGACTAGAATCATCTCAGTCACCACAGTACCACATTCACAGTGCGGGAGGGCTGATCCTACTTGAGATATCCTTAAATTGATTTGAAATTTTATTGTTCACAAACATACACACGCGCGCGCTCGCAAGCGCGTTCGCTCGTTCGCGCGTGTGTGTATGTTTGTGTTTGTAGGATCTCTTGTTTTTTTTATAACGATATTAAGTTTTGAAACGCTGTTTTTAATATTTAACTTTGCTACCGAAGTGATCAGGGAGTTACCTGCCCTTTGTTTTTCATATAGATGCTTCGTCTCTTTTATTGACAGGACGTATTTTTTTTTCTTCTTTTTAAATATCTTTACGTGCATACATGAACATGCGTGTTTCTAGCTATTGGCCGTCATCAGAATGGGTAAACTTTTTGGCAATGTTCGAACATATATATATATATATATATATATATATATATATATATATATATATATATATATATATATATATATATATAAAGCCCAAACAGTTAATAAAACATGTTAAAAACGCATATTTAATCTGAAAAAAGAAACACTTGATAAGTGGATAGTCCTTAATCTTAATTCGAAGAAATACTTTCCTTCTCATCAGAGGGTAGGAATTAGCAAAATGCAAATGTAATTTTTATTTTATATATATATATATATATATATTTTTTTTTTTTTTTTTACAAAGGCATCACCACATTATCAAGGCCCAGAGGCCACTCAAGGATAAGGGTTAAAGAGTGTACAGTAGAAGTTGGTCAATATAGTAATCATTAGTAATGAAAATTTGGTAAATTTAATAACTTATATGGAACGGCTCATCAAGAACTTATTTACCTTAGACTTGAACACAACCATATTGTAGTCAGCCGGAAAGCAGGAAAACGGAAGACAATTCCACAGGCGTGCAGTTCTAAGAAAGAAGCTTTGTTCATGGAATCTATGTTTAGGTTTAGGCACAGATAAAGAGTGGGGGAAATTATTGATAGTGTTTACAGCTAGACGAGTGTTTCTTGTGAAAGTTTGGCGAGGGGTGACCATAGATTGAAGCTCAGTTGAACACTTTCCATGAAAATAACGATACATCAGAGACAAACTCGCAACATCTCTTCTGTGAGATAGAGGTTGTAAGGAGGAGAAAAGGACATCTCCTACGAGGCTACGAAGTCTATTTTGAACTCTATCAAGGCAGGACAAGTCCTTTCTAGCAGCTCCTGCCCAGATGTGGCAACAGTATTCCATCCTTGGACGTACCTGGCTCTTATATAGATAGAGAATAGCATCAGCAGTGAGATATCTACTGGATCGATAGAAAGATCCCACCATTTTTCCAGCGGCCTTGGCAACAGATTTGATATACGTGTTCCATTTAAGATCATATATATATATGTGTGTGTGTGTGTGTGTGTGTGTCTGTGTGCAGTGGGGGTTTTGTTGTTGTGCGGGACGGCGATCATCTGTAAAGTTTAAGACAATTACCATATATATATATATATATATATATATATATATATATATATATATATATATATATATATATATATATATAATGGTTTCATCTCTCTTTTGCTTCATATTACTTCAGTCCAAATTCTCAAAAAATCAAAAGCTCCATTCCTGAGTCTAACTCTTGATCTCTATATGAGATGCATAGATATTCGAATATTCCATTACAGTCTCTTGTATTTCTCAAATGTTGTGTTAGTAAAGAAGTTATGGATATTAATTTTCTCTCACTTGTTGACAATTTAACGACGTTATAGCAGATCTTTCTTTTGGTCTCTTTTTGATTTATTTAATCTGGTGGAGTATTCAACTTAGTGTAGTGTTTTGAGTGCACCAATGCTTGTATAAACCAATGCTTGTATAAACCAATGCTTGTATAAACCAATGATTGTATAAACCAATGCTTGTATAAACCAATGCTTGTATAAACCAATGCTTGTATAAACCAATGATTGTATAAACCAATGCTTGTATAAACCAATGATTGTATAAACCAATGCTTGTATAAACCAATGCTTGTATAAACCAATGATTGTATAAACCAATGCTTGTATAAACCAATGCTTGTATAAACCAATGATTGTATAAACCAATGCTTGTATAAACCAATGCTTGTATAAACCAATGCTTGTATAAACCAATGCTTGTATAAACCAATGATTGTATAAACCAATGCTTGTATAAACCAATGCTTGTATAAACCAATGCTTGTATAAACCAATGATTGTATAAACCAATGCTTGTATAAACCAGTGCATGGTAACCATACCGAGAGGGTTTTGTTTAGGGTTCAAATACTTTTTGGTTCCTTGATAAAAATAGGGTGGACCTGTAAATTCACTCTCGTCCGTTCGTCTGTCAACACGTTTGTCAATAACTATACTTTGCAATTTTTTTAAATTTTGCACAAACATTAAACATGGTATGAGTAAAAATGTAATAGAACGGATTTTCCGGGAAAATTCCGGTTGCCCCCCCCTAGAGGTTCCTTTCGGGTTAAAATGGCTAAAATTGATACTTGTGTGGTTATTAAAAAAAAAAAATTGATGCCTTGGATTTTTAGAAAACTTTCTGAAAATTTTTAACTAACTGATTTCGGTAATCTCCAAAAATACCGTTAGGGCTTACAACATGGCCGCCAGAAGAGTCACGTGATCCGGTTGATCCAAAACATGAATCGTGCAAATGGAAAACGCAACCTTGAAGGCAAACTTTGACAAACAATCACAATTTGTTTGTATTTAATTTTTTGTTGATATAATGTTGTTATAAAAATAGGCAAACTTTGAGAAACAATCTTAGGTTGTTTTTAGTTAAAACAGTGTTTATAAAAAGTATTTTATTCAGAACAAACAAGTTGTTTTGCGTTTTCCGGTTTCGTAATACGGAGATTCATGTTTTGGATCAACCGGATCACGTGACTCTTCTGGCGGCCATGTTGTAAGCCCTAACGGTATTTTTGGAGATTACCCTGATTTCTGTATAATTTTGTTTGTCTATACTTCTTCGGTGTGTTCCAGGGACTCTTTTATGGCTAATAAAAACACTCCATTTTTGGGACTATTTTAACATATTTGTCCAAAATTTCCTGTGTATTTCTACTTAGCAGTTTTACATAGTGCTGAACTCAAATTGAAATATGTTAAGGCCTTGGGGACGTTTTGGGCTAAATGGCGGTGGGGGGAAATGTTGGACTTAATAATTTTCTTTTTGCATGGTGTAGAACTTAAATTTACATATGTTAAGGACTAAAACTGCACCGTTTGTTCATTTTCACCAAGATTTGACGTCCCCTGGAGACTTTTAGGACTAAATGGGGCGGGGGGGGGCAAATGCTGAACTTAGTCATTTTTTTTATGCCTCGTTCACTGTGCACTCACGGGGGACCATGCATGCTTCACTTGTTCTTTTTAGAATATTTAGTCAGGGTTTACTTGTCTCCTCCTGCCAGGTTGTCCTGACAAAAAATAGACTCGAGACAGTGTTTAGTAAACATTCAAGTTTCTCTGAAATAAAACGGGGATTGGGGAAAGAAAAAAAAAATTTGTAAGACCTTCCCAACTCTTCCAAAATAATAGACTCTTCGCTGTTTCCCCCAGTTTGTTCTGAACCAAAAGTCTGTCTTAAAAAGATAGGCCACAGGAACAAATAGGCGCCTTGGTTTTTTGATACAACAGGGGCGTGCGTTTTCTGTTTGTTTATGAGCACAAATAAACCGTAATGCTTGACTTTTTATCTTTAAATTTTTATTCAAGTAAGAATTTACAGTTTAAAAGCTTCAAAATTACTTTCGAACTTAGGAATATTGCAACATGAATACATCGCATCTTGTCGTGTCGTAAAATATGCTTAAATATATTTTAATTCATGCAGATTTTATATTTATTATTACAAAGCCAATTTTTCATTGAATATTATATTGTACCTAATTTCAAATTTATATTGACTATTTATATTTTACCGATTTCAAAAGTTAAAAAATGACTTGGGTGCGATCAGCTAGAATCAAAACCAAAACATTTAGCACTCAGGTCACATTCCTTCCGTTTCAACTATCGATGGATGGAGGAGAAAGATTTAAGCTATGAATGAATTTGCGCATGTGCAAAAGTAATAGAAATATGTTGAACATTTTGCATTTCAACTTGCCTACATATTTCTTATTTCTGTAAGCGTTATTCATCCATCCAAACAAAGATTTTACTCGTTATAAACCATGTTTGGTGTATGATTTTCCTGTTAATTTCAATGTTATGTGACGAGTAGTTTAAGAGTTTATCGGTCAAATATTTTCACATAGACACACACACATACATGCATCTACTGTTTTATGTATATAGATTAAAACTATTAAAAGAACAAAAATACAGAAAATTCTTTTAAAATCTTTATGGTGTACATACCCATCACGGAATGTAAATATCATATTCCAAAAATCATATAAATTGATCAAGTAGTTTTGTTTTAAACTAAGGAAATCAAATTTATGAGTAAGCAAAAAAAAAAAAAAAAAAAAAAAAAAAAGGACTGCCTCACGTTCCCATCTAGAAAAAATTAGCAAGGGCAGGTAACCTACGTAATTCAAACTTGCCAGATCAGATTTGTAATGCTAACGATTTCACGTTAATCACTAAAACCCGTAAATTTTGATTTTCTTACTTTAAAAAAACTATGTACTTAATAAATTTATGTGATTTTTGAAATATGATATTTGCGTTTTATGACGGTACGTATATCATAAAGATTTTTCTGCTATTTAGATTTTTTTTTTTAAGTAGGTGCACCTTTCTTTATATAAAAATTGATACTTATGCAGTTTATAAACCGTTCTGAAATAATAACGCTATTATTTAGAAAGCCATTCTTAACATTATTTCAATAATCATACGTTTCTGTTCCCTTTTTGGAGAATTTTTAACAAGAGGCAAAAAAATGGGGGTGGGGAGGGGGTGAAAAACAAAACAAAAAACAAAATACAAAAAACAAATGTACAACAATGCTCCCACGCTACAAAGTTCCACAGGCGAGCAGTACTAGGAAAGAAATGTTGTGGAATTTGTGCTTAAACACAGATAGATAGTAGGAAAAATTATTGATAGTGATTGTAGCTAAAAGAGTGTTTGTTGTGAATGTTTTGCAGGGGAGAGGATAGATTGAAGCTCAGTCAAGCACTTGCCATAAAATTAACAATAGAACGTCTTTTCTGTGAGAAAAAGGTTGTAAGGAAAAGAAGATTGCCAACTAGATTTCAAAGCCGGTTTTGAACCCTGTCGAGGCAAGAGAGGATTCTCTGAGCAACTTCTCCCCAGATGTGGTGACAATGCTTCATCTCAAGATGTATTTAGCTCTTATTTAGGTAGAGCATTGCGTCGGGAGTAAGATAAAATAATACCCTCTGGAGCGGTAGAATGATCCAACCATTTTTTTTCAGCGACTGTAGCAAAGATTTGATGTAAGCCTTCGATTTCAGGTCAAGAGTCAAGATCAGTCTCAGAAGCTTGTCAAAACAGGGTGCTTCCTTGAGAAAAGGGACATTCATTTCAATTTGGACCATGTGGGGATCAGAGCATTGGTAGTGAAAAGATGGATGAATTAAAATTAACCAACCACCTTTTACCTCATTGCATCACAAGTTCAAGGTTGGAGGAGAGATTAAAAAATATTTTGATCATTGCTGGCCTTTGAATTGTTGCTGTAGATTGTAGTTTTGTCTTCACAAATGTCTGCAAATGATCTTAGAATGTGATGCGGAAGATCGTTAGAGTTTTAATTTATATATTAGTGTTGGGAAGATTAATCAGAATTTGAATTGAAAAAATTGTAACGCTTTGGGGTATTGGAATCGGTATTGGAATTGGAAAATGTGTGCCTATTTTCCGATGTCAAAAATTATTCCTTTAATTATGTGTTTTTTTTTATTTGATTTTGTTTTTAAAAAATCTTTCACTTCTGGTAGCAATAATAAAATAATAAATATTTATTGATATTAAACTACCAGTAAAACTAAAATCGTTAGATCATCTCCTTATAAGCGTGTTTTTACGTTTGAGGAAATATATATCCACATTAAACATGTAATCGGGACAAAATGGCCATTTTATGGGTAAATAGAGATTTCTAAGAAATCGGAATCGGAATCAGTAATTCTATTAAAATCGGGAATTTAGTACAAAATCGGGAATTTAGTACGGAATTGGTAACTGGTGGGAACCGAGAAAAATATTGGGATCGTCCTATCACTTTATATTTATAGATTTTTAACTATTAACGTCTTTCAAGTTTTTTTTTTTTTTTACAACAGACACGATTTTTTTATGTTTAAAAAAGCAAAAATTTAAAATTAAAGAAAGTAAAAAAAAGTCTGTGTGTTTTTAGAAATGATTTGCATTTTTTAAACTCACGATAGTTCAGTCATTGAAATAACAAAAAGCATTAAAATGATTACATTGTAAAGCAAATAGCAAGTTAGACAACTCCTACCATCTGAAATGAATTCGGAAATATCATCTTCTCCAAATAAAAGGTCAACTGCAGGTCATCAGAAATGATAATGTTTAGAGTAACAATTGGCTTTTTTTGCTGACATAGCTACACGGCGTTGCATGAAGGCATGAAAAAATTTTTTTTAATCATATCACTTGGATTCTTCAGACTACTGTTCTCATCTTGAGCATTATTTTCACAACGTTTCGGCCAATGTAACTTCTAACCTTCTTCAGAAGGTATTTTGTCGAACTCGGGTTCTTGTGGATAAAGTACTTGATAAAATTTAGTTGTAAGTTACACTCTTCAGTAGGCTGAAGGTTCAATCCTCAATGCAATCGACACTCAAAATACAATTGTGAGTTACTTAGAACTTCTATCCAGTCATGGGTGACAGAGCAAGAGCATGCTACCCCACCCCGTGAATTAAATAAAGGGTTCCGTTCAAAATTTCATACAGATTCCTGAGTTCAACAGAAAAATTTCTAAATTTGATAGAAAGATTTTCGAGTTCGACAAGATACAGAAAACTTACTATTTTTATATGTATGTGTTACTTTTAAGGATTTCGAACGATTTTCATTGATTCAAATTTTTTTTACTTAACACTTTCATGTTAAAACTTGCTAGCTTTAGGAAGTGATGGAAAAAGCATATCGCAACGAATCGGAGAAAGAAAAAGGATAACTGATTGTAGCTACTTGCTTTGTAGGTTTCAGCTGTACAATTCCATTCCATCTATAATATAAATCTCACCTTTTTGTTTAAATGCATGTATGTATTATATATGTATGTATTATGCATGTATGTATTATATATGCATGTATTATGTATGTATGCATGTATGTATGTATGTATGCCTAAAACTTTCGACAGAGGCGATGGATCGGTATCATTTTGAAGCTCGACCCTTCAGAGGACAAATATAAAAAAAATTGGCTTACAGCATTAATTCCTTCACTCTCAACTGGGTACTTTTCTAGAGGGAGGGGTCGCTTTTTTCGCCGATATTTTCGAAAGTCATCCCCTCTTTTCGATTGACTAGCCTTAATTTAAACATATGTTACTTCAGCGATGGGCGCAATAGCAAAGACGTCACGTTTTTTTGCACTTTTTTTCCTCCTTCGCGGTACAGGTTCGAGCTTTTTCTTTTTTTTTTTTGCTCAACACACACCTCCAAACACCCGGGCAACGCTGGAGACCCATGCTAGCAAAGAATAAAAAAATCATGTTAGAATGAAGAAATAAATGCAAATCCAATTTAAGACCATTTCTTTTTCACATTCGCATTTTTTATGAACAATAAATGCAACAATTTAATTGGATAATGAACAGACATGAGGAACCAATGAACCACAGTAAATCGCAGAAAGTGTATCACACTATAGAAAATATCGAGTCGAATATAATGCATAAGTGATATAATAGATTGGACTTTGAAATTTTTATGCTTCTGAATTTTTTAGATGAGGATTGATAATTCGTATTATTTGGGTTATTCTGACCACTGTTCTCATCTAGAGTGTTATTAGCACAACGTTTCGGTCGATGTAACCTCCGATATTCTTCAGATGTATCTTGTCGAACTCAGAAATCTCTCTGTTAAACTTAGAAATCTGCACAGAATTTCGAATGAAACTTTTTATTTAATCCATTGGGCTAGCATGTTCTCGTTCTGTCAGCCATGACTGAATAGAAATCCTAAGTAATTCACAATTGTATTTTGAATGCCGCCTGCACTGATGATTAAAATTTCAACCTCCAGAAGAGTATAACTTTTATGGAGTACTTTAACCATTATGCCACAGATTCACTCAAGATGAGAACAGTGGCGCGAATGGCCCAAATAATATGAACTTTCAATTTTTGTTTGCAAAAAAAAAAAAAACACTACTAAGAATCAAACACACATTTGTCAGATGCATTGCTATATAGATCTAACTTTGAAAATTCGACCAACTTTGACTAGCTGCATTTACTTGCAATTTGCATTTCTTTTCTTATACTATGCCAAGTTTTTATTAGAAGATTTTACTTTATGGCCCAGTTAAAAGGAAGTAGTTCTGCATGGACGAATTACATCCCTTTTTTAAATGATAGTCATTTGAAAAGAATTCCGACAGGGACAAAGTAATTTCTAAAAAGACTAGCATAAAATTACCTATTATTCTTCTTGAAAAGTGCTCCAATATTCTACAAGAAAAACTGATGAATGAGAATCAAATATTGATTTTGTAGGAAGAAAGTTATTGATGGCAAAGAAACGTAAAATAGACTGATTTTACTTTATATATTAGATAATGCTCTCCGTCAGTCGATTATAAGTTGAAATATCTTACAATATGATTTACTAAAAATACTTTATTTTTCTTTATTTTATTCTTCGCTGAATGTTAGTTGAAAAATATCCTTCCCACAAGATGGAATCATTAAAATAACGTCCTATTATCATAGCATGCATCTGATGAATTTAAAGAAGACTTTCTCATGAGAGAAGTTATTAAAATAAACCAAAGTGTTTATTAGCCATTTTATTATGATAGCATTCTCCTGATGAATGTTAGTTGCTTGAAGGCCTTCACACGAGAAAAGTTATTAAAAGGTTTGTAAAAGCGATTCTATTATGATAGCATTCTTTTGGTAAATGTTAGTTTAAAGAAAGCTTTCTCATAAGATAAGTTATTAAAAATGAAACCTTGTTATGATAGCGTTCTTCTAATGAATCTTAGTTGAAAGAATGCTTTCTCTTAAAATAAAGCTGTTTTATTTTTGCGTTTCTCTGATGAACGTTAATAGAAATAAGTCTTTCTCGCAAGAGAAGCTATTAAAATAAAACCCTTTTATGATAGCATTTCTTTAATGAATGTTAGTTGAAATTAAGTTTTCTGATAAGATAACTTTGTCATGATAACATTCCCCAATTAAAGTTAGTAAAAAGAAGGCTTTCTTATAAGAGAAGTTATATAAATGAAATCTTTTTATAGCATTCCTCTGATGAATGTTTGGCCTTCTCATAAAAGAAATTATTAATAAAACCTTACGATAGCGTTCTTTTGACGAATGTTAGTTGTAAGAAGGGTTTCTCATAAAAGAAGTTATTACAAATGAAACTCTGAGGTTTGTATTACTGTACACATAGATTCGAAAAAGTTGTCAAAAAACAAATATAGAACAAATAAATGTTATCAAAGGCAAGATAAGTTACTTTTCTACCTAACTGGATATATTTTTTGTGTTTTTATTCAGTGTAACATGTTTATTCAGCTCGAAAAACATGCAGTGTTTACCGATGTATTCGAAAATTCAAAATGGCAGCCGACTCTCTCTCGGAGAGGGTACGTTTGGGAAAAGGTATTATAAATAATAAACTAGACAAAATACTGTTAGAAAACAACCGAATATATGTCAACTTATGTCACGGTAACATATATTGAGCGAATTTCTAACAGTATTTTGTCTAGTTTATTATTTATAATACCTTTTCCCGAACGTACCCTCTCCGAGAGAGAGTCGGCTGCCATTTTGAATTTTCCAATACATCGGTAAACACTGCATGTTTTTCGAGCTGAATAAACATGTTACACTGAATAAAAACACAAAAAATATATCCAGTTTGGTAGAAAAGTAACTTATCTTGCCTTTGATAACATTTATTTGTTCTATATTTGTTTTTTGACAACTTTTTCGAATCTATGTGTACAGTAATACAAACCCAAACTCTGTTATAATAGCATTCATCTGATGAATGGTTTTTAAAGAAAGCTTTCTGGTGAGAAAAGTTATTAAATTGAAACCCTGTCATGATAGCATTCGTCTGGATAATATTAGTTGAAAGAAGATTTCCCCATAAAAGAACCCCATAAAACAATTATTTAAATAAAGCACCGTTATGATAGCATTCCTTTAATGAATATTAGTTGAAAAAAAAACTTTCTCATAAGTAAAGTTATTAAAATGAATGATAGCATTCCTTTTATGAATGTTTGTTGAAAGAAGGCTTTCTGATGAGAGAAGTTATGAAAATAAAACACTTCTATGATAGCATTCCTTGTATGAGTGTTAGTTCAAAAAGACTTTTTTTTCATAAGAAATGAAACACTGTTATGATAGCATTCCTCTGATGAATGTTAGTTAAAAGAAGACATTCTCAAGAAAGAAGTTATTAAAATTAACCTGGGCTTTTATTAGCTATTTTTACAATTTGCACTCATCAACATTTAATAATTTTAATATTGACATTTATTGACAGCTGTCTTCTTGAAATGACCGTCAATGCATTTAATAAGACTTTCGATTGGTCTATTTTCATCCCGCACAGCTAAGAAGGCGGCGGTTGGGGAGTAGGGACGTGTGACTGCTTAGTAGAGCATTCTGCTTACGTCTAAATGTATAATCTATAATTAAACTTTGTTTGTTTTTGTGCTGTAGAGAAACCACTCTGTCCGCAAACTCGCCCTTACGTCACGACCAGCGGGATTTAACCCGGGAGAGTCAATGCCTCCGTCTTTCTGTTCACTGTCTGTCTTCACTATAACATCATCTTTATTTGCGTCAGATATAAAATGGCTGAGATGGGGATTTTATGAGATGCGTCATTGCATTTCTATAATAGTCCCTGTTCGTCCGTCCATCCGTCATACGTGTGTTTGAAATGTTAGTTTCGATGGTCTATGTATATTTATCTGCCCCCACATTGAGGGCAGAGTTAGCCACAAGACCGTTTTTCTTAATGTGGGGAAAATTTAGCTCCCCTAAAAAATGGGCACTTTAGTTTGGGTTAAAACAAAATTTGCCATAAAGGGATTTCTCTTTCATTGACAGAAAAGATGAAGTGTAGTATCCGACTATATAGTGCACTGTGCTCAACAACGTTTCGTCTTTATTTCGAGACTTCCTCTGGATGAATGAAATTAAGAAACGAAACACTAATACAAGTATTTTAAAATATATATCCTGATGTAATGAAATGTATGACCCTGTTCTATTTCAAAAACAGAAAAAGATCGTTGGAAATTCCAAAAAGGGGGGGGCATAGCGTTGTGACTTCAAGCATGTAATAATGCTTAAATTTGGTACAAATAAACGGCGACGGAGACTTCTTGAATCAGCACTTACCGCAAATTCAAGCACAATTAAACAACGTGTAGGTTTCTAGAATGTATTTGCCATTAATAAGTAAACTTCTATTAAAAGAACATAAGTTAATTTTAGGCATAGATTAACTCCCTCACATCAAAGAAAACACCTCCTATAATACTTAATACATATAATCAGTCAATGAATTATATAACAAACATACACTCTTTTCATTTCAATTACACATCAATATTTGAATTATAACGGACATATGTGTTCCAAAAAGGATATGATGCGATTCATATTCTTTTGAGAAGATTTTTAAATATATTGACGGCTATATGACGTTATATAAAGAAGAAGAAGAAGAAGAAGAAGAAAAAAAAACTTACTCTCTTTCATAACACTATGCCCCGCCCCTTTTGAATTTCCAACGACTTTTTCCGTTTCTGAAATGGAACAGGGTCATACATTTCGTTATATCGAAAAATATATTTTCAAATATTTGTACTGGTGTTTTGTTTTCTCAATTTCATTCATCAAGAGGAAGTCTCGAAATAAAGACGAAACGTTGATGAACATATAATCCGGTTTGTTCCTTTTTTTATTTCTCTCTGTCTCTCTCTCTCTGTCTCTCTCTCTCTCTCTCTCTCTCTCTCTCTCTATATATATATATATATATATATATGTGTGTGTGTGTGTGTGTATATACACGCAACATTATGACTTCGCGATTATTGAATACTCTCTCTGACTGTTTACTGTGAATTCCCGCCGACATTTATATGTACTTAATTTCCTTCCATTCATGTGTTAAATAATCTGGAAGAAAAATGCTAAACTACGAAGTGAAAGGTGGTTTTGTGACAAGGTTCGGGTTTCCTAACCAGCAGTAATTATCACTTCCTACACTGATGATTACGGAAGCATGAAATACAAGTGTCTATAGTTATAAAAATAATTGTTAATATTTAACACACACACACACACACACACACACACACACACACACACACACACACATATATATATATATATATATATATATATATATATTCCGTCACGCAAGAGTTAAAAAAGTGAGTGAGTAAAACACGTGCTTTTTATAGCGTACGGACAAAACCATTTCAGGTGGTGCGAGGGAAGTGATAAAGTAAATAGCAAGTTAGCAGCAATCATCTCAAACTTACATCGTAACAGGAAATGAATTCGAAAAGGAATGTTCACTCTATAATAAAACGCAACAGGGTGTGTGTTTTTTCTTTGCATCATCCAAAAGGATAAAAGTTTATATATGAAAAATTAAATTTTTCCCATAATTTTTGAGGGTATATATTAAGCTTTACAGAAATCGCTATTTGTCCTAGTCTGTCAGGTTTCAGTTTGAAATTGAATTTTCGTGATTCTGCCATGCTCATCATGATAGCGTTTTGCTCAAATTCAAGATCCATCATTAGGCAATGTCTGAGCTCTCATTCAGGTCCGCATCAGAGCACACCTCGCTCAAGGGGGACAGTCTCTGAGGTATGTGCGATGGCACCACAGGGACAACAAGCATCCTGTAAATAGGCCCATTTGCCCAAGTTGTCTTGTGTTTTGGCAGCATTCACTCAAACCCTATTGAGTGTTAGCAGCTCTTTCCAGGGGACTTCAGAGGAGATCTTATTTCTATGATGATGGCCACGTTCTTGCAGGATCGTAGTCACGGCGGTACCTATTGATGTCCATATACGAGGGGCGTGCAATAAGTAATGCCCCTGACCAATTTCCCATAGCAGTAGAGCAACGAAACTTGGCACAGTTATTAGTCTTTCTCTACATAGGAACCACCCAGAGTTATGCATTTCTGCCATCGTTTGATGCAGCTCTGGAGACCGTTTTTGTAGAACACCCCAGGTTGATCCTCCAACCACGACGTGACTTCAGAAATCAAGGCTGCATCATCTGGGAAACGCTTTCCTTTCAAAAACAACTTCATGGCTGGGAAGAGGTGAAACTCAGAAAGTGCAAGGTCAGGAGAGTAGGGAGGATGGGGGAGGATTTCATAACCACACGTCCATGCTTCTGATCTGGCGACATGCGAGTTGTGGACCAGAGCGTTGTCTTGCAGGAGGAGGGTACCTTTGCCTCGCCTCTTGATTTTGATAGCTTCCCTTAATTTCCTCAAAAGTGAAGCATAATAGGCTCCTGTAATTGTGGTACCCTTTGCCAGGAAATCTGTCATCACTACTCCGTCCTGGTCCCAGAAGACTGTGAGCATGACCTTGCCAGCGGAGGGCTGCACCCTTGCCTTATTTGGAGGTGGTGATTCCAAGTACTTCTACTGCATTGACTGGGCTTTGGTCTCTGATCATAGTGATTGACCCAGGTTTCATCCTGTGTAATCAGTCTTTTGAAAAACTTTGACTAATCTTCTTGGCACATCTCCAAATTCATCCTCGACGCCCTCTCGCTTCTGGAATGGTGTGAGCAACCTGTGAATCCATCTGGCAGACACCTTATGCATATGCAAATGGTCATGAATGATAGTTTCCACAGACCCTGTACTAATCTTGACATCTTGGGCTATTTGGCGAATAGTAATGCGCCGATTTTCCAAAATGGCAGCCTCAACTTGACGGACAGATGCCTCATCAATGGCAGAAAGGGGGGGGGCGACCAGGTCTGGGAGTTGTTTCCACAGACTTCCGGCCATGTTTGCATTCACGATGCCAGCGTTTTACAAGGTCATATGATGGAGCATTATCACCATAAGTTTCTTTTATTTCATCAAAAGTCTCCTGTGATGTGCGTCCTTTCAAATACAAAAATCGGACCACTGCTCGACATTTAACAGGCTCCATTTCACACCTGACTCAGTTCAAACACCTGTAAAACAGAAACCACAATTAGTTCAGAGCTGTAATTTGCTATATAATCCGTAGAGATATAAATCATTGCACATGCAAAATTTCCGCTAGATCAGACAACTGGAAGTGGGTCAGGGGCATTACTTATTGCACGCCCCTCGTAAGGGATGTCAATTGTCATTGCTCTGCTTGTCACACTCTGCCTTCACTGTTGGCCTTTGATGAATCTGCACCGGAGTGATTCCAGACATCCTGAAGACAGATGGCAGGTTGGTCGATTTCAGTTTGCTGGTAATCGTCCTGCATGCCTTGTGAAGCTCGGCATTGGCTTTACAGCATGTTTGGAATGAGCCTGTGCCGCTGCAGAGTATTCTGCAGTCAAGTAGCGCATCATGAATGCTGACAAGCGTAATGTCTGTGCGTCAGTTCCGTGCTTAAATGGATGCATTCTAAGTATACTCATTCTTCAGTCATGTCAGTTTTGTTATCGAGCTCTTTCTTTCCTCTTTCTACCCCATCCTCTTTTCCTCTTCCTTCTCTTCCCAATTATTTTTGTTCTTTGATATGATAGGGGCGCGTTCAACAAATAATATTTTCATTCGGATAAAAAGCACAATTAAATCATAACATTGGACTTTTGACTTCAAATTTTAATTCAAGCTGAGAATTATTTTCTTGTTCCGAGTTTAAAATTTTACTCTTTTTTTCCCCAAACAAGATATATTGCCACTAGGAACGTAAGAGCCTACTATTTAGGATCATCTCTACAAGGGTTTATGTGAGGAGATGAGCGAGATATTTGTTAATATTACATTTAAACTTCTGCATGTTAGTATAGTCAGGGAAGCAGATAATAGGGAGGGAATTACAAAGTCTAGCAGTCCTAGAGGAGAAACTATTCGAGTAGAAGGCTTTCCGGCATCTAGGCATCTCTACAGTGAAGGGGTGAGATTTTGCTACTAGACGTCTTTGTCGGAGATATGTACGTTGATGGGGTACAAGCTCATCAGCACACATTCTATTATGGAATTTTTGTTTAGTTTTAAGCACTGATAGGGTTTGAAGGAAGTTGTTGGCAGTTGTTGTAGCTAGACGAATGTTTGTTGTGACTGTTTTACAGGAAAGGAACCACAGATTGGAAGTCAGTCGAGCGCCTGTCATGATAGAGTTATGATAGAGCAGAGACAAATCCAGGGTATCTCTTTTGTAGTAAGGCGGAAGTAGGGAAGTGAAATGGCTCTCGCCTGCTAAATTTTCTAGATGGTTTGGTACCCTGCCAAGGTAGGGAAGAATACTCTTAGGAGCTCCACCTCAGATGTGGCAACTTAGGACATATTTGACTCTTGTACAGGTAGATGGTTGCGCCCGGAGTGAGATAATTTCTGCAGTTGTAGAACGGACTTCCATTTTTCCATTTATTTTCGGCAACAGATTTGATATAGGTCTTTATTTCAAGTCAAAAGTAAAGGTCAGCCCCAGGAGTTTGTCAAAGCAGTGTGCTTTTTCATTATGAGAACGTTTATTTTCAGGTGGGTATACGAGCGTTGTTGCTGAAAAGATAGAAGTTTGGTTTTGGATGCATTAAACGTAATCAAGCCATTTCTTACCCCATTGCATCACTCGCTGAAGGTCAGAGGAGAGAGAATCAGAAAGATCCTGCTCTTTGACGATCTTAGAAGTGTTGCCATAAATGGTAATATCGTCTGCATAGACGTCGCCGAATGTGTGAAGAATATAGTAGGGGAAGCCGTTGATGAAGATCAGGAAGAGAATTGGGGCCAGGATCGATCCTTGCGACACACCAGGAGAAATGCTGTGTGCTTTGCCTATAAACAACCATTTGAATAAACTTATTAAAGAGAAAGGATTTTATGATTGAGAAAACATTTCCAGCTATTCTGTAGCGAGAAATTTGATGAAGTGGAATTTATGTCATGCTTTATCAAAGGCTTTGGATATATCAAGAGCTATTGTCCTAGCAATGAAGATATTACTCTCAACAAATCAGTTTTTAATCACGAAACTCTTTTATAATAATCTGTAAGAAAAGAAACGTTAAATTTGGTTTGGTTGTTTTGTTTTACGGCATATGGATTACTTGCGGATTTTTTTATGCCGAATTCGGCCATTTTGATAAAAAATTTTATGCTTCAAGTTCTTCAAATATTTATTTATGATTTTGTTGTTTTGTTTTATGGCATATCAACCCTTTTTGGGTTCAGTCATTTTGATAAAATATTTTATGATTTAAGGTCTTTATATTCAAATATTTATTATTTGGTTTTGTTGTTTTGTAGAGGAAAATTACTGATTATGTTTTTGACTTTGCGGAACATGATTGAATTTTGCAAAGAAAAAAAAATAACAATATCAGTTCTTCATACATTTTAGATCAGGAAGCCGGTATCTTCAGACAACCTGATCTGGTAGCATAAGAAATTATTAAATAGAAAAGAAAAAAAACAAGGCTATTTTATAAACAAAAGTTTATATAAATATATGAACGTACAAGAATCCATCTCCCAGGACAGGTAAAATCAATTGCCTTGAACAACGCAGTTTTGCATCACTTTTATGCCCCCACCGCACGGAGATTAAAATAAAATATGATGATACTAAACCTTTTGTCTAGAATCTTTATTCCAATTTTGATCCAAATCTTGTACATGATTTTGATCCTAGAAAATATCTAAAATTTCAGACTTAAGCTTAAGTGGTCTTAAAATGAAATTGAAATTTTAGGATATTGCTTATTGAAAATCTATTGACCACGGATCAAATTTAATGCAAATCTGAAATATTTGATATTTCAAATAGGAGGTTTCACCCATATTAGCTCCCTACCCCTTACAATACTTTAAAGAAACTGAAATTTGGGGAATATTTATGAATTAAATAGAATGCATTATTCACATCCTATTTATTTACAAAATGTGCATGGTTAAGGAAATAATTCTCAAAATACACCGGTGCTAAAAAAGATGAGAGAGTAAAAGGGAATTCACCAGCGCCGGATACCTCCTATGCACGCCCTGCAAAATGTAAAATGTCTGGCTTGTCCACATATTCTTATCTTACCTTGAAATGCAGAGAACTTGCATTACTCGTATATAAAAACTAATTCCTTAATGTTTTGTATAGACTGGCCCACTTAAAAGTAGTTCGATCAAATCTAATCTTTCTCTTACGACCAACTGACACCACAAGACAAAATGCAATTCTTTTTCCAACAAGATGGCGCTACATGCCACACATCTCACAGATCACTGACACGAGTTCATGACATGTTTACGGAAGAGAGAACAATAAGAAAGGGTTATGGCCACCATGTTCCCCGGACTTGTCATCATGTGATTTTTATATTTAGGGGACTTTAAGACAAAAACTTTATGCAAATAATCCTCACAATCTAGACCAAATGAAGGATAACATTATCAATGCTATCAGGAGAATCACTAAAGAAGATCTACAGGCAGTTGTTAAACGTGCCCAGAAATACATGGATGCCAACGGGGAGCACTTCCAGCATCTGTTATAACACTACAGGTAATTTAAACAATAAAAGAATGTTCCTCCTTCCTACTAAATTTTCTGTGCTACTTTTAAGTGGGTCACCCTGTATAATATGACACTTAAGTTTTTTTTTTTTTAAATAAAGATTTAATTCTACTTTGCTTTAATCTCTTTGATCATTCGTTTTTTGTAATAGTTATGACTGGGATCGATACTAAACACATCTGTGGTTCATATCAGTGAAGGATACGTCTTCTACAATCGGTCTGTTAGTGACTTTGTTACTATCGTGCTTAAGTATAGCTTCGTTCAGCCCTAGGGAACTCACTTTCCCAGACTTTATGTTCATTAAGAGAAAGAGTTAGTTTATCGCTAATCGCCTGAGACTCCCGTCCTGGGGATGCAGATAGGACATATTTTTTTTAATACAAAATAAAAAAAATATAAAAATAACTGAAAGAAGACTACATTGCACCCCCACAAACACCATTACGAGGTCATCTCCATTCATCTCTCCCATGTGCGGCCATTGACATTAGAACGAAATTTAAAAAATAACAAAATAGAAAAAAAAATCTTATTTTGATCAATTTTGTAAAAGGCATTCTCACACAAAAAACGTTCATATTATGTAATCCAAATTTTTAGCAATAACATTTTCTTCTTTCCTTTTTTTAAACAGGCAAATCAAATTCAATAAAAAAACATTATCAAATCATATTTTTCAGCATTAATTGTAATATAACATGAAAAACAACACATGAAATAGTTCAGAATGCATTTTTCATAATTTCTTTCTTTCTGTAGTTCGTAAAATAAAAGTGTTGAAGCGAAAGTTCTATTTTTTTTCAAATCTGAATCTAAAACTTGCAAAGTCCAAAAGTCAACAATATTTTCTCAACTTGAGCCAAGGATCAAATTAAAAAATGTTAGGTATTCTTTTTTTCTTTCTTTTAAATTTATTTTTCGAGCATTGTTTGAAGGATAAAAAAAATTCATTTAACACATATATACATACACACACATATAGATATATATCTTGAGAGAGAGAGAGAGAGAGAGAGAGAGAGAGAGAGAGAGAGAGAGATAATGATATATCTTTGCATATTCTAGAGACACTTTTTTTCGTCTATGTTTTTTTTTTTGTGTAGAGGGACACATTTCTTACTTTTTTTTTTTCGAAGGGTTATTTTTCAATACTCTTTTTTTTTTTAAATCGATCTTTGATATGTAATTTTATTTTGTTTATTTGTAGTTGCTAAACAATTTTTTTTTTTTTCAGGTTCTGAATTTTTTTTTTTTTTTGAGTGCGTTTTTTTTGTTTGTGTTTGTGTGCGCGTGTGTTGTATGTTCCATTGGGTCTGCCATTTTTTAAAAATTTTGCCTGAAATATTTCGTCAGTTCGAACAGTTTTAAAAACCGTGGACCGTTTTTTTACTTTATTCGTCTAGTGGTTATTATTTTTGGTTGCGCCTTGGGTTTTTTCTTTCAGAGTCAATCTTTCGTCTGAAGGCAACATTTATAACAGGTGGTGCCGTAATCGATTTAAAACCTGGCAGGATCGAAATTATTTCCATGCTAGAAAATAATATGTCCTGGTCATAGTGCACCATTTATAATACGATCAGCCGGTCACTGAGGTGTGACTGGCTTCACGTGTTATACTATATGTCTTAGACGTGATCTCATGAAGATATGAAGATGGGCCAGTCATTAGGGTCTGTGTATCAAGAAGAAAATCATACCTGAGATGTTGGATCTGGGTGTGGCTCCTTTCCTTTCTCAAGATGACCTCTTGACCCTGGTGGCATTCTGGTGGGAATCTTCATTTCTTCGTCCCCAGGGCCGCCTTTAGACTTAAGACATTTATGGAGACATTTATGGCAAAACAAGAAAAACGACACGCGACACAATTGTAATATATATGAGAAATCTTAACTATTTCTTTTACAAAATATATATTACAATACATATTACAAAAACTTTTACAATTTACAAAACTAAACTAACTAGCCTAACTAGTTTTGAGGGGGGTTTGCTCCCCTCCTCATTTACAGAGAGACAGAATTATGCGTCCTCACATCATGATGGTCCGTGCAGGAAAAGACAGGGCTAGAAAGGGAATTATGGGAAGGCATTTCTTTGTATCTCTACGGCATGGTCAAATCACCACCCGGCCATGCTGCAGAGTGTGTTAGAAATAGTGGCACAAAGAAATAGTGCCACATCCCTCCATATGCAATCCGAAATTTATGAGTATTAATAAATTTCAGAAGTCCCTAATTTTCCGTGGATGGTGCGTTAACCGGCCGTCAGCGATCAATGTCCCTATACTCTTCGTTCCGCCAGGAACTCAGTGAAGCAATTTATTTTTTTCCGCACCTGGTAGACTGGTATACTACTTCAAATACCAGAGAGGGCGATCATTCACGCTCTCCATCGAGGCAGTGACCTCATGATTTCAGTTACTGGATTTACACTCTCATGATGGTCCGTGCAGAAAGAGACAGAGCTCTAGAAAAGGAATTATGGGAACGAATTTCTTTGTATCTCTACGCCCATGGCCAAATCACCACTTGGCCATGCTGTAGAGTGTGTTAGAAATAGTGCCACAAAATAGCGTAATGGTGAGAAGCGTTGATTGTCGCCTGAGAGGTCGCGTTTTAATCCTGGTTTGAGGTAGTTGCTAGTCTAGTTGCACAGATGAGCTGTGATACAGTGAAGCAGTACTGTATGTGGATGACTATGCTTAGCACACCCACCCGTTCATGCTACCGACTCTAGAACACGCATGCTCTCCTCACGTTCCTCTACCACACCAACGCCCCAACCGCTGTCAACAGTCCCAATGAACCTTGCTCGCACCCCAACTACTATTTAAAAAAAATCTTGCCATAATTCCTTACTGAGATCAACATACATTCCTGATGATATGAAGACGATTTCACGAAAAGTTCAAACCGTAAACATTTCGAGAAAAAATATTTGGCTCATACATCCATACGTTCGATGTATATATAAAAAAAAATGATAATACGAATAATTGAAAAAAATAAAAAAAGGTATTACTAAACAAGTTTTCTGTTGTTTTTAACAATGTTTGCATGAATAAATACATAAAAAACACGTAACACGCACACACACACACACACACACACACACACACACACACACACACACACACACACACACACACACACACATATGCATGTTTTCGGCACAAAATGACCCAATGGCAGTTGATATGCTGTAAAAATCAAGAATCGATTTCATTGGACATATTGGCGAATCCCAAATGAAATGAGCAAGATATTCGAACAGTCGCTATTGTACAATTGAATCAAACCACAATGGACGAATGCAAAAAGTGACAAGATCTCATCTTTAAAAAGCTCAAACTAATTCTCTGATTATATCTGCAAAGATTATATCCATGAAAAGCAAAAAGGCTTCTATTTTTTTCCTTTTCTTTCTATCGCCATTTACTTCTCCCGTTTAATCCGTCAAGGCATCCATTGACTCAGACGAAAGGAATGCCTCACAGGGAGCTTGTCGAAAGGTTTAAATAAAAAAAAGGAAAATCACTAACAACAACAATAAACAACAAGCAGGCTTTTCATAAATCCAACCTTCACAAAATGATTAAAGACCTAAACAATTAGGATTACCACAGCGATGACGAGGGTGATCATTTTTTTTTATTACCGATTATACGGTTGTTTTGTATATACGGCATGATCAGGTTTGACCCACCGGTTCCCGTCAGATCACAGAAGTTAAGCAACGAGGAGCCTGGCCAGTACCAGATGGGTGACCATTTGGGACTTCCAGGTGCTGTATGTGCTCTCCGCTTAGCTCGGCATTGTTTTCAGCCGTTCTGGACTTCTCCTTGCCACTGGACTCAGGCAGTGCCGATTCAGGAAAGGTGCGGTTGGAGATTGTATGACTCTTGCCTCACAATTACATGCGCTGCTGCCCCTACAGAGGGTATCCTTTGTCTTTCAAGACAAAACGGAAGCATTTATACGGTTCTTTGATGCAACAGAGGCGTGTGCTAAAAAGATTTTTTTGAATATAAAAGTTTCGATTTATTTTCAAATACACTTCAGTGTTAATAATTTTTAATTAGTTTGTTTCGTGATCATCTACTTCAATACGCTATTCGGTTGGTGCAAAAATAATGTCGTTTTTTATCAGATATATATGCGTAAAAAAACGATATTATTTTTGCACCAACCAAATATTTCATTTTTGTCATAAATTTATTTTACTTTAAAGAAACTATCTCGTATGCGCATGCGTAAGTTATATATGTGTATGATGTTTATATACATATTTAATTTATCGAAAAGAATTTAGCATCGAAGTTGGTTTGAAAAATAATTTCTTCTCTATATGTAAAAGTGACCTTAGACTTAAAATTGCTCTTTCTCGCGTTAGGGGGGGGGGGGGTTATGTAATAACACCTAATGTTGTGTAACGATTCGCCTTTGTTGAATTTTAACGATAGCTCAAACGGTGACGACTAAGACTGAAGTGTTAAATTCTTAGAAGTACTTTAAAATACAAAAGATTCGGAAGGTAAGTAGAAAAGTAATTTTTATTGCCTTTGGTAACAGTTATTAGTTTTTTTATACCATTATTATACCATTTTTTTAAAAATCTAGTTAATCGCCGAATAAATTAACATTAATTAGTAATTAAACCTATAACGAAACCTATAATAAAACCTAATGGCGATACTGATAGGGAGGGGGTTCAGGAAAATCTGCGTCTTTTATTTCCTTTTCTTACGCCGGTTTAGTTTTCTGCTGACACTGATAAATTGTTGGCGTATTTTGTATTTTAAAGAAATCGTCATGCAATTACCCAATAATAGCGAAATTGGAAATTTTGTAATATTGAAGTTCAAGGCAAATCGATGGCCATGTTACAGTAATTAATTTAAAAAACATTTTTTGGTGAAAATTAGCAAAAATAAAATGTTTGGCTAAAAAACACCGGAGATTTCCAAAGATAGGTAAATAACGTGTATCTATTGCCATTAAAAAAAAATGTGTGCGTTTTGCGTTGTTTTTAGCATAACTGAGTTAATTTCTTTGTTATTTCTTTTTCCTAAAGAAATATGGCGACGGGGTTTTATGATTAAGATCGAAACCTCATATAATTTTAAAAAGATAATTCTGTAATATTTAAATACTTCTGATGTACTAATTAAGTAGATATCATTGCTTTTCGTAAAAATTGGCACAAAAATTCAGCAGATACCGTTGTTTTTTTAATCAATTTTTTTTTGTTTTCACACACACACACACACACACACACACACACACACACACACACACAAACACACATACACGCACACACGGAGAGAGATAGGGAGGGAGGGAAGGAGAGAGAGAGAGAGAGAGAGAGAGAGAGAGAGAGAGAGAGAGAGAGAGAGAGAGAGAGAGAGAGAGAGAGAGAGATATTCTCCTATATTAAAAAAAATAAAGAAATAGCCTTAAGATGCATTGAGTCGTAGAAGATAGGAGTTTGTGATTTCTGGAAAATCTATAATACTGTAGTAAATAAAGGGCAATCAGTAATGCCCCCCCCCCCGCTACCTAGCAACCAGGAGGTCGTTTACATGTCAAGCAAAAAGGCTGAACTGTTTGCCCAGCGATTCGTCTTCAACTCCACCTTAGACCCCATAGACCACTTTCCCACAAAATTTTCCTATGTCGACGCTTCACATGATGATCTGGAAACGCTTCACATGATGATCTGGAAATCTTTCTCCTCATGTCTATGATATTATGAAAAACTTAGACACCGCCAAGGCGGGTGGAATTGATCTGAATTACTATCTAATTCTTGTTTCTTAATATATCATTATCGTATCACTTCAAGACAAACGTCAGGGTACAAAGGAAACTCATTTCAACAGGATATACTCTATAAAATGACATTTCACTTAAGTGGGTTGACTATTTTTTTTATCATTATCGGAGTTGTTTGCAATATTACACCAGCAGTATTATAAATAAGCTATCATTTAACAAATACATTGACGATATTGCCAAAGAAGGTGGGCTCCCCCTACCGTACTAGAAAATTACTCATGCAAGAAAGCATCCTAAATTCTCCCATGCATGGAGTATTGTTGTCATATCTGAGTTAGTGTATCTACCACTAGTCTCTCACTCCTAGACAGGGTTCAAAAAGAGTCCCCAATCAAATAGATTCCGCGTTGTCGACCAATTTACAACCTCTTCCCCCCTCGCCGCAGTGTTACATCTCTATACTTGTTTTACAAGTACTTTAATTAAATGTGCTCTGATGAACTCATAGCACTTGTGTCCACTCGATGTAAATACTTCGACTAATCTGACAAGCAGCAAAATTCCACCCCTTCACTCTTGAGGTTCTTAGATGCCAGAAAATCTTCTACTCTAATACTTTCTACCTTTGGACTGCTAGACTTTGGGATCCCCTTCCTGTTTCCTGATTCCGTTATTGTACAAACCTGCTAAAGTTTAAATGTAATGACATCTCGCTGCTCAACTTCATGCAGTCATCTGTTAAACACGATTCCAATTAGTAGCACATACGCCTTATTTGGAAGGAAAAAAAGGATGAAAGTAATGATTTGGATGGTAGTAAAAAGTTGATAGATGAGGCGCCATTGTCAATGGTGGCTGCAGCAATTTCTTTATTTACTTGCGTCAAGAGGAAGGCAAAGTGAGGCACAAGATTGGCTTTCAACGTGAAAAATTCCAGCTTTGTAAAAAAAGGCGTCTATAGCGTCAATCGCGAAATGTTAAACCGTTGCAAGAAAATTATATATATATATATATATATATATATATATATATATATATATATATATATATATATATATATACTAGCCTAGGTGCCCGGCGTTGCCCGGGTGTTTGGAGGTGTGTGTTGAGCAAAAAAAAATAAATAAATAAAATTAAAAAAAAAAAAAAAAAAAATGGTAGTAGGCAGGCAGACTCGAACCCGTACCGCAAAGAAGGAAAAGAACGTAAAAAAAAAAATACAAAAAAAACATGACGTTTTTGCCGTTGCGTCCATCGCTAAACCGGAAGTGACGTAGGTTAAATTAAGGGTTGTCTATCTAAAAGAGGAGATGACTTCCGCAAATATCTGCAAAAAAAGCGACCAACCCCTTGCAGGAAAGTGCCCAGTTGAGAGTGAAAGAAATTAATGTTCTTAGCCAATTTTTCGATATTTGTCGGCCGAAGAGTCGAGCTTCAAAACGATACTTACCTCGTGAAAATTCGTCGTCTCTGTCTGTTTTAGTCATACATACATACATACATACATACATTTTAACAGACAGGTGAGATTTATATTATAGATGAGCATAATGGAAATAATATTCCGACTAAATAGAGAAATAAAAAAAGGAACAAACCAAGTTATGTGTTCATCAACGTTTCGAAACGTTAATGAACACTTAACTTGGTTTGTTCCTTTTTTTTATTTCTCTCCCCCCCTCTCCCTCTTTCACTCTTTCTAGGTGTGCATGTGTGTTTCCTTTGCAGAGGAATACAATTACTGAAAATAAATACAGCATAGACGGTCCAACGCTGCTTGCAAAATTTGACATTTTTTAAAATTTAGAAACACAAATGAATAATGATATAAGACTTTAAAAACTTTATTTCGGCACACACACACACACGCACACACACACACACACGCACACATATATATATATATATACATACACACGCACATACACACATACACACACACGCACATACACGCACATACACGCACACACACATACACACATGCACACACACAAAAACACACAAACACGCACACACGGAGAGAGATAGGGAAGGAGAGAGAGAGAGAGAGAGAGAGAGAGAGAGAGAGGGAGGGAGAGAGAGTTTCTCCTATATTAAAAAAAATAAAGAAATATCGATGCGGTGTATGTTTTATAACGGTAAGAAAATACCGTCAACCCAAAAATCACGTAAATTCATCAAGTAGTTTTTAGAAAATCATTGTAAAGCGAATTTGATTTCCCAAAGTCTCACTCCCCATGTTAAGAATGGCTTTTTAAAATCTCGCAAATTGGATTTATTTGTAGTTATGTCTCTTCTTGCTTTTACAAGATGGCACGCGAGACGCATTCGCCATAAAATTTGATTTTATTAAAAAATAAAACTACTTGATCACTTTACATGATTTTTGGAATATGATATTTTCTTTCTGTCACGAGTACTTACACCATATAGATTTTTCCATATTTTTGTTTTTTAATGCAGGGGAAATTCTGGACAAGCACCGAAAGCGGTTACACCCACTTAGAAAACAATTCTTCTATTTTCTTATACATGCCACCGGGCGATGCCTTGTAAGCCTGCTAGTTATAGATAAACGTTTTAATGAATTAGGCCAAAGAACACCGGAAATTTTTCTTGTGATAATATTATTCAAGTTAAAAGATAAGATTGAATTATTATAAACGAAGCACAAGAAAATCTCATTTGTATGAAGAGAGCGAAAGTGACAACTTAAATACGTTTTGTATTGATCGAGAGTAGCAACAATCTATCTATCTATAAAAGTGAACGTGTGTGTGTGTGTGTGTGTCTCTCTCTCTCTCTCTCTCTCTCTCTCTGTCTGTCTGTGTGTCTGTGTACATTTCCCTACGCAATAACTCTGTTAATTTTTAGTCTACAGACTCAAAATTTGATATACAGGGTACTGAGGTTTGGGAAAATCGATGTGATCGGGTTTCGGCCACAAATTTCGCTGTTAAGGGGTCAAAGTTCAACGATTTGACCCTTGAGAACTCTACCAAACTCCACCGACAATTTTTGGTCTAAACACTTGGCATTTTAGATATTGGTCCCTTGGACATGGATCTAACTTAATAACTTGATTTGAGTCCAAAACAATAAATATTAAGTGGTCATAATAGGGGTCAAAGTTAAAAAAATTGACCGTTTTTTTTTGTTTTTTGCTCAACATACACCTCCAAACACCCGGCCAACGCCGGGCACCCATTGCTAGTTGTTAAAAATATTGAAATTAGTAAGCATTATATTTCAACGACGAGAAACATGAAAAAAAAATGATTTTGCAAAGCGATTCAAAGAATTTATAGAATAATAACTCATCTGAAATCAATTATACTAAGAATACGGATACAGACTTTATTGATTGTTTCGTTTTACGGCATGTCAACCGTTACAACCGTTACAACCGTGATTTAGGAACTTTCATGTGCTGCGACGAATGAGGCAATCAAAGTACACCATCATTTTCGATCTGAAAATCGATCCACAGCGTCTCTCTATCTTCTCTTTCTCGTTTGTCTGCTGCCAGTTTATTTTTTAATCTTCATGTTCTTTTTTACATCAGGGGTTCATTTGAGTTCGTGGTCTTCTCTCTACGCTCAATCTTAGAATACGTCCGATCCAACCTAGACGCAGATTATTGACGATACTAATTGTTGGTTAATGTGATCTCTGACTTCTTGGTTTACAAAACTTTGATTTAATTTAACACCGAATCAAATTATTTGGGTATAATTATCTCTGCCAAGAAAGTTATGTTTTTTTTTTATTTGTTTGGGTACATCCTAGTGTCCAAATCACTTGACCAATCGTCACTAAACTTGATCAAAATAGCAACCATTATCTAACTTAGCACTGATTAAATTTGCAAATGTCAAAGTCCAAGATCACGATGACAGAAAAGGTGATGGTCATACTTTCAACACTAACTTCCGTTCTGTTTATCATAGACTCAGTATTAAAACTTATTAAAACCATAAGTCCAGCATCTTATATAACCTTGATATTTGACTTTGACTAGTGACCTTGGGAATTTCGGTAAAGGTCGAAATAGAGACGGAATTTTAACTTCTAATTTTTCCCAATTTGATGTATAAATATGGCGCCCCTTGATAAAAAAAAAATGCACCATGCAAAATCTGAGTCAGATCAGATAAACATTTTATTAAGTTATCAACATTTCCATTGCACAAAATCGGGAATACTTCATACAATATGAAAAACTTACGTTGTCAAACTCAAGTATGCACTCTCTGATTTATATCTGTACCAGCTGCAGCAGCAGAAGAAGAAGAAGAAGAAGAAGAAGAAGAAGAAACATCAGCAGAAGTAGCAGCGACATTTTGCGGTTTAAGATTTTGAATATCATTGGTTTGTAAACTCCGTGCTGATTGGTGCTCATAAACGTGAACAATATGTTAAACGGGCTCTTAAACGTTAACAGTAGGTTAACGGATCTCTTAAACGTGAACAAAAAGTTAACGATGCTCTTAAATGTTAACAGCAAGTTAATTGGGCTCTTAAACGTTAACAGTAAGTTAACGGAGCTCATAAACGTGAGCAATAGGTTAACGGAGCTCTTAACTGTGAACAATAGGTTAATGGAGCTCATAAACGTTAACGGTAGGTTAACGGAGCTCTTAAACGTTAACAGTATGTTAACGGAGCTCATAAATGTAAGCAATATGTTAACGGTGCTCTTAAACATGAAAAATAGGTTAACGTAGCTTATAAACGTTAACAGTTGGTTAACGGAACTCCTAAACGTGAACAACAGGTTACTGGATATTTTAGGAGATCTGTTAACCTATTGTTCACGTTTAGGAGCTTCGTTAAACTATTGTTTGCGTAGAAACTCTCTTAATCTGTTTTTCACGTATGAGTTTTTCATTACTCTATTTTCACGGTTTGCACTTTCCTGAAATATATATATATAATCGGGTGCCCTGTGAACTTATTTTTTCATCCTTTTGGTTCTTCGTGCTCTAATTTGGTGGATGACGCAGTCCACAGTGTCAGGTCATCACATCTCTGTTTTAATGGATAACATCATCACTTAGTGACGTCATTATTTTCCTGACGTCATTATCTGTGCTTACTATTTAACGTCGATAAAGCAAAGACTGTTTGACATCCATGAATGAAACTCTGTGGATAAGCATTTTATTTGTAACGCATCAATTTATTAGCGAATGGGTAATCGGGCACTGTGGATGACAGCATTAATTAAATAAGGGAGAATGTTTAAGAAGCATTCAGCACACACACACACACACACACACACACACACACACACACACACACACACACACACACACACACACATATATATATATATATATATATTACTTATTTCCACAACCAAACAACGTCGTAACTAACAAGAACCATGACAACCAACAAACCGGAAGTCCATGAGTCAAGTTACGCCCTCATCAGTTGCACACATCTAAACTCGGAATATACTGCCATTAGCGTATTAAGCGATGCTCTCTGTGTAGTCAAATGGAGCTGAGGCATTTAGACAATGTTTGAACATTGTTAATTGATATACCCGTCAAAATAGCAGTAACGGTTAGAAGTGCCGACTCTCGTCTAGGCGGTCGAGTTTCAAACCTGGCTTGAGGTAGTTGCTTGTCTAGACGCACCGCCGAGCTGTTATACAGCAAAACAGTACAGTATGTTGAGACGCTGAAAACGTACACAGTAAAACAATACGTTTTATGGTTGCGTTGATTATTACGGGTTAATGGCATTCGGGCAAATCACTCAAACATGAAAAAAAAATCATCTCTATTCGTGTAAAGTTACCTATTTTTACGAATAATCGTTCCAAAATCGAAAATTAAATATGATTTTCCTACGAATCGAACGCCGACGAAAGTCATTTAACAGCAAAAACGCACATGAATCTACCGATGAAAAATATAAGGATGAAGAACCCATATTGGAATCCTTCAACCAAGTTATAGAAACTTAAAATCTAAAAAAAAAAAAATAATTAATAAAACCTGAAGCAAAAAAATAAAACCTAAATAAACAAAATAAAATAAAACTAATATTGAAACAGATTAGTAAATGCGTCAACAAATTCACCGTTCTCACACAACTATTTTGTATCTAGAAATGTAAACAAAAAATAAAAAAAGAAGGAATGAATGAAGGAAAAGGGACGGATAGAGAGTAGTAGTATTAGTAGCCTTGGCGTTACTACAATTGTTCTTATGTTTGTCAACGGGTTAAAGTTGTTTAGTTGTAAGAAAATAGCGACAGTATAGTTGTAATAAAGAATAGTTGTAAAACACCCCACTCTTCCCATGTTAAATAATAATTTCGAAATAATAACGTTAATATTTCAGTGCGCAGGTCAAAATCTGCAAAAGAAGCGATTTGTGTTTATTTGTTTTCGTTGTTATGAGTTAATGTTTATGCACGCATGCGCAACCGGATGTCGTAAACCGGAAATTGGGTTACATCACTCGTTACAAGGGCATTTGAGTTATATATATATATATATATATATATATATATATATATATGAATAAAATAAATTCCTATCTATCAATTATATCAATCTACTTACACATTCATATCCTGTATGTATATTTACTTATATTTTACTATATGCATTTACTTACATACTTACTTGCTTTATCCGGAATTTGCAGATACCGGCCATCCTCTCCCCTTAAAAAATATTTTTTTATTTTATATTTTATATTTATTTTTTATTTATTTTTTATTTTTATTTCTTTCTTTATTTATTTATTTATTAATTTATTTATTTATTTATTCCATTTAGTGTCTTTTAATAACTCTTGCTGACATTTTTTAAAGTAATAACCTGTACATTTCAGTTGACCTCCTTTTTTGCCCTATATTATTCGCGCCTTTTAACGTTATCCTGTCTAGGTCATTTTGACATTTGCTTTTCTAATTTATATTTAATTCTATCACCATTTAATCTTTTTTTTTTCTCTCTCTCTCTCTTCTTTACTGATTTTTTTTAATCACACTTTGTTCTCGGCAGCCGTGTTAAAAGCATATCTTATTTTTCTTTTATTATTATTGGAATTTTTCCTCCTTTTCCTTGTACATATTTGTGAATTATTCCACGGATTTCGGCCCTTTGGATTATTTTGGACTATCTTCCAATTACGCGATTTCCTTGGATTTTACTTGTGCGAATGGAAAATTCAATTAACTTTCTTGAACTTACAGTTTTGGATTTTACCATCTTGGATACCTTACCTTTCACTTGACTATCCATTCACATGAAATCACCCTTTTCTTCAATATATTCCCTCTGCTTTACTTTTTGTTATCAAGTAAGATCTTTGACTTACTTGCAGTTTCATCAAATACTTTTGTATGCAAAATCCGATCTCGCATTTTGCTAATTCCTACCCTCTGGTGAGAAGGAAAGTATTTCTTCGAAACTCCGCGGATTAAGGACTATCCACTTATTAAGTGTTTCCTTTTCAAATTAAATATGTTTTTAACTCTTTTTCAAAGTGTTTTTAACATGTTTTATTAACTATTTGCTCTTATATATATATATGGAAGAAGCATTGAGTATTTTAAGAAATACTAAATAAAATTTTAACATGCAGTTTAAATTCCTAAAGCTACTAACTAAATTTAACACCTCGTATACTTAGCAGTTGTATAAGCCGACTTACTGCAAGAAAATTCACAATTACAAGAGGGATTCACGTATATAACAGTGGATAATAAACCAAAAACTTTAAATCAAATTATTAATTAGAAAATGGGGATGATTAGCTGTTTCCTATGCAGCTGTTTGAAAGATTTAAATACCGCACAGCTGTTAAATTCATGGTTCCCCAAAAGAAAATACTATTTCCACAATAAGAAATGTATACATAATACAGTTACTATTTAAAAAATTAATTATGTGGTAAATAAAATGAATAAAGAAAAGATATAAACTTTTATACTGTGAGTATCTGTTTTTTTTATATATTCTCATATTTTTTAATATACTAGCAGGGAGACCAGCCGTTGCCCGGGATTGAATGATGATCAACGAATATTTCACACTCCGATATCTTTATTGTCATCGTAATCGGTGAAATCGCCCATTTTCTCTCAACTCGATTGATTGCCTGCTCAAATAAGTGAAGTGAAAAATGTCGTAATTGTTTTATACGTTAAAAAAAGACGACATTAAAAAGGAATTTACTTTAATAAAAATTGGTGGAAGAGATGAAAAGAAGAGGAAGACTTGAACAACAAACAGAACCAGCTAGGATTGCTAATACTGATTCCGATCACTCTAAACAGTTCACATACAGTGAGAATCCCTAATCTCTAAAACTTCTGTTTTTACTTCCATTATTATTCTAATGGAACATTTTTCGTACTTTTATAAATTCATACTAAATTATGCATCCCCTAAATTGCTTTTTTTTTTAAAATTCAAACAGTGCCCACATGTTATCGCTCCAAACGATCACTAATTGCCAGTAAACTCTAGATTATTTCATTTCGGCCACGTCCACGACTGCCAGCAACTGTTTAGAGACGGGACAGTAGTAGCCACCATCAACAACTGTAGTTAACTTTTTTTTTGCGTGAGCGGGCAGGCTTCCACCGGGCAACGCCTGTTTACTGGTCCTGCAGTATATATATATATATATATATATATATATATATATATATATATATATATATATATATATATATATATATATAGTGAAAGTGTCTGTCTGTCTGTGTGCATTTCCCTACGCAATAGCTCTGTCAATTTTCAGTTTACAGACTCGAAATTTGATATACAGGGTACTGAGATTTGGGAAAATCTTTGTAATCCGTTTTTGGCCAGAAATTTGGCTGCTAAGGGTCAAAGTTCAACGATTTGACATTTGAGAACTCTACCAAACTCCTCCGCCAATTTTGGATATAAACAATTGAAAATTTGGATATAGGTTCCTTGAACATGAATCTAACTTAATAACTTAATTTGAGTCCAAAACAATAAATGTTAAGGGGTTATAATAGGGGTCAAATTTTAAAAGAATGACCGCTTTAATCGCTATCAAATTACTCAGATAATTTCTAGTCTAAACATTTGAAATTTTACATAAAGGGTATTCAGAGATAGGGCAAGCTTTTTAATCAGTTTGGGTCGAAAATTTGAGTTACCAATATATAAATGCATGTATGTATGTTTGCATGTCTGTCTAAAACTTTCGACAGAGGCGACGGATTTTTACAAGATCAGTATCGTTTTAAAGTTCGACAAATATCGAAAAATTGGCTAAAAACATTAATATCTTCCCCTTCAACTGGGCACTTTTCTACAGGGTGGGTTGCTTTTTTCGATTGTCTAGTCTTAATTAAAACCTACGTCATTTCAGGTTTGGCGGTGGTTAAAGCAGCAAAGACGTCACGTTTTTTCCCCGTTCTTTTTCTCATTCATGGTACGGTTCGAGCCTGCGTTCCTATTACCAATTTTTTTTTTTTTGCTCAATCCACATCTCCAAACCCCTGGGCAACGCCGGGCTGAAATACTAGTATATATATGTTAGAGTCTTAATCATGTTTTTGGAAGAGATGCTAGTTATTATATATATTCATTGTGAGTGTTCAGATTGTTGAGATGTTCATATTGTAAGAGATAGCAGAGAGACATTAACAAGTATATATAAAGAGAGAGAGAGAGAGAGAGAGAGAGAGAGAGAGAGAGAGAGAGAGAGAGAGAGTACATATAAATACACTTTGAGAGGCGATTCGATATCTAGATAGATAGACCGAGAGATTGGCGTTTATGCTTTTGACAGTTCTGTATGAAACGGGAGTGTTTATATAACATAAATAGTTTGACACATATTCTTTCTAACACATATTTTTTAGATGATGATTTTATCAAATGGTTCTTATACATAAAATGTACAATACCTTTTCTCGTTGTAATGATGAACACAGAAGATGGCAGTTATGAAAAACATGATGAGCATTTATTTCTTCCATATGACCGGTCAATGGCTTTGCATCCAGGAATTCAAAGTTTCTTCTTTACATCTTCTTCTTCTAAAACCCTCTCGCTTACAGACGGTGCCTAGGCTCGGTCTGAACCTCTCTGCGTCCTGGTCGAACTCTCGTCTGACTCTCCGACTCTCTGACTCTCTCTCTCTCTCTCTCTCTCTCTCTCTCACTAACTCTAACTTCAAACTCTTTCCTATATTGAGAAATCACATGTATGTCTGGCCAACGTGACTATAATTCACGTGTCATCAACATGCGCGATTTGCACGTTTTCGAAACCGTTTCTGATGACCAGGAAATTTCCCATTTCCCTTTGTTGTTTTACAAAGGAATTTAACCTACTTATCTAATTCGTATAACCCATATTTTATTATTCATTCTACTTAACAATGTGCATAGTTTCCAGCCAAATTTGTATTTATTAAATATTTTATCAGAATCAACAATTTACTGAACATTCCATTTAAAACCTATTGTTCTTTAAAACTTATCTCCAGGGTTCGATTCCCGTTTTATCTGATTTTATTTTCATTTACTAATTCTCTTTATTTTTACTTATATGAAAAAGGGGACAAGCCTTTTTCATGTAACATATATAAAGCAGGCTCCTTCTGTCTTACACAGACTATGGATACTCACGAAGGGTTGCTTGCGCGTGAAATTTTTGTTGCAAGAGGTGCGCAATCTCCAACCACACCTATCCTGAGACGACATTGTTAAATACCAGTGGCAAGTGAAGTACAGGACGACTGGAAACAAATGCCGAGATAAGCAGAGAGCACATACAGCGTGTTTTTTGCCATCGCTAAGAAGTATAAGAGAAAATGGGTATGTGAAGATAAGGAATGTGGAAAATATTCAGTTTGCAATACGTTAGAATTTCATAACTTGTAAGGTCGAAAGAACCTAGTGAAAAAAGAGGATACCGGGCGAACAACTTTTCGCCTCAAGATTTCATGAGAAAAAGAAAAATGGCGTCACATGACTGATATAAAATGTTCATAAGCGCGGGATTCAAAACAAACAAAATTTGCCAAACACGGGATAACCTGCACAAGTTGGGTTATATATAGGACGCTCGGTGTCCCTGCGACGCACATCTACAGACCATCGTATTCATCTTCATGAACTGTTTTGCTTGGGCGAGGCATACTTCCATGCAGACTTGAGGGATGCTACGAACGTTGATTAAGGATGGAACTTAAGTTGGAACGAAATAGTATGATGATTAACATGCAAGTCTTTAGAATTAAGATTTTTTCTGATTTTAAAATTGTCCTTTTGGTGTACATCTATATATTAAAGTAAAGCTGTTTTTATCGTATTATTTTTTGTCGGTCATGACTAGTTCGTCAGTATTTGTTTTCAACGTTGGCACATGTTCTTAGCAATAAAAATATAATTCAATTTAATTTCTTAAGAAATTATTTGATCCGACCAGAATAATTTTTAAAATTACACCATCTTAATAAAAAACATATTTACTTAATATGTATTCGCCAATAAACAGTTATTTCTCTTCGTCTAATGAATTTTTACCGTTTTTAAAACGAGAGGTGATTCTGTATTTTTAAAACGAGAGGTGATTCTGTATTTTTAAAACGAGAGGTGATTCTGTATTTTTAAAACGAGAGGTGATTCTGTATTTTTAAAACGAGAGGTGATTCTGTATTTTTAAAACGAGAGGTGATTCTGTATTTTTAAAACGAGAGGTGATTCTGTATTTTCGAATGCATAAGTACACCCCTTTGATTGTTCTATTTTTTATCTTTTTTGAAGAGAATACTAAATCTGTTTTACATTTCAGTTGCGTAAATTGCTAATAGAAGTAGAAAAATAATCCCAGACAACGCCAATTAGAGATATGATAAAACGACTTTTTTGAATTTTTACTTCACTGTAAAATCTACAAAATGAGACATTTGATATCAATATGAGATTTGATATCAATATGACATTTGATATCAATATGACATTTGATATCAATATGACATTTGATATCTATATCCCTTTTTTTTCATTTTTCTTAAACTTTTTCTTCTAGGGGATGGGACATCCAACCAGATGTCTGACATTTACCCCTATTTTAGTGAGTCCAACCAAGAGATCTTTTCAGGATTCTAGCCGTCCCTTTCAGTGCAATCGTTTGTATTTCACTTGCACTTGGTTCACCGGGTATGCTTGCTATGTACTTTTTAAAGTTCTTTTTCATAAGCCCAGTTGCTCCTATGATGACTGGTATAATTGAAACGTCTTTTAATTTCCAATTTCGTTTCATATCATACATAAGTCCTTGATACTTTGTTATCTTTTCCCTCTCAACTCTGTTAAGCCCTGTATCATTGGGTACACTGACCTCTATTACGGTCGCTTTTTTGTTTGCTCTGTCCCAAATCACTATATCTGGTTTAACAGTTGCGTTTTCAAGATATGTAGCAGTAGGGATTATGTAGTCATAGTGAATAGTGTAGTTGTCATTCCCAACTGTTCGTTCGGGTATATGTTCCCAGGAGTTTTTACTACACTAAATGTTGAGTTTCTTACATATCTTCCAGTGAAGGTATTTGCAAACTCCATTATGGCGATCTGTATAATAACCGTCTCCAAGTAGGACTTTGCAACCAGAAATCAGGTGGCCCACACTCTCAACCTCAGTGCTACAGAACCTGCATTTATTATTGTTGCTTAGACCACACATCTTTTTGAAGGCGTTTGTCATGAGGCCCTAGTCTTGTGCAGCCAATATCAACCTCTCTTGGTCATAATGGAGAGATCCTCTTTTGAGCCAGTCCAGGGAACCATCCCTATCAATATATTCTTGGGATAGTTCAGTCGGTAGGTATTTTGCCCGTTTATGGTTGGTCCATTCTTCTGTTTTAACACTATGGAACTGGCTAGTGTATTTTTTCCGACTTTTCTGGGCTATGTCAGTGGCAGGCTTGTTTGGGTTCTCAGTATCATTTGTAAGGCAATCTTTTCCAAAATGAGTGGCAAGTTGTGTTATAGATGTTGTACTACTTGCTCGATTCTGATAATGGTCTTTAATTTTCATAAACTTGGGGTTACAGGAACTTATTATGTACTGACCTATGCTGACGATGGTGGCTCTGTGTTGATGATTGACTTCCGAGAGTCCCATACCTCCTTCTCGCCTGGGTAGGTACAAACGAGGCATGCACTGATTTCGATAAATAACTCGGTACAAGGTTAGCATTTTCCTTGTCTTTATGTCAAGCCAATTTATGTCTTTCTGAGGCCAGTCAATAATGCCAAAACTATATGTTAGTACTGGCATGGCAAGTTGGTTAATTGCCGTAATTTTGTTCTTGTTTGTGATTTCAGTTTTGCAGATTTTTCTTACCCGGCGTAAATATTCTTGGCTTAGTTTCTCTCTCATCTTTGAATGCTGGATGGACTCATTTTCATCAATGCCGAGGTATTTGTATGTTTCCTGCTCATCCAGTTCTCTGATTACACTATTTTCATCGTATTTGATATCAATATGACATTTGATATCAATATGAGATACATAGCTATCCCATTGTTCAGCTAAAGTTCTCTTTTATCCTAAAAGATTAATTTAGTAAAAAAGAAAACGATATTAATTTTTCTCTCCCCAATTTACCAGTTTATTATGCTATGGTGTTAAATGGTAATAAGAACGCAGGAACACAGGATTTTTAGGAAACGAACATGTATTCACATATATTACAACAGGCAAAGCGAGTTAAGCAATACCATTCCTCAACGGTGGGCGTGTGCACCCGACCTCCTTGGTCGCGTACCAATCTCTGACTGCTAGGCACCGGTGCTCGATACCGGAAGTGACATCATGAGATAGTCCATTAATCCCATGGAGAGGCGTCTTCAACAGTGTGTATATATATATATATATATATATATATATATATATATATATATATATATATATATATATATATATATTACAATAGAAAAATGTGAGCATGAAAAGTAATATGGTTAAGCTTAACCATGGAAAAATAAAGGACTAGTTGTTTATAACTTAAAATATTGCAGCATTAAGAATTGATTATATAATGTTATAAATTGAATTTAAAAAAATCTTTATGCTGCAATATTTTAAGTTAGAAATGTATTATATTTTTACTAGAATATTTGGTTTTTTTCTTTTCCAGTTTTAACAACTAGTTCTTTACTTGTCCATCAGATAAACACCCTCTGAACCTCCAATGCTCATTTTCAATGGAACGAACCTGCTGCGATTAGCAACAGAGGAGGCCGCATCTTCTGGCCGAAAGTAATCTCAGTGTGGCAGACAGTCGCCCTATCGTGTCTGCTACTTGCCTTTTCTTTCTGGATGAGGTTCCATAATTTTTCAAGGAAAACTGCAAAGTAGCAGTAGGATTTGAAGTCAGAGTTCCCATCTCTTAGCCCTTTGCTGTGATAAGGCCCATAAGGCAGTGGTGTTTGATTGTGGGGTTGGTTCCGTAGTCTTCGCCCAACCAAGGACACCCACAAGACAATGGGGGTAGGGGTTGGTAGTGTTCTAGGGTCTGTCCATACATCGGTGGGCCATAACGCACTACCTCCGGGGTCCTCTACTACTCCGAGATCTCCTACAGGTTTAGCACTATGCCATTTGGAATATTTAATCAGGATTTACTTTCGGAGTGAAGTATCCCCATGTCCGGTTAGTCTGACAAACGTGTGCACAGAGACACAGAAGGCACTCGAAGGTGGTTTCTAGTAGGTAATTCAACTCTACTCACACATGTATGTAATGCCCTTTACCCAGAAATCAAGGAGCCCCTTTCGTAGAGCAAACATTTGATTTCTCTCTGAGAAACATTTTTGAATGCCTTTTAAAAGTTCTGTTTTGCCTCTTTAACGTTGGTTTAATAATGCAATGAAGAACATTATCTTCCTTATCGCTGGTCTACAAAATTCTTTCTTCTTCATTTTCTCCTTCGTTCCTAATTTTCTCTCTCATTTTCCCCCAGCCTTACCCCTAACAACTCTTCGGACCCCATTCAGAACCACAACTTCCAACGTAGACCCCTACAAGGCATCCTTCTTTAACATTAGAGATCTACATTCTAACCTTCCAATTACGGGAGACTGTTGTTTTTGTGTGAAACTAGCATTAAAACTGCTTTCTTAGCCGACTTCTCCAGCAAACGTTATTCTAACTTTTCATACAAACCTGATCTTCAAAACCACCATGGACATATAATATGTGCCTACATTAGAGATAGCTTCTTCTGTGGCAGGAACTTCTCCAAAGAAGACCCCCCCTCTCAAAAAAAGCAAAACATCCTTACATGCGCATTAGAGTAGCATTTAAAGAACAGCATTTATATTTGCCCTCTATCGCCCCCACACTGATGAAGTAGCTATCTTTGAGAGTATCGCTAAGCAAACTGATCACATCATATTTGCTCATCCCTCAGCCAACACTCACGTCTGTGGAGATTTCATTGTTCATAATGTTCAAAGGCTAGTCCACCCAATTAAAACCGATGATGAAGGGAGGTTTTGTCATAATTTTTCCGTTGCTTATGACCTAACGCAAATCGTTAACAAACCCTTGCACAGAAAGATAGAAGGCACTCGAGGATAGTGTCTAGTCGGTAATTCAACTCTATTTATGCATATGTTAAGCTTTTTTTTTTAGAAAGCAAGGTACTCCTTCACAGGACAAACATTGATCTATAAGACAAATAGAAGTCCGAATGCTTTTTGAAAATTCTGTTTTTCATCTTAAACGTTGTCTTGAAATGAAGAACATTAATTTTTCTTTCTCCTCAACCGACCAGTTTATTATGTCATAGAATATCTTCTTTCTGGTCTCTTGGTCTTATCAGATTCCAGGTTTTCCTGGCAAACACTTGAAGAGAATGACCAGATACACTCGATGAGGATGCCTAGTAGGTGATTTAAACTTCCTTAAACGACTTCACGTAATTACTAGTGTTGGGACGATTAATCGGAATCGGGAATCGGAACATTTGGGGGGGGGGGTATCGGAATCTGAAAAATTGATGCCAATTTTCCGATGCCAAAACGATTCTTTTAATTGTCTTTTTTTATTTGATTTTGTTTAAAGTAAAATCTTCCATTGTTGTTAATAATGATAAAATAATAAATATTTATTGATTTTAAAATATCGGTAAAACTAAAATCGATAGATCATCCTCCATAAGATCATTTTGACGTTTAGAAAAATATCTGCATGTTTAACATGTTTTTTTTACGAAGACCGGGGAAAACTAACAATCTTATCGTTAAATAATTAGATATTCATAAAAATCGAAATCGGTAATTTTATCGGAATCGGGAATTTAGGACAGAATCAGTAATTGTATTAGAATCAGGAAAAATATTGGAATCTTCCATTACTGGTAATTTACTAAACATGGAGTAAAATGTACGTAGTGTTCAAATATTTTTTCTTTTACTCTTTTTCATCCAAAACACGGCATAGTGCCATTTGGAACGCAATGGGCTACTATTTGGGATCGTGTCTAACAGGGAACTGTAGGGAGTTCAGCAGCGAGATGTCTGTCCACATTATATTTAAACTTTAGCAGGTTAGTACAGTTAGGAAAGCAGAAAACAGAGAGGGAATTCCAAAGTTTGGTAGTTCAGAGGAAGAAATTATTAGAGTAGAAGGCATTTAGGAACCTCAACAATGAACGTGTGGGATTTTGCTTCTTGTTGAGTTCGTCGGTAGCATGTATGTCGAGAGGGCACAAGTGTTATGAGTTCATCAGACCACAGTCCATTAAAGTACTTGTAAAACAGACAGAGGGATGCAATACTGCAGTGATGGGACAGGTGTTGGAGCTTGGCCAATAGTGTGGGACCTATCATATTTGAAACTCTTTTTGGAACGATGTCTAAGTGTAGGAGACTAATGGTAGATGTACCAGCCCAGATGTGGCAACACTATACATGGGTGGCTTGTAGCTTTGCAAATATATAGAATACTCTCAGTATTGTTGAAAACAGTGTCGTTGTTTCTAACCAATGGCAAGCAGGCGACATTGACTATGATTCCCAACAAACGCTTTGTTTTGTTTTAACATCGTCACAAGCTTCTAAACACGTAAATAACTTTAGGAAAGACACGGACAATTAAAACCAATAGTATTCATATGCGCCTTGCTCAATCAGTAGCAACAAACGCATATTTAAAAAAATATACCAGCCAATTAGGAGCGCAAGAACATACAGTTTAATACATTAAAAATATAGACGTTAGAATATTGGCGCCATGCCCCGCGAGCTGCCTAATTGATATTTACGTTAAACTTACGAAACGTTCTTGACGGTCATAGTTCGCCTCGCCACCATCACCATCAACATCTAATCTGCTAATCTCGAATTGTGCTTAATGAGACACCCCTCATACAAAGACCTTTCTTCTTTTCGAAATCAACTGCGAAAGCGTTTCTTACCAGGCAATCCGGTTATTTCTTGTTTTTGCATGGATCGACAATTTAAAAAAAATTCTTTCTGATGTTGTCTTTCCATAATCCTCACGCTGTTGTTTCACGCATTAACCTTATCCTCGAGTGATCTTTGGGCCTTGATAAGTGGTGACTTTGTAAAAGAAAAGAAATATGTCAAGTTTGGTTGTTTGCATATTTTCCTCTGCCTTCTCCTCCTCTTTTATTTCATGGTAGATTTTTTCTTTCTTCTTCTTCTTCTTCTTCTTCTTTCTTTTTCTTCTTCTTCTTCTTCTTCTTCTTCTTCTTCTTCTTCTTCTTATTATTATTATTATTATTATTATTATTATTGCATAGTCCTAAATCATGATATCAATCATACAATCATCAAATTTGAGGATTGCTGCCGTATTCTTCATATACGAGTTTGATCATTGTGAACAAACAATTCAATTTTAGTTTTGTCTTCACATAAAACCTTTTCCTAATACGAACTTTGTTATATTTTCAATACATCTGGCTCTTTCTACAGACACGTTTTTTTTTATCGCGTTGTTTCACACCACTGTATCTCTTCGTTGATCGTCTCGTCTGTTATTTTTGTTCCAATCCAGGTGCCCTTTATGGGGGATCTGGATTTTCCCCATATTAAAATATGTCCTTCTGTCAACTTTGCCCTTGTGAGGAGGACATTAAATAGGAACTAATACGAATGAAATTCATTTCAAGCAGGACAAACACAAAGGAGACGTGCGCTGAGAAGTTTCTTCAAGGTTATATTTTGGTTGGTTGGTTGGTTGTTTTTGTTTTACGGCATATCAACCCTTTTCGGTTTATTTAATGCCGAATCCAAAGATTTTGAAGAAAAATTTTTTTTAATAGAATATATTTGTTGTTTTCATGTCGGTTTCTATTTAACTCATAGTTGGGACCCTAACAGGTACTACCACTCCGGGTCAGAGTGGACCTGGGAGCAATGGTAATTAAAGGGTGGCTCCACACTCCCCAAAGCCCACAAGCTGGGGCCTCACCACTGGATATAGTTTAAGGTCATATCCAGGACCCCCATTGAGGGACTTTTACCCTCAGCAGGGGGGCAGTTATATTTTGGAGAGAATTGATTGAGGAGAGAAACTAATGTTCCTTTAGCTAATTATTTAGTTAATTCGTTATTTAGTTACTTCTCAACTAAACTGAAATGAATGACGTACTCTGACATCGAAATCTGCACTTTGATTATCAAAATCTTCTAGATTATCAGCGATGTCTCTTTGGCACAGCTTCCACCGAAAAACTGATTTGAAATCATTTGTTTTTCTAAGCTCCCAAAACGTTACGCCATTCGTCATCTCAAACTCATATATTTGTTTTTTGTTTTTTTTTAATCGTTTAGTTTTGACCTTACATGTCTGCCATCCTTTCCTCAACCCTGTGAACAATTTCGCTTTGCGGATTTAGATTATAATGCACTCAGTGTGTCCCTCGTCAAAATTCGCACTAGCTAATTTAATCACCACCAATGTAGGGTCCCTAATACTTAATATTTCCTTTATCCTCATGTTCTATAACGAATTTTCCGGTGTCGTTTCAATAGAAATTGCGTTTTCCCCGTTCTTCACGAGTGTAGACTGTTTCTGGGAATTTCACTACTTAGCGTTCGCTTGGTTACATTTGTCGCAATTACATAATTAAGTTCTATTTTCTTTTGCATTTACATGTAATCACTCATAATTATTTATATGTTATTCATTTAAACTAGCACAGACATGTTTCGTTCGCGTAGTGATACCTCAGACGATTAAAAAATATTTTCAGTTCACTCCCAAGACTGTTTCACGATGTCGTCAAGACAAGCCGTATAGCTCACTTTTTATCTCTCAATGGCGTTTGGAGACGAAATGAAACTCCTGGACTCAATTCAATTTCTATAGTACAGATATGCTGACTGAATCAATCTGTCTTCTATTCCTGTGTTCATAAATCTTTCTGATCATATTCTCTGTTGAGGAAACTATTGAATAAAATCGATTTAAATTATAAAGATTTTTGTCATTTTAATAAAAAAATTTGGTGAACTTTTTCATTCTTATAAACTAGATAAGTCAGAAGTATATTGACGAAGCGAACGTACTTCAAAATGGGTTTCTCCAACAAACTTTTTCACCACATAAACTTCTTCACCACATAAACTTCTTTACCACATAAACCTCTTTACCACATAAACTTCTTCACCAGATAAAATTCTACACCACATAAACTTCTTCATCACAGACTTCTTCACCACGTAAACTTCTTCGCCACATAAACTTATTCACCACAGACTTCTTCACCACTTAAACTACTTCACCACAGACTTCTTCACCAAATAAACTTCGTCACCAGATAAACTTCGTCACTACATAAACTTCGTCACCACAGACTTCTTCACCAAATAAACTTCTTCACCACATAAACTTCTTCACCACAGACTTCTTCACCACATAAACTTCTTCACAACATAAACTTCTTCACCACAGACTTCTTCACCAAATAAACTTCTTCACCAAATAAACTTCTTCACCACATAAACTTCTTCATCAAATAAACTTCTTCACCAAATAAACCTCTTTACCACATAAACCTCTTTACCACATAAACCTCTTTACCACATAAACTTCTTCACCACATAAACTTCTTCACCACATAAACTTCTTCACAACATAAACTTCTTCTCCACATAAACCTCTTCACCACATAAACTTCTTCACCAAATAAACTTCTTCACCAAATAAACTTCTTCACCACAGACTTCTTCACCACAGACTTCTTCACCACATAAACCTCTTCACCACAGACTTCTTCACCACATAAACTTCTTCACCACAGACTTCTTCACCACATAAACTTCTTCACCACATAAACTTCTTCACCACAGATTTCTTCACCACATAAACTTTTTCACCACATAAACTTCTTCACCACAGATTTCTTCACCACATAAACTTCTTCACCACAGACCTCTTCACCGCATAAACTTCTTCACCGCATAAACTTCTTCACCGCATAAACTTCTTCACCACATAAACTTTTTCACCACATAAACTTCTTCACCACAGACTTCTTCACCAAATAACCTTATTCACGACATAAACTTCTTCACCAAATAAACTTCTTCACCAAATAAACTTCTTAACCAAATAAACTTCACCACAGATTTCTTCACACCATAACCTTCTTCACCACATAAACTTCTTCACCACAGACTTCTTCACCACATAAACTTCTTCACCACATAAACTTCTTCACCACAGATTTCTTCACCACATAAACTTCTTCACCACAGCAGTCTTTACCAAATAAACTTCTTCACCGCATAAACTTCTGCACCGCATAAACTTCTTCACCACAGACTTCTTCACCAAATAAACTTCTTCACCAAATAAACTTCTTCACCAGATAAACTTCTTCACCAAATAAACTTTTTCACCACATAAACTTCTTCACCAAATAAACTTATTCACCAAATAAACTTCTTCACCAAATAAACTTATTCACCACATCTTCACCAAATAAACTTATTCACCAAATAAACATCTTCACCACATAAACTTATTTATCACAGACTTCGTAACCACTTAAGCTTCTTCGACAAATAAACTTATTAACCACATAAACTTCTTCACCAAATAAACTTCTTCACCAAATAAACTTATTCACCACATAAACTTCTTCACCACATAAACTTCTTCACCACATAAACTTCTTCACTACATACACTTCTTCACCAAATAAACTTTTTCACAAGATAAACTTCTTCACCACATAAACTTCTTCACCACATAAACTACGTCACCACATAAATTTCTTCACAACATAAACTTATTCACCACAGACTTCTTCACCACATAAACTTCTTCACCACAGATTTCTTTACCACATAAACTTCTTCACAACATAAACTTCTTCACCACATAAACTTCTTCACGAAATAAACTTTTTCACCACATAAACTTGTTCACCACATAAACTCCTTCACGACATAAACTTCTTAACCACATAAACTTCTTCACCACAGACTTCTTCACCAAATAAACTTCTTCACCACATAAACTTCTTCACTAAATAAACTTCTTCACCGCATAAACTTCTTCACCGCATAACTTCTTCACCACATAAACCTCTTTACCCCATAAAATTTTTCACCACATGAACTTTTTCACCAAATAAACATCTTCACCACATAAACTTCTTTACCACATAAACTTCTTCACCACATAAACCTCTTTACCACATAAACCTCTTTACCACATAAACTTCTTCAACACATAAACCTCTTTACCACATAAACTTCTTCAACACATAAACTTTTTCACCACATAAGCCTCTTTACCATATAAACTTCTTCACAACATAAATCCTTCACCACATAAACTTCTTCACCACGGACTTCTTCACCACAGACTTCTTCACTAAATAAACTTCTTTACCGCATAAACTTCTTCACCACATAAACTTCTTTACCACATAAACTTTTTCACCACATAAACTCTTTAACCGCATAAACTTCTTCACCACATACACTTCTTCACCAAATAAACTTCTTCACCACATAAACTTCTTCACCACAGACTTCTTCACCACATAAACGTCTTCACCACAGACTTCTTCACCAAAAAAACTTCTTCACCAAATAAACTTCTTCACCGCATAAACCTCTTTACCGCATAAACTTCTTTATAACATAAACCTCTTCACCACATAAACTTCTTCACCAAATAAACTTCTTTACGACATAAACTTCTTTACCACATAAACCTCTTTACCACATAAACTACGTCACCACACAAACTTTTTCACCACATAAACTTCTTCACCAAATAAACATCTTCACCAAATAAACTTCTTCACCGCATAAACCTCTTTACCACATAAACTTCTTTACAACATAAACCTATTTACCGCATAAACCTCTTTACCACATAAACCTCTTTACCACATAAACCTCTTTACCACATAAACTTCTTCACCACATAAACTTCTTCACCACATAAACTTCTTCACCACATAAACTTCTTTACCACATAAATTACGTCACCAAACTAACTTCTTCACCACACTAACTTCTTCACCACACTAACTTCTTCACCACACAAACTTCTTCACCACATGACCTTCTTTACCACATAAACCTCTTTACCACATAAACCTCTTTACCACATAAACCTCTTTACCACATAAACTTCTTCACCACATAAACTTCTTCACCACATAAACTTCTTCACCACATAAACTTCTTCACAACATAAACTTCTTCACTACATAAACTTCTTTACGACATAAACTTATCCACCACAGACTTCTTCACCACATAAATTTCTTCACCACAGACTTCTTCACCAAATAAACTTCTTCACCACATAAACTTCTTCACCACATAAACTTCTTCACCGCATAAACCTCTTTACCACAAAATTTCTTTACAACATAAACCTCTTTACCACATAAACTTCTTCACCAAATAAATTCTTTACCACATAAAGTTCTTTACCACATAAACCTCTTTACCACATAAACTACGTCACCACACAAACTTTTTCACCACATAAACTTCTTCACCACATAAACTTATTTACCACAGACTCCTTCACCACATAAACTTCTTCACCACAGACTTCTTCACTAAATAAACTTCTTCACCAAATAAACTTCTTCACCGCATAAACCTCTTTACCAAATAAACTTCTTTACAACATAAACCTCTTTACCACATAAACTTCTTTACTACATAAACCTCTTTACCACATAAACGTCTTAACCACATAAACTTCTTCACCACATAAACTTCTTTACCACATAAACTACGTCACCAAACTAACTTCTTCACCACACTAACTTCCTCACCACACTAACTTCTTCACCACATAAACTTCTTCACCACATGAACTTCCTTACCACATAAACCTCTTTACCACATAAACCTCTTTACCACATAAACCTCTTTACCACATAAACTTCTTCACCACATAAACGTCTTCACCACATAAACTTCTTCACCACATAAACTTCTTCACAACATAAACTTCTTCACTACATAAACTTCTTTACCACATAAACTTCTCCACCACAGACTTCTTCACCACATAAATTTCTTCACCACAGACTTCTTCACCAAATAAACTTCTTCACCACATAAACTTCTTCACCACATAAACTTCTTCACCGCATAAACCTCTTTACCACATAAATTTCTTTACAACATAAACCTCTTTACCACATAAACTTCTTCACCAAATAAATTCTTTACCACATAAAGTTCTTTACCACATAAACCTCTTTACCACATAAACTACGTCACCACACAAACTTTTTCACCACATAAACGTCTTCACCACATAAACTTATTTACCACAGACTCCTTCACCACATAAACTTCTTCACCACAGACTTCTTCACTAAATAAACTTCTTCACCAAATAAACTTCTTCACCGCATAAACCTCTTTACCAAATAAACTTCTTTACAACATAATCCTCTTTACCACATAAACTTCTTTACTACATAAACCTCTTTACCACATAAACGTCCTCACCACATAAACTTCTTCACCACATAAACATCTTCACCACATAAACCTCTTTCCCACATAAACTTATTCACCACATAAACTTCTTCATCACATAAACTTCTTCACCACATAAACTTTTTCACTACATAAACTTCTTCACCACATAAACTTCTTCACCACATAAACTTCTTCACCACATAAACTTCCTTACCACATAAACCTCTTTACCACATTAACTTCTTCACCACATAAACTTCTTCACCACATAAACTTCTTTACCACATAAACTACGTCACCACATAAACTTTTTCACCACATAAACTTCTTCACCACATAAACTTCTTCACCGCATAAACTTCCTTACCACATAAACTTCTTCACCACATAAACTTTTTCACCACATAAACTTCTTCACCACATAAACTTCTTCACCACATAAACTTCTTCACCACATAAACTTTTTCACCACATAAACTTCCTTACCACATAAACCTCTTTATCACATTAACTTCTTCACCACATAAACTTTTTCACCACATAAATTTCTTCACTACAGACTTCTTCACCACTTAAACTGCTTCACCACAGACTTCTTCACGACATAAACTTCTTCACCACATAAACTTCTTCACCACATAAACTTCTTCACCACATAAACTTCCTTACCACATAAACCTCTTTACCACATTAACTTCTTCACAACATAAACTTCTTCCCCACATAAGCTTCTTTACCACATAAACTACGTCACCACATAAACTTTTTTACCACATAAACTTCTTCACCACATAGACTTCTTCACCGCATAAACTTCCTTACCACATAAACTTCTTCACCACATAAACTTATTCACCACATAAACTTCTTCATCACATAAACTTCTTCACCACATAAACTTTTTCACCATATAAACTTCCTTACCACATAAACCTCTTTACCACATTAACTTCTTCACCACATAAACTTTTTCACCACATAAATTTCTTCACCACAGACTTCTTCACCACTTAAACTGCTTCACCACAGACTTCTTCACGACATAAACTTCTTCACCACATAAACGTCCTTACCACATAAACCTCTTTACCACATTAACTTCTTCACCACATTAACTTTTTCACCACAGACTTCTTCACCACTTAAACTGCTTCACGACATGAACTTTTTCACGACATAAACTTCTTCACGACATAAACTTCTTCACCACATAAACTTCTTCACCAAATAAACTTCTTCGCCACATAAACTTCTTCAACACATAAACTTCTTCACCACATACTTCCTCACCACATAAACTTCTTCACCACAGACTTCTTCACCAAATAAATTCCGTCACCACATAAACTTCTTCAACACATGTAACTCCTACAAATCTACTACCAGACATTGTATGGAGAATTGTCATATTTAGACTGGTAAAACTCTGTTCTATTTAAAGATTCTTGAAAAGGCACATAAACTTCTCTGTAATTTGATTGGACTCCACATTTCTTCTCTGCATCCTCTGTCTTACGGACTTGTTGCTAGTCGCAATCTCTTTTATAAATTCTATTGTGGCACGTGTTCTTCAGAATTGTCGGATTTATTTTCACATTTTCTTTGTTTCGGTTCGTTTGATGTGTATGTCAATTCACACTTTTGACACCAGCTTATAACACAGCTTCCTTTCCTATTTTTTCCAAGAACTGCAGACTTGTAGAACTCTCTTCCTGCTGATTGTTTTCCTCTTACTTATAATTTTGATCTTTTTAAGTCTTAGGGAAATAGGTATCGCCTGCATTTGCATTAATCATATTTCATTCGTTTATTTGCTTACATCATATGGCTTAATATTTTGTCTGTGTCGACTTCCATAAAAACAACAACAAGATATTCAAAACATAGGATTCAAGTCATATAAGTTGACCTTTTTTTTCTATATTCTGTTCGTCATTTTTCGCAACGACTTTGAAACTCATAGACTTCATTTCTATAGTACAAACATGCCGACCGAACCAACCTGTCTTATATTTTTTGGGATCATAATTCGTTCCGGACCATATTTTGTGCTGGCGAAACTATTGCATAAAGTTGATTTAAATTGTAGAGATGGTCCTTTTAATTGAAACTTGGTGACCCCTGGTGATCCTTTTTTTCTTTCATTGCAAAAAAAAAAAAAGCCAGTCAAATGAATACAGACGCTACAACAAAATGGCTATTTCCAACAAACATTTTAATTAGCTTTGCCTGTCGAAGTGCAGTTTCCCTTGTTTCTCACCGTGTTTGACCGGCAACTATTTAAAATCCAGATTTATTGTGTTTTGAAAGCTATACATTTATTTGAATTAATGCCTTGTGTGCACCTGTTCGTTTTCTCTTCTCTTATTTGTTACTCTAATATAGTCGAGATCAAAGGTAATCAAAAATTACTTTTCTCATAAAAAGGGAGGTAATAAATTCCATAACAACGAAAAGACGAATGTCTATTGTGTCTCACCAACAATTAATTACATCAGCAGTTGTTAATTATACCAGTCGTAATAATGAGGGCCTTGTATGTGGAAGTCGACAGCATGAGAGAGAGAGTCAATTTGTTAAGCGCATTTTTTTTAGACTACAAGTTCGTTTCACCATTTTCACATCTGGTCTCTTGAATACGTCCACCGATACTGGGTTAGATTCTTTTCTCATAAGTCTCTGTTCTTAATGGCTGGCGTCGTTTCCGCTTATTTGCGCCAAAGACTTCCGTTCTCACGAACCGATACACCATAGTCCTACTAAATGTTCTGTTGGGCGATTGTTCTTCTATCTATAACGTTTATTATCTCATAAACTAACTATCAATATATGGACCGGCCAATGTATCTACTCATTAAAATGCATTTTTCGAATAGCTAACAAGTATTTCCTATATATGACGTAATATCCATCCACTTTCTTTTCTCTCGAAACGATGTATTCTAGTCATACTGGCCATTTATTTGGTCTGAAACACACAGCCAGTCGAGCTTTCCTTCTCCTAGACTTGTTGCCTCGGCAAACTTTAGGAGCGTAATCTACACAACTATTCCGCCCGTGTCAAGTTTATCAATGCCAAAAACAGAAATTAATTAACGGAGAGAAATCGTATAGGCAATAATTTTAAGGGCGTCAACAACCACAAACATTGTCGTACAACAAACCGGCTTTGGTTAGGGTTAGGTTGCGGCAAGGGACGAGATCAAAGAATGGCGGGCTTAAATTTAGCGGGAAAAATTAATTACGAACAAAAATTAAGGGGTGGATCGGAAATAATGGCTGGGTTGATTAATCCGGTAAGAAGACGATCGAATGCGCCCCCCTCCACTAATCGGACATGGCGATTGTTTGGAGACGAAGAAAGGGAACCTTAAGCGACTCAACGGGGCTAGAAATCAAATTAATAACATCCACTTGAATAACGAGACAATTTCTTTCTTTTTTATTTACTTTTTTGAATTCAAATTTTTAATCGCTAAATTGATTTTGTTTTGAATCAACCAGTTTCACCTGAGTTATTTTCGTCACAAGCGTTTGAACTATGGAAACGAAAAAAAAAAAAAAAAAAAAAAGATATGAAATTGTTGTCAGCTAAGTTGGATGAAGGAAGTTGTTAGAAATGGAACGTGTTAGTAAAATACGGCGTGTTTTGAAAATCAATATTCATTCAGACGGTGATCATCGAACTCAATTATTTTGAAAAGCCCACGACGATCAAACGGGCAATATATGAAAGAAATGTAATCTATATTATATTTCTCTTAGTCTGACTGTCCGTCTGTTTGACTTTTTTCTCGGAAATTACTGGTTCGACCTGGCTGAAATTTTGTATGGACGTGTGATTATAATAAGATGCAGAGAACTAAGTATTATGGTATCCGTTCGATGCACAATTATACATTAATAAGGATTAGTATTTAATGCAAAAATGAGCACGAATTCAATCTTATCTAACCATCAATTTTGGCATAAAGCATTTAGTCAACGGGCTATAACCTTTTACCGTTTTTAACGAGCTAAAAATCTAATATACTAGCAGTTCAGCCCGGCTTTGCTCGGGTCCTATGTACTGTTCATAACTTTATGTGCATATGTATATATATTAAAAATTTTGACTCGGCCCAAGTAACCTACACCTAAAATTTCAAGTATCTAGACCCAAAATTGGCAGAGGAGTTTGGTAGAGTCTGCAAAGGTTGACTCTTACAACTTTGACTTCTTAGCAGGAAATTTCCGCCCCAAAACTGATTAAAAAGCTTGCTACATGTCTAAATACCCTTTATGTAAATTTTCAAATGTTTAAACCCAAAATTGGCTGAATAATTTGTTAGAGACCGCAAAGGTAAAGTCTTTTGAAATTTAACCCCTTGCCAGCCAAATTTTCGACCAAAAATCGATTAAAAAGCTTGCATCATGTCTGAATAAACTTTATGTAAAATTTCAAATACAATTGCTTTGGGCTCAAGTCAAATTAAAAAGTTGGCTCCATGCCCAAGGAACCTACATCTAAAATTTCAAGTATTATATTATATAAGTATTATAAATTGGCGGAGGAGTTTGGTAGAGTTTTCAAAGGTCAAAGCGTTTAACTTTGACCTTTTCAACTTTGACCCCTTGACAGACAAATTTCTGTCCGAAACCCCATTAAAAAGATTTTCTCGAATCTCAATACCCCTTAGGTCAAATCTCGAATCTGAAAATTGACAGAGTAGTTTGGTAGAGAAATGTACGTACACACACACACACACACACACACACACACACACACACAGGCAGACAATGTCACTTTTATAGATATACTAGCATTTCAGCCCGGCGTTGCCCGGGTATTTGGAGGTGTATGTAGCAAAAAAATAAAAAAAGCAGTCAATTTTTAAAACTTTGACCCCTAACATTTATTGTTTTGGGCTTTGACCCTTAACATTTATTGTTTTGGGCTCAAATCAAGTTAGTAAGTTAGATTCATGTCCAAGGAACCTATATCTAAAATTTTAAGTGTTTAGACCCAAAATTGTCGGAGGAGTTTGGTAGTGTTCTCAAAAGTCAAATCGTTGAACTTTGACCACTTAATCGCCAAATTTCTGGCCGAAATCCGGTCACAACGATTTTTCCAAATCTCAGTACCCTGTATATCAAATTTCGTGTCTGTAGACTTAAAATTGACAGAGTTATTGCGTATTGAGAATGTACACACACACACACACACACACACACACACACACACACACACACACACACACACACACACACACACACTCTTTCACTTTTATAGATATACTAGCATGGGTGCCCAGCGTTGCCCGGGTATTTGGAGGTATATGTTGAGCAAAAAAAAAAAAAAAAGCGGTCAATTTTTTTTTAACTTTGACCCCTATTATGACCTCTTAACATTTATTTTTTGGGCTCAACTCAAGTTAAGTTAGATCCATGTCCAAGGAACTTATATCTAAAATTTCAAGTGTGTAGAACCCAAAACCGATCACATCGATTTTCCCAAATCTCAGTACTCTGTATATCAAATTTCGAGTCTGTAGACTAAAAATTGACAGAGTTAAATGTACACAGACACACACAGAGACTCTTTCACTTATATATATTATATATATATATATATATATATTTCTATTTATAAAATTTAGGCACGTGTATATGTTTTTATATATTTTATGTAAAGGACTTACTATTAAATTAAGCAACAGATTATTATAAATTTTAGAATAAAATTGCTAGGCGTAAGGGCTGGTAATATAGCTATATTTAATTCAGTCGTGTAAAGAGGCGCAGAACGGTTGGACAGTTTTCAGTAATATTTCGATTTTTGCGAAATTTTAACAATAGGCATTAGACATCAATTAATAAAAGTTTCTGAAAGTAGTGACGTGGTTCATGGCCTTGTTAGAGTCCATCTTGGAATGACAATAGCGTCTACGAATATGACCAAGAATCACACTAACCTTTGATATAGTTTGGAGTTTAAAAGTTATTGCTTTAGCGAAGGAATGAAATAAAAGATATATAAGAAACATGCATGCATATGAAAATGGCGATAAATGAAACATCGGCAGAATAGAAGGGTCACCAGGTAGTAAGTGCTTACTTAAACATAAACAAGTTTTGTAAAAGTGGGGAGAAAAATTAGAACAAAACATTTTATACAAGAAATAAGAATATAAACGCTATTTTCAGTCATTTGTACAAACACGTGTTTGGTGACAAAATTTAGATTAGCAGTAACATGTCAAAATGTCCATCATGTGAATATATGCGTATGTCAGTAAAATATGTATGTGAGTATTGGGTAGCGTGGCAGTGTGTGTGTGTGCGTTATCTTACCTTGTTTTTGCTAGTGCGTTGAGTGGGTATTAATTCTTTTCTCCTCGCCTAACACTTGCTAGTGTGTAGGAATGTGTGTGCGAAATGGAAATCATTAATCCTTTCCGTCTTGTTAAAATGTTTTACATCGTTTAGATTCGACTTTACATGTCTGCCATCCTTGCCTCGACCCTGGGAACAATTTCGCTTTGCGGATTTGGATTATCATGCACTCAGTGTGATCCTTGTCAAAATCCACACGGTCTAACTTAATCGCCACCAACATAGAGTCCCTAATACTCAATATTTCCTTTATCCTTATGTTCCATACCGAATTTCTCGGGGTCATCTACACAGAAATGGCGTTTTCCTCGCCATTCACGACTTTGTACTCCTCCTGGGAATTTCGCTACTTAGCGTTAGTTTGATTACACTTGTCGCAATTACATAATTAAGATCTATTTTCTTTTGCATTTACATGCCATTCATTTAAGCATGTTTCACTCGCGTAGTGATACTTCAGACGATAAAAAAATGTTTTCAGTTCACACCCAAGACCGTTTCGCGCTTTTTACAAACACTTCCTTTGGCGATGTCAACGAGACAAGCCGCACAGCTCACTTTTCATCTCTCTCAATGGCGTTGTGAGACGAAATGAAACTCTTAAACTTAATTCAATTTCTATAGTACATATATACTGACTGAACCAACCTGTCTTCTATTGCTGAGTTCCTAACTCTTTCTGATCATATTCTCTGTGAACGAAACTATTGGATAAAATTGATTTAAATTATAAAGATGTTTGTCCTTTTTTATTCTTATCAAAATAGGCCAGTCAGATGATTACAGACACAGCGACCCTAGTAGAAAATGGCTTCAAGTTCCCAGAATCTGGACGATCTTTTTCATAACTACGCGTTAGGACAATCAACCAATGAGAAGCCCCCGACCTCATTATAAAAATATCGAATTTTGGATTCCAGTCAGTCAGCCTCCGTCCTGGTAAGACTGAACCACTGCTGATCTGGGCTACATTGATTCTTCGCCGATCTAATGCCGCCGTCTTTGTTCTAGAGAATTACTCAACATTCGAGATCGTGACTGCATTGATTCTTCACCGATTTGATGTACTACCACCGTCTTTGTCTAACGTAATGACTCAACACTTATACCAGCCCAGGCCCTAAAAGCACGAGGAGTTTAGAGAATATGTTATTCAAGTCCTATTTAAAATACGACGGTTTGAGAATTCTATGTGGCTGTAGATTTTAACTGTTTGTCTTTTTGAGGTTGGGAATGATTTTCATTGGTTGAAAATATTTTGAGTTAACATGTTCTTCATAAAACCTCCTTGCTTTTGGAAATGAGAAAGCGAATTCTAATGAAGCGAAGAAAGAAAGAGTGTAGCAACTATAACCATTTGCTTTATAGTGTTCATCAAAATCACTCTGCAATTAGGCCGCTACAATTTAAAGAATATTTACAGGGCTTAAGATGGACACAAACTTCTATTTGCAAAAAATATTTCAGACTTGCATTAAATTTGATTTGCCAATTAATTAAGATTATAAAGTTGATTTTAAAATCTCAGTAGTTCAAGTGTAATTGTCTCCCTTTAAATATTAAATATAGAGGATCAAGACACGCCGTTCTCTCTTCCTCATTAAATTTGATTTTCTTACACTAGATCAGCTTATGTGATTTTCGGAATATAGCATTTTCGTTTCGTGACAGCACGTACATTATAAACATCGCGATTTTGAGAATGAAATGAGAAACATGAGTTAATGAACAACATATATTTATATCAACAATTTTACAAATATGTAAAATATAATTTGAAAGATCCAAGTTTGTTGAGAAGTTTTAAAGTTCTTGAATAAGAAGTAGACAAAAGCGCCTGAAAGTTTGTTTCAAAGTTCGTGTGTGTGTGTGTGTGTGTGTGTATGTGTGTGTGTGTGTTTACTTTATGGGTGGCTATGTTCACTGGAGATATAGTAGTACGCTTAAAGGAACTTCAGCGTGGAGCATCCCAGTCTTCTAGGGTGGGCGTTGTTGACGTTTGGAGTCGAAGTGCGTCACGTTGCGAGAGTCACCGGGAAGAACTCTGATTCCAGCTGACCATGGTTTTGGTTGATTTTACACAGGCTTGTTACTTTGGGGGTTTAAACGATGTTTATTGGTTGGAAAATATTTTTAGTTCACACGTTTCTGTGAAAACAACTTCATGAAGATTGGAAATCTCAACAAAGCGGAAAAAGAAAAAGGGTGGCAATTAAAGCCATTTGCTTTTAGCGTTCACCCGAAACGTATTTCGATGTAAAATTCCAACATCAGACTGCCAGGACAGAATTGAAAAGGAAAGAAGAAGGAAGCGTAATCCAAACGAGCAAAGATAGCTTATATTAGATTATTCGTCTCGCACAGTAACTTCCAATCTATCAAAACCGTTCTTAATTATTCAGTAGCCAGATTAATTAGTACTGATTTTCTGCAATGTTTTATTATTTGTATATCGAAAATGTGAATATTTATATGTATTTTTTTAAAGCAAATGACGGTGAACAATAGAGCATAAATTATATACATTATCTCGAATCTGTTTAAATGTTCCATTGACTTGGTTTTTAGTGTCAATATATTTTTTTTATTGAAACACTTGTCTATTTCTCTGTCGGGTTGGTATTTTTGTTATGTGCCCATTGGTTCCTTTCTGTTTTTTTTGTCTTTTTTTTGTTGCTTTTTTTCAAATATCTCAAACGAAAAATTTATTTTAATAGCAGATTTAATAGACAAAGTGGGTAATCACAGGAAACCAGAGAGGGAATAGATACACTTTAATCAACGAGTTACTGTGCCAAAGAGTGTGAGAAATGTGCTGCGCCTATTTAATTTGCATTGTGAACTTACATTCACCCTCGATGGAGCTTTCAGAAGACGGGCCGTTCAGCTTCAATGTCTGGTCGGGAAGAAAACTCTCTCTGATAAACAAATAGTTTCGTCATTTCCGTTTTCTTCGCTAAGGTCAATGTGTGAACTTTAGTCTGACAATCATTCTCTCCATTCAAGCTCGTTTGCTTTCATTATTTAGTAGCAGCTTTATGCCTATCTATTCTAATAATTGTTTGCGTATTACTCCGATATTATTTTCTTTTTGTGGGGTTCTAAAATCGGTTAAATTGTAAATTTAACCTTGTGATCTGTAGCAGCCGAAACTCGTTTCAATCATAGGCGGGAGGTAATTCTCGCAGCTCGAGATTTGAAATCCATTTTCTGCCTGGCTTGTTCAATCACAAGCCAGTTATCGATCATGTGATCGAGTACATAAAAGGCGAAAAAAATAAATTTAATGAATTTTAAGAAGGGGGTTCACTTTTTCGTTATAATGTTCTACTTCATTGCTACTTATTGTCCATTCCTTTACCGACGTGTTATGTGATTAGAACCCCTTCTTAAAAGTCATTATTTTCTTTTTTCAAATTTATGCTAATATGATAATTAAGTCTGTGATCTATGATAATCGTCCGAAAAAAAAACTTAAAAAAAAAAAGGAGAAAATGCGCATTTTTAATGGGTGGGCACTTTCGTGCAGACCGTCCTTTTTTGTTCGGAAAAAAAATGACTGATTTTAGTAAAAACATTTGTTCATTGAGCTTTTGTGGGGCCGATTTATTCAACCTTTTCATCCCACCAATTTGTTTTAAATCGTCGGATACTGTTGAAGTATTGACATCAAATGTTGATACTGTTGAGGAGTATTATGGCCGACTTAGAACTCACGCAAGAAAAATATATTTATTTCTTCTTTTATTCTACAAAAATAGCAACTTAAATCAACTTTTTAAAAAGAGTGTTTCCGAACTTCACGTACGTAATACTTTGTATAAAACACTATAAAAATAGTCAGTTATTTAAAACGGAGTATTTTCTGATAACATAGTCCCGAGTCAGATGCAAGCTATGCAACGCGGTATGAATAAAAATCTAACGAGAAAATGATTAGTAATTGTTTTCATCTCAATATCGATCTGTCTTTCCATTCACTCGGGATAGTAGGGTGGGGGTCCTTATCGGAGATGGGAGTTGAAGGGGCGGATTTCACAACACTCTTAATTACATTCCTCGACTTTTCGGTCATGAATTAACTCTTGTTCAGATTAACAAATGAACTAATAGTGATACAAGCAAAAAAAAAAAAATATATAATCGCAAAGTCAATAAATCACACTCACTGACTACGCTTGCCCTTCAGAAAAACAGAATGAACGGATTTATACGTTTACTAAAATAACTACAAGACAACACGTTGTCAATGTTGGGATAGCCGGCCCAAACATTTTCTTCCAAAATTGGAATTAAATTAGCTTATAGACGATAATATATATATATATATATATATATATATATATATATATATATATATATATATATATATATAAAAGTGAACGTGTTTGTCTGTCTGTCTGTCTGTCTGTGTACATTTCCCTACGCAATAACTCTGTCAATTTTTAGTCTATAGACTCGAAATTTGAAATACCGGGTACTGAGATTTGGGAAAATCGATGTGACGGGTGTCAGCCAGAAATTTGGCTGTTAAGGGGTCAAATTTCAACGATTTGACCTTTAAGAACTCTACCAAACTCCTCCGATAATTTTGGGTCTAGACACTTGAGATTTTAGATATAGGTTCCTTGAACCTGGATCTAACTTAATAAAGTGATTTGAGCCCGAAACTATAAATTTTAAGGGGTCATAATAGGGGTCAAATTAAAAAAAAATTACTCTTTTTTTTTTTTTGCTCAGCATACACCTCCAAACACCCGGGCAACGCCGGGATGAAATGCTAGTATATATATATATATATATTATATATGTATAATTTTTTTTATTGGTCCCACGACAAAAAGAGGTTGGACCTGTAAATTCACCCTTATCCGTTCGTTCGTTCGTTCGTTCGCACTTTTCTCAATAACTACATCTGGAATTTTTTGGAATTTTGCACAAACAATAAATATGATATGAGTAAAAAACAAAAAAAGTAACAGAATGGATTTTCCGGGAAAACTCCGGTTGGCCCCTTAGGGATGCCTTTCGGGTTAAAATGGCTAAGATTGACACTTTTGTGCTTATTAAAAATAATTGAGGCCTTGGATTTTATCAAATTTTCTGAATATATAATTTCGTTTGTCTATACGTTTATATCTTGGGTGGTTTTTAGGACTATTTTACTATATTTTTTCAAAATTTTCTGTGTACGCCTGTTTAGCAGTTTTGCATGGTGCTGAACTCAAATTTAAGTATGTTAAGGCCTTGGGGACTTTTGGAGCTAAATGGGGGGGGGGCAAATGATGGATTTAGTTATTTCTTTTTTTTTGCATGGTGTAGAAATTTACATATATTAAGGCCTAAAACTGCACCGTTTGTTAATTTTCACCAGGATTTGAGGTCCCCTGGGAATTTTGGGGGCTAAATGTAGAGGGGAGAGCAAATGCTGAACTTAGTCATTTTTTTATGCCTCGTTCACTCACGGTGGACTATGCATGCTTCACTTGTTTATTAAACATTTGAATGTTTTCTCATTAAAATATCAATTAAATATTTTTCACGTGCATAAAAATTATCCATGAACATGCATGGTTCTAAGTGTCATTGTCTTCAGCATGGCTAAACTTTTTCTGATGACAAGTGATATTTAGAAACATGCATGTCCATGGATAATTCTTATGCCCGTGAAAAAAATTGATATTTAATAAGAAAACATTCAAATGTTTAATAAATAAAACAAATTAATAACAACAACAAATAATACGTCCTGAATAGGGACGACCAGAATATAAATAAAGAGCAGGTAACTTCTCTCAAAAGCGCCCAGGGAGCGGAAAGAAATACGACAGAATAGCTAATAAAAAATCAAAAATCAATCAATCAACAATCCTATATATATATATATATATATATATATATATATATATATATATATATATATATATATATATATATATATATATATATATTGTGTGTGTGTACCTGTGAGTTCGTTTCCGATGAACTCAAAAACGACTGATCTACTGAAAGAAGGAACAGGCGACTTGGACAAAGTTAACACCGTACACAGCCTAACATCACACGTGCATTTGAGAAGTTTTATTACCAAACAAGCCGAGAGGCCCAACATATAAAATCAACAGTAGCTTCTTTTATATGACAGGGGTTCGTTCGAAATTAAAGTTTCTGTTCAAAGCACAATTGAATAATGATACTTGACTTTTTCATTTTAAACTTAAATTCAAGCCATTATCACCGCACAACCGGTAAGACCAGGCATATAAAATCAACGTTAGGGTCTTTGATATGACAGGAGCGCGTTCGAAATGAATGTTTCTGTTTAAAGCACAATTGAAGCATGATACTTGACTTTTGCCTTTTAAACTTTAATTCAAGTCATTACATATACAATTAATTCTATAAAATCAACAGTACATCCTCTACAGAGCAATGTAGACTGTAATGTATTGTAGACTAGGTTATTTCGGGAAGGCATGTGAAGCTTCCTCCCGTCGATGCTTTCCTAACTAGATCAGGCACAATGAATCAATTTCATTGAAAAACAGGCGATTTCACTGATTTCGATGCAATAAAAATATGGAAGTAGGAAAAATTCGTTGATCATAATTCAATCTCGGACAGCGTCGGGTCTCGAAAGCCTCCTACTTTTTAGATAAAAAAGTTGAAGGGCTATGAAGACAGTAATGGTACCATTCAAATGAGCGACCCTTTGTGCGTTAGAATTTATTTTTCTACATAGCCATTACCATTTTTAAAAAATTAAGAAAATTTTCGCGCTTCTTGTCTGGGTCAGTTTGACCTTGCTTTTCAAATTTAAATCTTCACCGCTTTTCGGGTGTTTTTTTTTTTTTTTTTTTTTTTAAACCTTAATTTTTTTGATTCATCCAGCCTTGACAGACGTGTTTTTAAATATTCTCTCCAGTACTTTTCTTTTAATGATTTGGAATTCATTCCATTTGCGCTTTTTCCAAGGAACTCTGCCTTTTGGATTATTTTGGACAATTTGTAATTTATCTATTGGATTGAAATTTTGAATTCTACCGTTTTGGATTTTACCATTTTTGGATTTTTACCCTTCACCGGACTGTCCATTCATGTGAAATCTTTTTATTTTTATTTTTCTTTTGCCTACTGTTCCCCTTACTTTACCTTTTTTTTTTTTTTTTAACCAAGTAAGATCTGTGACTTACTTGTAGTTTCATTAAATACTTTTATATGCAAAATCCGATCCTGCATTTTGCTAATTCCTGCCCTCTGATGAGAAGGAGAGTATTTCTTCGAGACTCCGTGGATTAAGGACTATCCACTTATCTTGTGTTTCCTTTTTTAAAATTAAATATCTTTTTAACTCTTTTTCAAGATGTTTTTAACATGTTTTATTAATCATTTGTTCATATTATAAGCTCTATTTCCTTTTCGGTTTTATTGAGCTTTTACATCTGGCTGAGTTTATTTTACTTGTAAATATTAACTCTTTAATATTTATAATATATTTTAAGTTTACCATTTTGATTACCTTGGTAAACTTATTGTAATTTTTTATTATATATATATATATATATATATATATATATATATATATATATATATATATATATAATATAAAGCTGAACGTCTGTGTGTGTCTGATCATGAATAGGCTCCTATATGGTTGACTATTATAGAAAAATGATCACATATACTTATAGAAGATGTATCGAGATACAGAGATTGGGTATGTTTGGTATAATAAAATTGTAAGGTCTGCGTTCGTGCCAGGCCTCCATAGAATGGAAATAGGCACAAACTTTAATAAAGACTTTTCATATCTATCTGCGTAAGTATACTTTGATAATAATGTTTCAGTTTGAAGAAATATGGTATAATAAAATCATGGGGTGTTCGTTCGCGCCTGACCTCCATAGAATGGAAATATGTCACAAAGTTTAACAAGGTTTTTTTTAATATAGATCCACAGAATATTGTGATAAGTGTTTCAGTGTGAACGGGTACTTTTGCTAGTAATATATATATATATATATATATATATATATATATATATATATATATATATATATATATATATATATATGGAGTAAGATGATTGATAATTTATAATTAAAATTAAAATTTAAAAATCAGTTTCACAGGGAAGAACAAACAAAATCAATAAATCGTACGATCGTTTCGGAAATGGACTCTGATTTATGGAAGTATGATAGGTTATGAAAAGGAATGGTTGTAAATTTGGGTTGAATTTGGGGGTATGAAAACCAAAACAAAATATGATATAGATACGAAAAGTCTTTATTAAAGTTTGTGCCTATTTCCATTCTATGGAGGCCAGGCGCGAACGCAGACCCCACAATTTTATTATACCATCCCTATTTAAGTTAAAACATACTTATCAAAGTATTCTTATGGCGAAAGAACTAACCCATTAAATTATCGCCCTATTAGCCTCCTCCCACTTTTTGCCAAAATATTTGAGACCTTAATTAACCATGCTCTAGTCCAGCACCTTACAGATGCTAAACTTCTGACCGACCATCAATATGGATTTAGACAAGCCCGTTCCACGGCAGACATCCTCACTGTAATCTCTGAACGCATATACCATTCACTGGACAAAGCGGGAGAGGGCAGAGCGGTAGCTCTAGATATATCTAAGGCTTTTGACAGGGTATGGCATGAGGGTCTCCTCAGGAAGATTAGATCTTACGGTATCACTGGTAGAATACTTAACATAATTAAATCCTTCTTAGATAAGAGAAAAATCCAGGTTGTCCTCGACGGTCGTACATCTAAACAATATGATATAAATGCGGGAGTGCCCCAAGGATCTATCCTTGGACCTCTGCTGTTCCTGATATTCATAAATGACCTCCCCGACAAGATTGCCTCTGAGATGGGTATATATGCTGATGACACCACACTCTATAGCAGGCACGACAGGAAAACAAACGAACATGTATCGAAAGTAATGGCAGAAACACTAGAGGATGACCTCCAATCAGTAGTGGAATGGGGACAAAAATGGATGGTAACGTTCAATGCCACCAAGACAAAACTGGTTTCATTCAATAATTACAAGAAACCTTCTCTACCCCTATAGCAATGGCCAACGACTCTTTATCTGAGAGTACGTCTCTCAAGCTCCTTGGCCTAACGTTCACAGGAAACATGAGTTGGAACAATTACATCGAGGGCATTGCCAGGGCCGCTGCAAGTAAGGTGGGCTCTCTCTATCGTGCTAGAAAACTTCTTACACCGGAAAGTATCCTGTACCTCTATAAGGCCACTATTCGCCCATGTATGGAGTATTGCTGTCATATTTGGGCCGGTGCATCGGCTACTAGTCTCTCGCTCCTTAACAGGGTTCAAAAGAGAGTCGCAAATCTGATAGGCCCTAAACTGGCATCTAAAATTCAGCCTCTGTCCCATCGTCGAAGTGTTGCATCCCTCTGCCTGTTCTACAAGTATTATAATGGTGAATGCTCTGAAGAACTGCAAGCACTTGTGCCCCCACGACATGAACACCCTCGACAGACCCGACAAGCTGCAAAATCCCACCCCCACACTGTAGAGATCCCTAGATGTAAAAGATCTTTCTACTCCAGTAGTTTCTTCCCCAGAACTGCTAGACTTTGGAATTCCATTCCAGGTCACTGCTTCCCCAACTGTACTGACATGCATAAGTTCAAGTGCAACGTGAACCAACATCTCGCTGCCCTAATCCCTACATAGTACCCCAGTAGATGTTTCCCCTGATAGTAGCCCCCTACACCAAAGTGGCAATATGCCTTGTTTGGGGTGAAAATGTAAAAAAAAAAAAAAAAAAAAAATGTACATCTATATCAAAAACACTTGTAAACGTTTTTTTTTTAATTAAATTTTTTATTTCCATACTTTGCGGACCAGGCGCGAACGCAGACCCCACAATTTTAACGAACCACCGTTCTGCCAGATCAAGCATAACCATGCTGTGTCTCGATACATCTTCTATCATTATATGTAAGAGGGCGTGTTTGAAATGAATGTTGCTTCTTAGAGCACAACTGGACAAATATACTTGACTTTAATATTTTAAACTTTAATTCAAACCGTTATATATAAATATTATTTTCTGAAAGCAACAGTTGATTCTCTACAGTGCAATGTAAATTAAAAAAGAAATGGACAAAGTCACTGCAGAGAGGCATGTGAAGCTTCCTCCTGGTACACTGCATAGAAGGATCCTCCGACAATCAAAAGACAGGGTTTATAAAAGAGTCGCCAACCTAATAGGCCCTGCACTGTCAACTAAATTCCAACGTCTGTCCCATCACCGGCATCCTTGTGTCTGTTTTACAAGTGCTCTGGCTAACTCCAAG
>NC_136514.1:74417152-74487152 GCF_053919585.1 Euprymna scolopes
AGGGAATTTAGTTTTTCTTCTACAGTTACAGCCTGGTATAGTTTCTATATTTGCATTTTGTATCTTATTAATTTTGTTATTGTTAGAACTAATTATTTTTTTTATGTAGGTTTGGCATAGTTGAGTAAGACACTTTGACCGTGTTCTTATTAAAGATTTTATTGTATCTATGAGGGACTTTAAAGTTTTTTTTTCTAATATTTTAAAGAATCCCCTGACTATGTCTGTCTGAAGATTTTTAGAATATGGATTTTCCTATATCTGTTTTTACGCTAACGGATTTTCCTTTATGGTTTATCTGTGTTAGTGGCTAATGCTTGTGGTTTAATTTGGTTTTGTATTGTATTTGGATTATTTTTTGCCATTCGTATGCGGGATGAGATGGCCATATTATAGGTTATTGTGTTTTTAGTGGGTTTATTGCAATTATTATAATTTTCAACGCAGATTGTGTTTTTATCGTTTTTATTTAGGAATTTGATTTGTGATTTGTATCCTGAGTTTTTAAGTTCCTCATTGTAATATTTTGTGTTTTTGTTAAATATAGATTTGTTAGAAGATAGTTAAGAAATTCTTAAAGAGAAATTGGAAACTATTGATTTCAATATTGACTTAGGGTTGTTTGATTCATTATGGACATATAGTACAGATTGGTTTGGTTTATGATAGGGTTCAAAAGTAGAGTTTTCAAGATTTAAGGTTACGTCTAAGGAATTAACTATTTTTTATTAGGGTCGATTTTTAAAGTAAGTAAATTATCAATCATCTTACTTAATATTAAAATAGCTCTAGGATATATATGCCTATCGAGCTTATTATTTATTTACATTACAACGAGCACTGTTTTCTTTTATTTTAATTTAATTGTATTAATGAATTTACTAATGCATTAACATATACTCTGCTCTTTAGACTGTTGATCTAATCCCTTAATATATATATATATATATATATATATATATATATATATATATATATGATATTTTAATTCATGCAGATTTTGTATCTATTGTTATTATAGAATCAATTTTCTATCGATAATTATATTGTATCCAATATATAGTAGCGATTTCAAAAGTAAAATAAAAAAAAAACGACTTGGGTACCATCGGTTAGAATTGAAACCAAAACACAAAACCCTCCAGCCTAATTTGTTAGCCCCTAAGTCACATTTATACGCACATAAATAGTTCGAAACTAACGTTGTTTAACCTATTAATATAGATTTTCTTATGCGCAAAACTAACAACTTTGGTCAACTTACTCCTTCCAAGATCAACTGTTTTTGTTTACCGGTTAACAGCTATTTTACCCGCCAAAAAACAAATCGAAAGTGTCCCACATGTTCAAATATCCTATATATTAAGTTTAAAGTATGTAAACCACCTAAAATGTAGAGAGGAGTTTGGTAGAGACGTTTTGTACACACAGAAACAAGGTCACTAATATATATATATATATATATATATATATATATAGACTTGTATGCAATATACTGTTCGTGTAATATATATATATATATATATATATATATATATATATATATATATATATATATATACATATATATGTCCGTTTGTTATAACTTTTTTATCCAATATTCTACACAATTCTGCACTATGTAGAAAATATGCATAAAATAATTAAACGTATTAGTTAAATCAAACCAATCATCTAATAATAAACCATACAAAATTAATAATTAATTAATGAACGTTCGTTTTTCAAAGGATTATCAAAATAGTTAACCTTCATGAAGTCGCTCGTATATCAATGACTGAGCATATTAAGAAGTTAGGTTTAATAATTTTTAAATATAAAAATAGGCTTTTAATATTAATGTCAGTGCAAGAAAAACTCAACTTTTTGGTGTGTAAGAAGAAGACATAGATATATTCGCTAAAAGACCGGCAGAGTTTAGTTGGATTTCTGTTAGTCTAAGAGTCGGAGATGGGCGTCTGGGACGTGGCTGAATAACTGTGTTTAGACTCCCCTGATAGAGAACAAGAAATTGAAATGTAGCATAATAAGCTAGACATGTCGAAAAAGAATAGCGGTGGTCTAACATGCCAGCAATCTATTTTACTGTTGCACTCAACTTGCCAAACATGCTTCAACAAGACATTTTTGTGAATATAAAACGAAACTTTCCAGACACACCCTTACTATTATTTTTCTTCAACAAGACATTTTTGTGAATATAAAACGAAACTTTCCAGACACACCCTTACTATTATTTTTCTTCAACAAGACATTTTTGTGAATATAAAACGAAACTTTCCAGACACACCCTTACTATTATTTTTCTTCAACAAGACATTTTTGTGAATATAAAACGAAACTTTCCAGACACACCCTTACTATTATTTTTCTTCAACAAGACATTTTTGTGAATATAAAACGAAACTTTCCAGACACACCCTTACTATTATTTTTCTTCAACAAGACATTTTTGTGAATATAAAACGAAACTTTCCAGACACACCCTTACTATTATTTTTCTTCAACAAGACATTTTTGTGAATATAAAACGAAACTTTCCAGACACACCCTTACTATTATTTTTCTTCAACAAGACATTTTTGTGAATATAAAACGAAACTTTCCAGACACACCCTTACTATTATTTTTCTTCAACAAGACATTTTTGTGAATATAAAACGAAACTTTCCAGACACACCCTTACTATTATTTTTCTTCAACAAGACATTTTTGTGAATATAAAACGAAACTTTCCAGACACACCCTTACTATTATTTTTCTTCAACAAGACATTTTTGTGAATATAAAACGAAACTTTCCAGACACACCCTTACTATTATTTTTCTTCAACAAGACATTTTTGTGAATATAAAACGAAACTTTCCAGACACACCCTTACTATTATTTTTCTTCAACAAGACATTTTTGTGAATATAAAACGAAACTTTCCAGACACACCCTTACTATTATTTTTCTTCAACAAGACATTTTTGTGAATATAAAACGAAACTTTCCAGACACACCCTTACTATTATTTTTCTTCAACAAGACATTTTTGTGAATATAAAACGAAACTTTCCAGACACACCCTTACTATTATTTTTCTTCAACAAGACATTTTTGTGAATATAAAACGAAACTTTCCAGACACACCCTTACTATTATTTTTCTTCAACAAGACATTTTTGTGAATATAAAACGAAACTTTCCAGACACACCCTTACTATTATTTTTCTTCCAACTCTTGCATTCGCTTTCGTTAGTCATAATATTCGATTATATATGCGACGCTTTATCGATTTTCTTATTATGCCATCATCTCATTAGCCTGTATGAATATTGTATAATCACATCAGTGTCTTAAGGCACTAAAGGATGCCATCTTGTCATCTTCATCACGTCAGTATCTTGAATTTTAATCCTGAATTAAGGTTTCTTTTTCATAACTTGTTTAGTAAGTTTCGGAAGTTTTTTAGATGAGGATTGATAATTATTGGGATTATTCGGACTACTAATCACTTGATTGTTGCATTCACAACGTTTCGGCCGATGTAACCTTCGAGCTTGTACAGGAGCATTTTTTTTTCAGTTTGAATTTGGTAATCTTTACGTTGAACTTGAAAACCTGTACAGGATTTCGAACTGAAATCTTTATTTAATTTACAGGGTTATGTAACGTTACCGTTATGTTTGAGCCACGTTCGTTACAGTTCAAACTTCTCTCGGACCCCACGCCGTCCAGCATCGTCGAAAAGGCAAAAACGAACAAAAATAAATAAATCCGGGTCGGCATTTTTTCTTTTTTAACAAAAGCACTTATTACCGTTACCCTCCCGTATCGACACCAGCTTAAAAGTCTCTCACTTCCGCTCCACTACAAGCCGGCCGTATACAGCCATTTCTTATACATCCATCTTTTTCCATCACACTCTTTCCTCTCCCTTCATTTTACACGTCCATCTCCATCGCCACCGACTTTGTTTCTCCTCCTCGACCACATGGTGTCCTTTTCCCTCTTTTTTCTTTTCACGCCAGCTCGCACACAAACGCTGCTACTGCTGCTAATACAATCGCTTGTCATCCATCACTCTCCTGCTGCTAATATTTTCATACACACTCGTATGCGATCTGTTACAGTCGTATAATGTTCTCTTTGTTTCAGTCATGACCGGATAAAAGGGTTAATTAATCGTTAAGATATTCTTAGTTATTATCGCCTTTTTATAATTTGATTAATGTTTCGGAATTTTTGTGATGAGGATTTGTATTCAATTGGATTACTTGAGCCTACTATTCTCATCTATGTTTATTTTGTTATATCCACAACTTTTCGGCCGATGTAACCTCCGCTATTCTTTAGATGCATCTATTTAAACTTAGGAACCTTCTATTCAAATGTATGATCTTTATATTTTCTAATATAAAAAATAAAGTGAGATTTTCTCCTATTTTATTGACCGGAATAGCTGTATAAACAAAAGCCGCGCTTAAAAATTGTTTCGTCATTAATTTTCGCCATATTGGTGTGTGTTCTTGTGGCATTATTAAGAGTTTTTTTTTCTTTTCTTTTTTTTTCAGAGTTTGAGCTCCGTATGTTTAAAAAAACTTAGACCTATGCTTACGCATCAATTAAATCACGGTATTGTGAACATGGCGACTTCAGAGCGTGTTATTAATCAAATTTGATATTAACTCAAATGCTTATAAAATCTCAGCCGTATCAAAGCAAATGGGGGTTGACACGTGAAAAAGGTCAGATCTACTTGAATAGACACCGTTTTTCAGTGACGAAAATTTCAATGTATTATTAACGCTGAGGCTTGTATGAGTATTTGTATGAGTTTGGTTTTTAATGTGTATGGGTGTGAGGGTCAGGCTCCCCAAAATGGGGGGGGATTTAAAACAGAATAAAAAAAATATTTCAGCGCGTTTGGTCCACCGTAGTCGAAAGGCGGCAAACGTTTTTAAACGGGATCGAAAAAATAATATTTTTAACACAAAGGGCACAATATTTATCGATTTTTTTTGTATCGATTCTTCAAAGCATTCGCATTATTCGTCTCGCTAAAAAAAAAAATGTTAATTTATTTATCAAAGATTTTAAAATGGCTTTTTCCGTATAAATATTAAAAAAAATTTTTTTTTTTTGTTTTGCTTTTTTTTTTAAATTACATTTTCACCTCAAACAAGGCACATTGCCACTCAGGTGTAGGTGGCTACTATCAGGGTCAGCAACTACTGGGCCACTATGTAGGGATTTTGGCAGCAAGATGTCGGTTCACGTTGCACTTGAACTTCTGCATGTCAGTACAGTTAGGGAAGCAGGATCCTGGAATGGAATTCCAGAGTCTAGCGGTTCTGGGGAAGAAACTACTGGAGTAGAAAGATCTTTTACATTTAGGGATCTCTACTGTGTGGGGGTGGGTTTAGCTGCCTGTCGGGTTTGTCGAGTGTATCTGCGTCGTGGGGGCACAAGTGTCTGCAGTTCGTCAGAGCATTCACCATTAAAATACTTGTAGAACAAGCAGAGGGATGCAACGTTTCGTCGATGGGACAGAGGCTGAAGCTTAGATGCCAGTTCAGGGCCTATCAGGTTAGCGACTCTTTTTTGAACCTTGTCTAGGAGCGAGAGACTAGTAATAGACGCACCAGCCCAGATGTGACAACAATACTCCATACATGGGCGAATGATGGCCTTATAGAGATACAGGATACTTTCAGGTGTCAGTAGTTTTCTAGCACGGTAGAGAGAGCCTACCTTTTTTGCAGCGGCCCTAGCAATGTTTTCAATATAATTGTTCCAGCTCATGTTTCCTGTGAACGTTAGGCCAAGCAGTTTGAAAGATGTACTCTCAGACAGGGAGTCACTGGCCATTGCTATTGGTGGCAGAGAAGGTTTCTTGTAGTTATTGAAGGAAACCAGTTTGGTCTTGGCAGCATTGAATGTGACCATCCATTTATGTCCCTATTCCACTACAGATTGGAGGTCATCCTCTAGTGTTTTTGCCATTTCTTTAGATATGTGTTCATTTGTTTTCCTATCATGCCTGTTATAGAGTGTAGTGTCATCAGCTTAACTTAAATTAATTATTTTACTTAACATATTCACTGAATTTCACCCTTCAAAACTAAAAAGCGGAATAATTAAACACAATCGAATTTCTGATATTCAGACATCAAAATAAGATATGCAAACAAGTTTTTTTTTTAATCTGTAATCCTGTCCCTTACAACTAGACAATATGTTTTGTTCAGTTTCAGATGAATATTTTAAGCATATTTGGAACCCCCTCAAAACATGGGAGGGGGGGTTGTAAGCAAAAAAAAAATATATAAATATCGTTTATGAAAAATAAGTACGCTGTTATAAAGTTCATTCTTCTCTGAAAATTATGTATTGATTGGATAATTACCTGCTTTTTGGTAGATTTTTAAAAAGACGGCCCGTCAAAAAGTATTTACCTGCCCCCCCCCCCAGTTTTGGCGCTTTGTTTGAATATATCTCTATATCTCTTCTTTCTGCTTCTTTCCTCATCACAAAAGAAAGAGGTAATTAGTTGAAGCCTGGACTCGGGCTGGTTGCAAAAAGTTTAGAAGTGCGACTCTTCACGGACAGTTGTATGCCAGCTCAAATCAATTGAGGGTTGATCAGATTTTCTTGGTCGACACAAAAGTTTTGTGAAACAATAACAATATTTCAGTCGCTTTGATTTTTAAATACCTATCTATCTATCTATCTATCTATCTATCTATCTATCACTCTTTTCCCTCTCTCCCTATCTTTCTCTTATTAATTCTCTATCTCTTTCTTTAACTCTCCCTCTCTTGTGTTTGTCATTATAAAATAAAGAGAGATTCAGTTGAACTCTCGACTTTGTCGATAACAGGTCAGTCGGATGCTCCAACTCTCGAGTAAAAACAAAAACAAACGCCTTCTAATTCAAATATATTTTTATAAAAATATGGATTGTTCACTTATTTTATACAGCGTTCAATTCCAGTAACGAAATTTCCTTCCCAAACAATTAATCATCTGTTGAGAATTAATTACGTCTAATCCCGAATTACGCGAAATCCCGAAACAAAACCTGTCAAGTAGATGCATAGACATCATTTTATCATGTTTAACACCTAGTGATATGGTTGCTGTGTCTAGGATGTAACCAAGTTACTCTCCCCGGCAAGTGATAGTAATACATTCTTACAGAATTTCATTTTCAATCACATTCATAAATTTCAATATTTAGTCCGGGTAAATATTTTGGTCTCTTGAAAAGATTTTTTTTAAACATGATCATAATATTTCAAGATTTTTGGGATAAAGATTTACATGTATGTTTTGAATTATTTGCACTACTATTCGCATCTGGAACGTAATATTCATAACGTTTTTGCCGATGTAACATCCGAACATTTTCAGGTGTACCATTCTGAACCTGTTGAACTTGTGAACGTGTACGAAATTTCGAATTAAAGTCTTATTTGATTGACGGGGTATATTGTTTTTCTTTTTATAGAAAATCGCTCCAGACAAGGCATGAGCCACTTGATGTAAGGAGCTAAGAAGAACAAAAAAAATGATTATTGCAGACAGCAGATGTCTATTGATCTTAGTTTTGAAGATACCAAGGTTATAAATAGGAGGAAAACAGTGATCAGGAAGGGAGTTCCACAAGTTGCAGTTCTTGAAAAGAATCTATTAGAATATGAAGTTGCATTACAATGATGTATAAAACTAAAGAATTAATGAAGACCATGAATTAAACGAGCTGGGAGAAAGGAAGCAGTATAGATTAGATATTACTGAAGATCACATGCAATAATAGTATTTATAGAAAAAAATTCTGTCAGTTATGCTAATCTAATGGAAATAACCGAGTTTTTAAATCAAGGAGTTTATTCCCTTATGCCGACTCATTACTTAAAGAATCTATAAAAACGAGTTGTCTGTGCGTATGTGCTGCGTGTGTATGTGTGTATGTTCAGAAAGAGAAATGAGCTAGAATGAGAAGAAAGACGGGGCGAGGAGGAAAGGGAAACCGTGGAGGGGGGAAGAGAAAGATAGAAAAGAGATAAAAGTTTTTTGGTTCGAACAATGTCAAGTAACCATTGTTTATAAAACATAAGAGCTAATGTTCGATTATATATGTATATATGTATGTGTGTGTGTGTGTGTGTGTGTGTGTCTTACATCAAACAGAGTTTCTTTCCAAGTGGCGGAATACTTTTAAATCGATTTTGTAGTCCAGTTAATTGTATGTCTCTATCGAGGGTTTGTAGCAGACGGATTTGCAACAAAATAATCGCGACTGGAGATTTTGAAATACACTTCCTTCCTGGCTTGTCCAGCAGAAGCCAGCTCTCAGTCACGTGACTGAGTTTATAAAAGGTTTAACCGACAACACACTCTCCCTCTTTCTCCCTGGATCTGGCTGATAACACACCCCTCTGTTGGAACGCGACCTCGACCGAGCACTTTGGTCCGAGACTACCATGCATACCAAATGTAGAATGAAGATGTCGACGCACGTTGTATGTCTGCCATCACGTCGGGAGTCGCTAAAATGCAATAATAAAGAAGAGTTGACATTCTAAATTTAAAAACAACTTTATTTGTTATCTTCGTTATCAAGAATCTCGTTGCATAGAAAAAGGGAAAGTCTTTGAAAGTATTCCCGTGTTGAGACGTTGATGTTCACACAGGCCTGTTGAAACCGTCCAGGAAAAAGTGTTCAGTGGATACGTGTTGAAGTTGGTAATCCATGTATTGACGGGCAAAGGATTTATAATTCCTGTGGTAAAAAGAGAGTATGTGTGTGTATACTGCATGTGGAGATAGCCATGTTGGCTTGTTTGTATTCATGCTAGCCCGGGGCAAAAGGGCTCGCGCGAGGTCGCGCTCCAACAGAGTGGTTCACTGTCAAGTGCCGGGAACAAAGAGAGCGAGAGAGAGAGAGAGATAAAAATAAAGAGAGAGGGAGAGAGAGAGAGAGAGAGAGAGAGAGAGAGAGAGAGAGAGAGAGAGAGAGAGAGAGAGAGAGAGAGAGAGAGTGTGTGTGTGTGGTGTTGCCGGTTAAACTTTTTATAAACACGGTCACGTGACTGAAAGCTGGCTTCTGATTGGGCAAGCCAGGAAGGAAGTGTATTTCAAAATCTCCAGCCGTGAGAATTCGCTCCTGCTTGTGTTTGTTGCAAATCTGTCTGTTAAAAGTTTTGACTTACTCAAACTTAAGACAATTTACCTATTTAACATAATTCTTCCGTTGAAGAAAAATACGGCAATGGTACAGAATAGTAAACAGAAAAGAAAGGGTGGAAAAACGAAACAAATAAACAACATATAATTGTTAATAACAGTCAATAAAAGTTATTTTCTACATATTTAGGTCGTTAATATATTCGTGCTTTAAAGTAAATTAAAACCGTCTTTTTTAATAAAGGAATCACCACTTATCAATACACGGTTCATTGTATTTTAATATTTCTTTCAAATCCGATCGTGTTTAAGTCCTATTTTCCAAATGGTCGACCGGGCATATTGTGAACGTCCCCGAAGTATGTTTGATTAGCTTGATATGCAACAACTTTCGGTTTCAAACGCAATAAAACTTACTTTTCTACTTAATTTAAAGTATAAAATTAGGAACAAGAAAATGTAATAAGACTTTGGAAATGTTCGGCGAGCCTCGTATCGCCATCTTTCTTATTACGTTCGACCGAATTTTTTAGTTGAAAATAGGTTTCTAAGACATTAACATAAAACTAGGTAAGTAGGTAGAAACGTAACTTTTATTGCCTTTGGTAATAGTTATTTGGTAACTATTTGTTTTTGTGTGCATATTTTTTGTTGACTCTTCCACACAATCGACGAAAGTTTAATCACAAAATAAATACAGTAAGTTACAACTAATTACTGCAACACTGATTTTACCCAATATAAATATTATTCAACAACTTTTTTTCCTAATATCAACTAATTTTAAAAGAAGGAGAAGCAATTTAAAGATATTTGGAAAAAAATTATTCCGTTTTTGAATTTTTGAGATGAGGATTGATTATTCGTATTATTTTGCCCACTGCTCTCATCTGGAGTTTTATTTTCACATTTCGGTTTATGTAACCTCCGATCTTCTGTAAACATTACCTTTCACGGACTATTGTCCACGTTAATCATGGGTTACAAATTAAATGCGATCTCCAACTGTGGGATCACAAAGTATCATTGTCTAGTCTCGGACCCTTTAAAAGTATTCAGACATTCTCTGAAAGCCGGAACCGAGCATCACGTTTAGTTTAGAGGTGCAAAAATACGTGCAGACCCGAAGTCCGTGTAACAACAGGATTTCCACATCAACGAGTTTTCGGGAGTTATTAAAATTGTACTTTCGTTCTTCCGGACGTCCCCGAGGTTGATTGTCTGGTCGCTGGTCATGCCAGTGGTTTTTTCTCTCACTAAAGGTTGTCGCTGAAAAGGTTAGTCACTGAAAGATCTCGTCGCTGAGAAGTTTGGTTTGAATATATCTGTGAAAAAACTGAATCACTTTCAAAATAAGAAAAAAAAAAAAGAATAGGAAAATAACTAATTAATAAGTAACGTGTTCTTATAAAAATAATTATTCGATTAAATATGAGTTTCGTCGCACCACGGCTCATCAGCGTAACTGACTGTACTAGGGTTCGAACTTCTAGACATAGATATTGTAATCAGGTGCTGATACAGTTACGCCATAGCTCCATATGTGCTATTTTTCTCGCTTTTAAAGTTATGTCGAATTTTTGTTGATTGACTACTTTCTCGATCTCCTAGGACAGCGGTTCTCAACCTTTTTTGACCCATGGACCCCTTTTCCCTTCTTTTTTTTCTTGGTGGACCCCCTTATAATTTTTGGTCATAAAACAATATTCTATTTCTCAATATAATTTTTTGAGCTTTTAATAAACAAATAAATATTATATAATTAAACTTTATTTTTAAATGAAAACTAATTTAATGCAAATAAAGTATTTTACAACAATTATAATAATGAAAACTTGATTAACGCTAACTGTTTTTTGTGTTTTTGTTTTTGTAAATTCACGTAATGGAATGAATGTGTGTGTGTGTGTGTGTGTGTGTGTGTGTGTGGTTTTGGTACTTATGCAGGATACGGGCCGTGCTATTTTGTAGATAGGATTTTTAAGTTATACTCAATTTTTACGGTATGTTTTGTTCCATTAAATTGTTAGGTGAATGTACATACATCTCAACCTTTTCCCGGCTATCGCCCCCAAAAGCTATTTTTGACTTAAGTTAATTCATAATCGCCTCCAAGAATAAATAATAACAAATATTGTAATTATGACTAACCAACACTAGAAACATTTTGTACATGCAAATGGAAAACAAATTAATTAAAAATAATTTTATTGCAAATTTACAAGAAATGTAGAGAGTCTAACTAGTGTGAGCCCTGAGATTGGTGATGTTTCACTAAAAATTCAATGTCAGGTTTAATATTACTCAAGCAGATACGAATATCTCCACGAGAAATAATGTCAAATCTGTTTCGTTCCTTCTGTAAAATGTGATTCACAGCGCTGAATCCAGTTTCGACAAGATATGATGTTGGGAAACACAAAAGGATTTTCGACATTTGTGACCACAAATTTGGATACAGTGATTTTACAGTGTTTGATTGCCAAAATGCACACAAAGTTTCTCTTTTGAACTTGATTTGCAATTCATCATTGCATTTTATCTCGATGATTTCCTCCTGGATATTTTCGTGTGCACTGAGAGGATCACAATCGAATGGGTCAATCATCCATGGCTCAATAGTGAAGTCAAATAAATCGGAAAATCTGATTTCTAGATCATTTTTCATGGCTGACAGATGGTTACAATAAATAACAATGTCATTTTCACATAAGTCGATTTCCGCTAGTTCGGGTATATTATCAAATTGCCTTCGTTTTAAATTAATTTGAAACATATTAAGTTTTTCAACAAAAGCTCTCATCACCCGTTTACAGTCTATCAGGGTTATCATTTTTCCTTGCAGCAGAAGAGAGACTTCATTTAACTTACGGAAGATCCAACTAAGATAGTGTATATTTTTCTTTTGAGCTTGAATTTCGATAGCTAAGTCTGACTGTCCTTCTATTTGTAGGAATACAACTATTGCATTAAATAAGTTTACAAATCAGTGTGTCGCCGTCCGACATAAGTTCCGAATAGTTTAGCTACGCGTTTATAATTTCAAAAAATTTAAAAAATTTACTCGCAAAAATGTCAAACCTTTTCACAGATAAAATTGATTGAAAATCGCCCCCCAAAATTTGATTTTCGCCCACTAGGGGGCGATTCGCCCCCCCCCCGGTTGAGAACCGCTGTCCTAGGAGACGCTCTACACCGATTTTAATTATCGTTAAAAAAAATCAACAAAAGCACCTTCATAACTAAAAAAAAAAAACCGATAAAATAGCACGTAATTTCGCTAGGGCGTCGTGATGTAATGGTATACGCATCCGATTATAGTACCTATGGTTGGAGGTTCGAACTAGTACCGTCAGCTACTTTGATGAGCCGCAATACGGCGAAACACATGTTTGTAGATACCTGTTTAATAAGTAAAATAAATAATACATTTATTAGAATAGGGAGATGCGTGCAGAACAAGACACTTCGATGGTATGGTCACGTTGAAAGAATAGATAAGTTTGGATTCGTATCATCCGAAATGACCCGTAACGTAACGGTTAAAGTACTTGTTAAAATCAATTCTATTCTTTTGGGGGTTGAATGTTCAATCCACAGTGCAATCTATACGAAGAATACAATTACAAATTACTTAAGACTTCTATCATGTCATGACTGACGGAACGAGAGCACACTACCCCGTGAATTAAATAAAGGGTTTTGTTCGGAATATCATGTAGATTCCCGAGTTCGACAAAAAGATTTGCAAGTTCGACAGAAAGATTCCGAGTCCGACAAGATACAAGTAAAGAAGACCAGAGATTACATTAGCCGAAACGTTGTGGACTAACACTCAAGATGAGAAAAGCAGTCATAATAATCCAAATAATTAAAATTGCCATTCCCTGTCTCAAAGATTCAGAAACATAAATTGGTTCTTGGGTTAGTACATGTAGATCAGTTGGGGTAGCAGGTTCAGTTCTAATGAAAATATGGGGTGAGGTGATTAAAGTAGACTTGAAAGAAATAAAAGCCTGATCAGAGATAGATTAGTTTGGAAGTCAATTTCTAAAAGCCGTTCAACACATGTCAGCATGATGATGACGATGATAACTTTTTTTTTTTTTAGATATTTGTAAACACACATATCTATATTTATAACTTTTTACTCTTTTTCATTCCGAACAAGACACAGTGCCACTTGGATGTAAGGGGCTACTACTTGGGACTATATATATACAGGGACATTATGTAGGGAGGTGATCAGCGAGATGTTTGTTCACATTACATTTAAACCTTCGCATCTCAGTACAGTAAGAGAATCAGGAGACCCGGAACAGCACGATGGAAGAAACTATTAGAGTAGACGGGATTCCGGTATCTAGGGATCGTTATAATGCAGGGGTGGAATTTTGCTGCTTTTCAGGTTAGTCGGTGGTATTTATGTCGAGGGATCACAAGTGTCATGAATTCGTCAGAGCACTTTCCATTAAAATACTTGTAAAGCAGGCACAGAGATGCAACACTGCAACGATGGGACAGAGGTTGGAGTTTGGTTGAAAGAAAGTTTTGTTCTTATCTTTTTTTTTCGTATCTATGTAACGTTGTCCGGGAACCAACACGTTGTAACCTCAGTCACAAAGTAAAAAATAAAAAATAAAATAAAAAACTTCAACTCGCTTTTTCTTTGTAACAACGGCATTCATTTCCTCATTGTTACCACTGTGACGTCACCCATGTGATCTCGAACGTTCTCCACGCCTCTAACGGGATCTCGAACATTATTTCCGTCTTTAACATGATCTCGAACGTTATCTCGTTCTATGTTCCACGACTCTCCTGTGATCGGCCTCTTTCTCCTTTTTATCGGTAACGTCATTTCACATGCGCGCATCCGCGCTATGTCACATCTTTATTAATTATGGGGCAGGTCTGGTAGTGTACCTTTTTATGGTACAATACACGCAGAGAAAGATTCGATTTATTTCAGCATTCCAAACTAAAAAAAAAAGGATTTCTTCCGTCAATCTACATGATTTATAAAATAATCCAAGTTGAACCTCCCCACCCCCAGAATCATACTATGACTGTCAATTACAGCACATTATTATGAAATGGACAAATCCACAATATTGATAGATCAATGACCCAACGTTTGAAAGAGTTCTATTGCGAATCTGCATATATTTTACCAAATAAATAACTCAGAGTGTAGTATCTGTTTTGATACTACACTTTACCTTTTCTATCTTCAATCTTTGAAGGATAGAAACTTATAGACTCAGACAAGTTTTCTTTTTGTTCAAATCCAGAGTGCCCCGTTTTTTTGGAGCGCTGGATATTCCTCATTAAAAACCGACTTTCTCTTTAACTCGTCCCTCATTGAGGGACAAGTACCACACACATGCAATTAATAACGCCCTCAACTAAATCGTAATATGATTCTATTTTTTTAAGTGGCTACGTGTGAAAATCCTGAAAAACTTGGCAGAAAGAAGAAAAAACTAAAACAATACTTTTAGAATTTAGAATGGGGATAATCATGTATATTAATTTATGTAAAATGATCCTCATTTCCAGACCATTCTAATTTTTGTAACGCTGGTCATTAAATCTTCATCCCAAATCATAAGCCCAACTAGTCAGGCCATAAAACCACACTTAATCGCTTTAAAATTACCCTTCCACAAATAAAGCGCAAAGAATTTATCTCCCAGAGTATTTTTGTTAACTGCCCTAAAATGCTAGAATATGATGGAAACGGGGCTTATTTTACGTTATATTTACATGTGAAATTATAAATTTTAAAATAATTGATTTTTTTCTTTCCCGCCAGGTGTTAATGGTGTTCACACGTAATTGCCTAAAAAGTAGCATCTAATTTTTGTTTAGCCTGTTCCTCCCCAGGAATTTACCCTGAATGCCAATCTTATGGCACGTTCTTACAAAATAGGTAAGTTCGCAGGATTTATAGATTAATGAACCAATGGTAGGTCTCATATGTACACTTAAGACATCTGCGAACTTCAAGTCTGGACACTCTTGTCAGTCGATGTTTATGGATCCAAACAAAAAGAAAGAACGCCTTCATTGCCTTACAGCAATTACAACACACAAAAGACCCGAGGAAAAATGAAAATAAAAACAACAAAAATCAATAGACTTTCATTACGCAGATTTGTGAAACATGATTTAAGTTTAAAACGTTTTTCCACAATGAAAATAGTTTTTATGGGCGTCATTTACAAATTGCAACTTCCATTTGTATACGTGCAAACCCGGCTGCCGACACTTTCGACTCGAGGGCCGAACACAAGGCAAATCCTAGAATCAATTTCGGCTGCAGCGGAGGACGACCAACAGAAGCTGAAAGGCCGGTTATATCAAATAAATCTATGCTCGTCCATCGGAACGACAAGCACCGTCTGATTATCCTGTTGGGATGATGGATGATACGCGCAAGGGTTGCGGAATCTCTAACCAGTTCTCTTCTGAGTCGGTACTGCTTGACTCCAGTGGCAAAGAGAAGTCCAGAACAACTGGAAACAATGCCGGGATAAGCGGAGAACACATACAGTGCTTGGTATTCCCTAATGTTCATCCATTTTGGTACTGATCAGGTACGACGATGCTTAACTTCGGGAACGTCGTGTTATGCCGTATATAAATACAAGACGAAATAACGAAACGGTGGATATATTTGTGAATAATTGTAAGTATTTGAATTAAAAATATTTCTCTATTTTTAATTTTAATTTTATCTTCGAAACTCCCGAAAACAATCCCATCGATATCGATGCAATTAAGTTTCGGAAATTTTGAGATATGGATTGGTTATTTGTATTATCTGGATTTTTTGGACTACTGTTCTCATCTTGAATTTTATTTTCACCCCGTTTCGGTTGACGTAACGCCCGACCTTCTTCAGGTGTATCTTGTCGAAATCGAGAATGTTTCTGCCGAACCTGGGAATTTGGTTTAAACTTCTGCATATCAGTACGGCCAGGGAAGCAGGAAGCAGGGAAATAATTCTAAAATCTAGTAGATTGAGGGAAGAAACTATTAGAGCAAAAGGCTTTCCTGCATCTAAGGACCTCTACAGTGAAGGGGTTGAATTTTGCTGCTAAACGGGTTTATCAGGGGTATTTACGTCGAGGGATTAAAGGTGCAACGAGTTCATCAGTGTATATTCTATTACAATACTTATAACATTGTGGCGATGGGACAGAGGTTGAGGTTTGGTTGATAGTTCGGAAACTTTTTGACTGGCGATTCATTTTTGGATCTTGTTTATAGATGCATAAACCCAGATGTGGCAACAATACTGCATGCATAAGTCCATGCATAAGCTTCGATTCGAGAAAGATAGGGAGAGAGAGAGGGTGGAAGGAGAGGGAAATAGAGAACAAGAAAGGGCCAAACAACATACAATTGAGAAGTTGGAAATGGTACATAGAAATTTCGTAAGAGATTTGTTATCGCAAATTACAACGAATTAAAAGAATGAAAGTGTAGGATTTTCCCAACATAACTCAATCCCAGAACTGAGGAATAATTTAGATTAGATCCACATATATAGGAACACCCGTAGAAAAACAAACGTTGATTTATTCAGCTTTAGTATAATGACTAGACGTATCAGTGAGCCGTTGGGTCACAGTCACTATTACTATTTATTATTTTTCATTAAAAGTTCTTCTTGCATAACTAAACACGTCCCTTCATATTTTATATTATTTTATGGATTGCGCTCTGACGAACTCATAACAATTGTGCCCCCCCTCTCATCTAGCGCAGCAAATAGCAAAATCCCGCCCCTTAATTCTTGAGATTCCTTGGATGCCAGAAAGCCTTCTACTCTAATAGTTTCTTTCTTCGGACTACTAAACTTTGGAATTCCCTCTCCATTTCCGGCTTCTCTGGCTGTACTGACATGCAAAAATTTAAATGTAACCCGAACAGATATCTTGCTACTCAACTTCCCACAATCCCAAATAGTAACCCCATACGTCCAAGTGGCAATGTGCATTGCTTGGTGTGAAAAACAGTAAAAATAAAAAATAAAAAATTATAAAAGTAAAGAACCTTATTATTTTGCCATCTAATTTACATATGTGTTTGTGGCCTGTACAGACACAACGTAAATTAAATAGTATTAATACCTGTAGTGATATTCCCTATTGTTTATAATTCGTTATTCTAATTTTATGTTTTATAGATGGTTTCATGGTAATGAAGCTAACTATAAAGCATAAAATTAGAATTAGCTGCTAATAAACACAGAGAGAAAAGGCGAGAGATACGGAAGCAAGAGCGATAGGCATTGTATAAAATAAGTGACAGGAAGGTCATACAGTCAGAGAAAGTGGAAGTAATAAACTGAAACTTATTTAGAAAATCCTGACACCCCTTCCGTATACAATTAAACGATTTTAAATGGACGACGATGCTAACTGAGAAGAGTATGACAGAATATCAGTCGCGTCGTTCCCCTTATACATCACAGGCCAGTTGCCCAACTTATAACTGTAAGATTTTCAATAACAACGAAATGAAAAATACGTGTAGGTGTTTATACGTGTTTGTCTTTTACAGACTTTCTGTTTCTCTTCATCGACGCCGTTTCATGAGTGACTGTAGATCATCTCGTCTGTTTAACTGAGACGGATAAAACTATTTTCATGAAGAAAGACACAAGGAGACGTTTTCTGAATATTTCTTCAAGGTGTATTTAGAGAATGGACTTATGACTTCGCTGTGATTATCAGTTTTCTACATTATTGGCGGTATCTCGTTCACACGGCTTCCAAAGAAAGACTGATTTGGTAAAAGCTTAGTTTCCCCAGTTTAGAAAAAGTGACGCCATTTATCATCGTCTCTCTGTTTTATCTACTGCATTTGACCTCTGCCTTCTGCCCCCTGCCTCAACTTTACGTAATCGGTTTCTGGAAACGATTCTATTAGCAGTAATCTTTGTAAAAAAAAAATTACACGAGCTAACTTAATCGCTACTGATGCAGGATCTATTAATAATTATACAGCTACCATCTCTCGAAGTCACCAAGGATTATTAGGAACTTACACAAATATTAAACATGAAATTCGTTTTTCTCGGAAATAGATTAAAGTAGATTGCATACAATCAGCTTAAAATAAATAAATGAATAAATAATAAAAAGGAACCGAAGTGGCACTCGCCCTAGGCGGAATATCAAATTCACAAGCGGTCCTCAGTCGGTTGTATATCCTTGTCAGTGTAGATAGCAGCGTTAGGTTTTTGCAGTATTTGTAGGGAGGTGTCAGTGTTCTCCTACATACAGCACTTGGTATTCCCAAGTGGTCACCTATCTGGGACTCACCAGAGTCAATATCAATGATCTAATGAGAATCGGTGTGTTAACGTGATTATTCCATATGCTTTTCTAACACTCTGGAATTTCCATGGGAGGCTAACAGGTGCTACACTTTGCCCAAAAGTACCAATTAGTTAAAAAAAAAAAACAAAAAAAGAAACAAAAAAAAACGCCATTTAACCAAATGCAAATCCATGAAAAAAAAAAAAAAAAAAAGAAAAAGAAAGGAGTAGAAACTATTCTCATTGGCTTTATAGAGAGCTATAAGATGTCACTTAAGAAACATAGAAAAAGAAAGATTTTTACAATGTCAATGTACATAACTAAACGCTTTCAATGAAACAAATTAACGTATCTGGAATCACATCAGGGTTGCTGTGCGAGCTGATACGAAGCAGAAACTAGTTTTTCAGCGACCTTGGTAAAAGTTCTTTATCTTTCAAATAGTAATTATTCTTTCTCATTAAACCTTCTCCTCGAGTGTCCCTCAGTCTTGATAAGTGGTGAAAAAAAAAGAAGAAAAAAACTGATGATCCACTACACCATCTGTTGGCCGCTCAATAAACTAGTCTGTCGGCATTAAGATTGTCAAGACGCTCAAGTCATTTTGTTAAGATTACAAAATGTGCCGGACCATCGCTTGGTCGAAAATCAATTTTGTACTTGAATATAAACATAGACACATAACTGTATATAAGTATATGCACATATATGTATATAAATATATACACACATACCTGTATATAAATAAATAAATAAATATATATATATATATATATTTATTTATATATATATATATATATATATATATATATATATATACGTATATAAATATATACACATATACCTGTATATATGTATATATATATATATATGTATATATATATATATATATATATATATATATATATATACATAACTGTATATGAATATATGCACATATATGTATATAAATATATACACATAACTGTATATAAAAAAATATACATACCTGTATATAAATAAATATATATATGCCTGTCTAGCCGCACTGATGAGCTGTGAAACAGCGAAACAATACTGTATGTGGATGGCTATAATGCTCCTCATCTTGAGGTGAGCATATTGAGAAGTGATACACGAATTACCATTAGCGTATAAAGCGATGCTCTTTGTGTAAACAAATCGAGCTTAGGTATTTCGGACGATGTCAAAACTTCGTTGAATTCATAACTCGCACAGCAGCCGCTGATTAGTGAAATGGTTAGGAGCCTTGACTGTCGAACAGGCGGTCAGGTTTCAATCCTGGCTTGAGGTAGTTGTCTGTCTAGCCGCACTAATGAGCTGTGAAAATATCGTTAAATTCACGATTCGCACAGAAGCCGCCTATTAGCGAAATGGTTAGGAGCCTTGGTTAGGAGCCTTGACTGCCATACAGGCGGTCGGGTTTCAATCCTGGCTTTTTTTTTTTTTGCAAGGTGGTCACCACTTATCAAGGCCCGGAAGCCACTCAGGGATAAGGGTTATTGTGTGTACAGTACGTTAGTGTTGAGATTTAATAAAGTGTCTACTTAAGGGGGTGGTTCATTAGGAATTTGTCTACGTTGGACTTGAAGACATCCAGGTTGTAGTCAGGTGGGAAAAAGGCAGACGGAACAGAGTTCCACAGGCGTGCACTTCTAAGAAAGAAGCTTTGTTCATGGAATCTACGTTTTGATTTAGGAACAGATAAAGAGTGGGGAAATTTTTGACAGTGGTTTTAGCTAGACGAGTGTTTTCGTAAAAGATTGGCGAGGATGGACCAGAGATTGGAGCTCAGACGAGCATTTGCCATGGAAATAACGATAAAACAAAGATAGGCTCGCAAAGTCTCTTCTGTAGGAGAGATGTTGCAAGGAAGAGAAAAGGGCATCCCCCACTAAGCCACAAAGTCTATTTTGTACTCTGTCAAGGCAGGATAGGCTGTTTTTAGCAGCTCCAGCCCAGATATGGCAGCAGTATTCCATCCTTGGATGTACTTGGCTTTTATATAAGTAGAGAATTGCATCAGTAGTGAGATATCTTCTGGAGCGGTAGAAGGATCCCACCATCTTTCCAGCGACCTTGGCAACAGACTTTATGTACGTGTTCCATTTCAGATCAGGAGTAAAGGTCAAGCCCAGAAGCTTGGCAAAACATGGGGCTTCTCCTAGACGAGAGCCATCCATTTCAATTGATGCCAGATGGGGATCAGAGCGTTGATGATGTAAAGATAGGAGCTTGGTTTTAGATGCATTAAAGGTAACCAGCCACGTCTTCCTCCACTGTACCACACGCTCGAGATCAGAGGAGAAAGAATCAGAGAGAACTTTGTCATTTACAGCCTTTGATGCGTTGTCGTAGATGGTCGTTTCATCAGCATAGATGTAAACAAATGATTTAAGTATGTATTTAGGGAGATCAATGATGTAGTTCAGGAAGAGAGTTTGGCCCAAGATGGACCCCTGAGGGACTCCAGCATTAATATTGCAGGCCTCTGATTTTTGTCCATCGACCACTACTCTTATGAGCCTATCAGAGTGAAATGATTTAATGATTGAGAAAACATTTCCAGTTATACCGTAGCTGGAAATCTTATGAAGTAGGCCTTTATGCCATACCTTGTCGAAGGCCTTTGATATGTCAAAAGCAATTGCCCTAGAAAGGAAGCCTTTATCAAGAGATTCGCTACTCCTATGAAATATAACCGTTAGCACATCTGCGGTAGATCTTGCAGAACGGAAACCATATTGCATGTCACTAAGAAGGTTATTTCTGCTGAGGTGGTTGACTACTTCTCTATTTAATATGGATTCCAGCAACTTACTCATAACACACAGGAGATTTATTGGTCTGTACTGAGAGGGAGATGACTTATCACCTGAATTCTTAAATACAGGGCATACTGATGAGGTTTTCCATGATGTTGAAAGGCAACGCTTAAGCAGTTTTGTAAGTATAGGAGCAAGTTCTGGTTGAAGCTTTTTTAACACTATAATTGAGATGCCGTCAGGGCCAGTTGCTTTACTGGAATCAAGGTTCTTGATTAGCTTGGCAACGTTACACACAGATATTTGTATGTTACCTAGCATGTTGTGTGTTATAGGAGGAAATATGGGGAGTTGATGGCCTTCGTCGCATAGGGTAGAATTAGCTGCAAAGTTCTTGGAAAATAGTTTGGCCTTGTCTGATGCTGACGAGATGACCTCTGGTCCATTGATAATGGTTGGGATAGAACACACACTTCTGTTCAGGATCCTATTTTTTATTTGCCAAAACTGGTGACAACCAAGCCGCTGATCAGCTACTTTGGATTTAACGAACTGAGCATATAGCTCTCTTGCATTTTTTATTACTCTTTTACAGTGGTTGCTGGCAGTTCTGAAAGCAGCTTTAGTCTCAGTGCATCTATTACGTTGGTAGCTATTGAAAAAGTGATTTCTGTGCGCGATGACAGCAGCACATTCTAGGGTGAACCATGGCTGGCTGTTAGGTTTTTGTTGGAATTTTTTAGATGGTATGAATCGGTATATGCCTATAATTAACCATTCGCTTAGGTCTGATACTATAGAGGACACATCCTTTTTAAACATGGAATGCAGAGGTAGATCAGATATGAATGTACGGAAGCTATCCCAGTCAGCCATGGAGTATCGGTATACAGTACGGTGGAGGAGTACGTCCGGGGACTTATATTTCATTTTTATCTTAACTGATACAACAGAGTGATCGGAGGATCCTAGAGGAGAAAGAACAGAACATGAACATAGCTCAGGAAGTTGAGAGAAAAAGGTCTAGAAGGCTTGCATACTGACCGGTAGTATCGGGCACATGGGTGGGCTTGCAAACAATCTGAGTGAGGTCATAGGCAATGGCAAAGTCATGACAGAACCTCCCCTCATCATCTGTCTTATTTGAGTGGGCCATCCATTCCATGTTATGGGCAAGTTGCCTGTCTAGCCGCACTGGTGAGCCGTGAAACATCGAAACAGTACTGTATGTGGATGACATATATATATATATATATATATATATATATATATATATATATATATATATATATCTGTATATAAATATATACACATAATTGTATATAAATATATATACATATCTGTATATAAATATATATGTATATCTAACTTATACGTAGCTTTAACTTTATATTTAGTTCCTCAACATCTTGGTGCCTTTATCAAGCAGAAAGGAGTTTTTCTCAAAGCTTTGCAAGGAAGTTAACCATTTCCTTGAGTCTTACCAGATTAACCGTTTCCATGAACATCGCTAGATATCCTGTTTTGCTAAACCATACAATTTCTGCTACTGTGGATTTCCCTGTGAAGCCATAATCAGGGTTAAATTTAATCAAAAAGGATATGAAATCAAAAAATGAAAAAAAAAAAAAAAGACTACCACCAGCAGGTGCAGGGAAAGCAAACAAATTGATGAAGCACGACATACTGAGTCATCTTTTGGACGTGCAGTAAACTGGTCTGGGGATAGCAAAATTATCAATATGCACGCATGATTTTGTTTGAATTAAAAAAAAGGAGATGCTGAATCATCTGCTGCTGAAAAATAAAACGGTGTTGCATTGTATATAATTAAATACACATTTCTAACTTTATATTTAGATTCTCGGCATCTTGGGACCCTTCTTTGTTCAGAACAAGCAATAATTATAGTCAACAAACACTTGTCATAAACCTTCCTCTTAAACCAATTTTGTTTATTATGTTCGATCTTTTCATAATATTTTTCATCATTCAGCTGACAATCCATCCATCTCATTAGCCCTTACGTCCTCAACAATCAGGCCGACATTGGCTTTCTTGCTATCAAGCTGAAGTACGGCTCTGTCTACTCATAGGAGATCAACCTTCTCAGACTTTACCTTCTCTCTGGGAAGAGATTAGTTTATTGCCCAGAGCATCCTTCCCAAGAAATGCTGACAAGGCTGCTCAGGCATTTTTATTGACGAGAGTGAGCTTATTTTAGTGTGCTAGCTTTTCAAAATCACATCTAATTTTGTGTCTGGCCTCCTAGAAAGGAGATAAAAAAACTCATCAACTCCTGTCGTCGAGTAGCTTATAGCCTTGATAAGTTGTGATTAGTAAGAAAATTAAAAATACCCGGAAACTCAGACACCGATGGGGATTTTTTAGGGCACACACTAGTGATGGGACATTTCCAATATTTTTTCCGATTCCGATTCTTTATAAATCTCTAAGTATGTAACTACAAAATGGTTATTTTCTCCCAATTACCGTAAAAACACATCTTAAATGTGCATATATATATATATATATATATATATATATATATATATATATATATATATATATATATATATATATATATAAAAAATTATGCATATATTTCAACATAAAAACTCACTTGTGGGCGGCGAGGGGGTGAACTATAGATTTTAGTTTTAATGAAAGTTTAAATCGATAAATATTTATTATTTTATTATTACTACCAGTGGAAGATTTTGGTTTAAACGAAATCAAATAAAAAAAGATAATGGAATTTTTTTGGCATCGGAAAATAGGCACGCATTTTTCCGATTCCGATACCGATTCCGATATCCCGATTACTCCGATTTTTCCTCTTCCGATTGATCGTCCCAACGCTAGTAAACCCTGTTATTCATCATCACCCCCACCCAATTTTTAATACATTGGAAAATGAAATGTTTTCCCTTCCCCCAAAATGTCGCCAAAAAGAGGCTAATAAATGCGTGTCCTAAATGGCCCATCCCCCAGCTTCTTTTGGTTAAGACAAGAAGTTAACGAGGCAGGCAATGTCGGTCCTAATTATGCAGTAGTGCAACGTATATGTTCCACAATAACCATGATATGAATCGTTCAGTGTTTAATCCTTTTGAATATTTTGGAAAACTAGCAGCCACTCTCGATATTACCCGGTATTGGCCGAGAATTAATGAATAGGAAATTGGAATTGCTCTGCAATCGAATCTCAAGATAGAGTTTCATGGAAGTGTAGTGTGAGGCAGCCACCTGTGATTGATGCCATTAAGCCAGCACGTCATTATAAAAAGAAAGTTTTGGAAACTTTATGCAATCCATATCATTTTATAAACAGCTATTCAAATACCTTAACAAAATTAGTTGAAGTTTAAGGGAGGTTGGTCGACGCTTGGGTTGCGTCACCCCTTTATACATGTTCATTTACAAATTAAATAAACGAACAACACGGCAACAAAAATGCAAACAAAAACAAATATTTATTTCGCATAAAACCGAGAGTGTTAGCTTTGAGATTATGCTAATGAAAATCTCCATAAAAATGTGTACAATAAAATATAAAAAGTGTACGCACTCGCGCGTGTGTGGAAGTTGAAGGAAAGGTCTTGCATAGCGTTAAATGTATATGCGTAGCGCATGTGTGCTGGTGAGTGTGTATCAGAAGCAAGACCAAAAGAAGAAAAGTAAAGTTTCATATGCACCTCTTTTTATATGTCGATTGCAGCGGCACCTATCATATGAAAGAGGACATAAATCGGACCTGAAAAAAAAATGTGTAACTGCGTAGAAAAGAGTATGGAATATTACATACATCCTCATCCCCTCCTCATATTGAGTAAAAGGTTTTCGAAATCTCTTTGAATGTTTTAATAATATACGTATGTTTTAAAGTTGTATGGGAAGTACTTCTTTTTAACTCCTCTGCCTGACGTTCACAGGGAATATGAGCTGGAACAGATACATTGAGAGCATTGCCAATGCTGCTGCGAAGAAAGTGGGCTCTCTTTACCGTGCTAGAAATCTACTTACGCCTAATTGTATCGTGTACCTCTATAAGGCCACTATTCGCTCATGTATGGAGTACTGTTGCCATAGTTGGGCTGGCGCATCTGCTACTAGTATCTCACTCCTGGAAACAGTTCAAAAGAGAGTTGCCAACCTGATACTGTCATCTAGGATTCAGCCTCTGTCCCATCGACGAAATGTTGCATCCCTCTGCCTGTTCTATAAGTATTTAAATGGTGAATGCTCTGACGAACTACAAGCACTTGTACCCCCTCGACGTAAATACCCCCGACAAACCTGACAAGCAACTAAATCCCACCCCTACACAGTAGAGATCCCTAGGTGTAAGAAAGCCTTTTACTCCAATCCCCAGAACTGCTAGGCTTTGGAACTCCCTTCCGGGATTCTTCTTTTCCAACTGTACTGACATGCAGAAGTTGCGAGTTTGTCTCTGCTTTATAGTTATTTCCATGGCAAGTGCTCGACTGAGCTCCAATCTATGGTCCCCCTCGCCAAACTTTCACAAAGAAACACCCGTCTAGCAGAAAAAAACTACCAACAATTTCTCCCACTCTTTATCTGTGCCTAAATCTAAACGTAGATTCCATGAGAAAAGCGTATTTCTTTGAACTGCACGCCTATGGAATTGTCTTCCGTTTTTCTGCTTTCCAGCTGACTACAATATGGTTGTCTTCAAGTCTAACGTAAACAAGTTTTGGATTAACCGTCCATATAAGTTAATAAATTTACCAAATTTCCATTACTAACAATTACTATATTGCCAATTTCTACTGTACACTCTTTAACCCTTATCCTCAGTTGGCCTCTTGGCCTTGATAAGTGGTGATGCCTCTCTCTCTCTCTCTCTCTCTCTCTCTCTCTCTCTCTCTCTCTCTCTCTCTATCTATCTATCTATCTCTCTCTCTCTCTCTCTCTCTCTCTCTATATATATATATATATATATATATATATGCCAGATCGGCTGTATTCGTGGCCTCCACACTGCTGATTCCCGAAAGGATGAAACACTGGTATCTATAGGTATTTAAAAATTATTATAGTAATATATATATATATATATATATATATATATATATATATATATATGCATGAATATAAAATTGGAAACAATAATGAAATGAAAAAAATGAAACCTAAGAGAATAGAAAATGCTAACTAAAACGTAAGCAGAGTTTTGTAAATGTAAATAAATGAGGAAAGCGCAGCAAATAACAACACATTTTTATACCAGATATAAGAATAAGAGTTATGTTCATATTAGTAAATGTTCATAATACAAACACGTGTTTGGGTAAATAATTTGAGTGAATAGTAGTCACAAATCAATATGTTCATAGAATGAAGTGAATACTATGCGTGTGTATGTAATGTACGTGAGTGTTTGGCAGCGTGGCAATGTGTATATCCATGCATTTACATTGTTCTTTTTAGTGCGTGTATAACTGCAAGTAGCCGCTCGTTTCTGTTCGCCTTACTGTCGCTAGTGTGTACAAATATATGCGCGTAATGTAGAGATATAGAGGTTGATATGTGAGTCATTCATCTTTTTTCTTTTGTAAATTGCTCCTGCCCTTATCAGGATGGTGGTGAATAGTGTATTTCTGGTGTCTTTCAAGTGAAGCTGGAGGAAATTGATTTGTTCTTATGAGAATTTCTAAATTCGCAATGGTTTACTACTTTCACATGTATGTGTTACTTTTTTAGGGGGGTTAAGATTTCCATTTTAGTTTATAAGATCATGCTAGCTCTAGGAAGTGACAAAGAGAGCGCATAAAAACAAACTGGAGAAAAAAAGAGGGCAACTAACTCGATCCATTCGCGGTTTAGCGTTTATCAGAAACACGTTGCGATTCCGCTACAAGTGTAACGTTAATAGTGTTAGTTTTTCCTATTTCCATTTAGAGCTAATTTTTTATGTCTGTATACGGAATTGTGAATATGCTTGGATCAGCATAGTTTTTTAGTTGGATTAATACTAAAGGAAGTTGGTCGACGTATGGGCATCTTCTCTCCTTTATACATGTTATTATACAGGTAAATAGAATAAACAACATGGAAACAGTAATACATGCAAAAACCGCTCACTTATTGCAAGATTTACCTTGAGATTGTGTTAATAACGTGTCCATAAAACGTGTATGATAAAATCTGAAAAGGATCTGTACAGATGTATGTGTGTGAGAGAGTTGAGGGAAATGTTTTACATAAGGTGAAATGTGTATGCGTAGTACTACTCGAGTGCTAGTGATTGTGTGTTCACCAGAAGCGAGAGTGAAAGCAAGAGAGTAAACTATTTTCTGTATCTCCTTTTCGATATGTCAATTGAATCGCCACCTACCATCCTAAAAGGGGGGATAATTTGAGTCTTAAACGCTCCGTAGTGAATATATTTAGAATATGACGAAAAGAGGAGATAACGCTACAAGTTTTAAAACAATTTGGTCCAGTTAATAATTTAATGATCAAACAAATGCAATACTTGAATTATATTTAACTTTCAAAAGCATATTAAAAAAAAATAATAATGTCGTATAAAAACACATTTTTCTAAAGATAAAAAAGAGCGTAAAAGACTCTACTCATTATTTTCAATCCTCTCATAATATTCATTGTAATCTAAATAGAAATTGTCAGCACTCCTTCTCACAGACGTACCAATCCTTAACTTCGACGTATTCTCTCAGCTACCAAACACTCGACTTCTTATTCTTCAAAAGTCGTCCTTCTTAACGCAAACACTTCTTTCATATGCAAATTAATGCCTTTATACTTTTAAATCACACGCCCATTGATCTTTAAAGATCATTTAACAGCACATGACCCTGTGTCGAGATCGACACTTACCTCTCTAGCGCTTCATACACGATCAGACACAGTTAGCTCCCACTACACGGCCAGACACAGCTAGCCCTCAATGATAGCAAGACATAACTTAATACATGGCCAGAAAACTAACCCCGATTATTTTGAAATCAAATAAAAAAATAAATAAATAAAATAAAAAAGTCCGACTATCAAACCGTAACGCACATTTCTCCATAATATGAAGACGCACATTCTCAAAAAATCCGACTCCCAAATCGTAATTTACACTTCTCCATAACATAACGACGCCAATTCCGAAAAAGTTCGACATTCGAACCGTAATTAACACTTCTCCATGACATGACGACTCCAATTCTCAAAACGTTTTACTGTTGTGTAGTCGGGTCGAGGGTTCACATCAGAGAGATGATGATGACATTTATATACTGTTTACATCATGACGATTGTGATGATAATTCTTTTATCAGATTATTATAATACGGATCTGAGACATTTAGGCAACAGTTCTTGTTAACACAGATAAGGGGGAGATACGTTATTGATTTTTTTATTACAAGGTACATTGCCACTTTGTTGTAAGGGGCTACTATCAGGGACATAGGCATCAGGGGTACTGTGTAGGGAGTTGGGCAACAAGGTGTCGGTTCACGTTGCACTTGAACTTTTGCATGTCAGTACAGTTGGGGAAGCAAGGACCCGGAAGGGAATTTCAAAGTCTAGCGTTTCTGGAGAAGAAACTATTGGAGGTGAAGGCTCTCTTACATCTAGGGATCTCTACTGTGAAGAGGTGGGATTTAGCTGCTTGTCGGGTTTGTCGAGGGTATTTACGTCGAGGGGACACAAGTGCTTGCAGTTCGTCAGAGCATTTACCGTTAAAGTACTTGTAGAACAGACAGAGGGATGCAACATTTCGTCGATGAGGCAGAGGCTGAAGTTTAGATGACAGTTCAGGACCTATCAGATTGGTGACTCTCTTTTGAACCTCGTCTAGGAGCGAGAGACTAGTAGCAGATGCACCAGCCCAAATATGACAACAATAGTCCATACATGGGCGAATGGTGGCCTTATAGAGGTATAGGATACTTTCGGGCGTTAGTCTCTTTCTAGGACGGTAGAGAGAACCTACCTTCTTCGCAGCGATCCTGGCGATGATGATGATGATGATGGCGGGGACATTACTTGGAAGAGGCTTATACAAAGTTCGTTTACAAGATGATAGTCAAAACACATTTACCTTTTCTTTTTGCTGGAATGACGACAGACGAAGACAACAAATATAGATGATTCTTTATTCATACCAGTTGGTTGATTTGATGATGGTCATTTACGACTACATGGTCTCCTCTTTCCTCCTTCGCCTCTAAGGGGCATCAGCTCCCAGTCTGACCGACTTTCTCTGAATCTCTTTTCTAGCTCTCTGGCTCTGCCTGTGACTGTGACTATCTCCTAACTTCGAACCCTGTCTCCATATATTGGAAATTTCCTTTCTTGATGGCGTCAGAGTCCAAATTTCTGCACGTGCATTTTACCTATGTATGTCTAAAAGCACTTTTAGCAAACAAAGAATTCACAATTTGAATTATTCCATATCTAACCTCTTTGTTAATAATTATTTCTTAACTCGTAATGTCCATTCTTTTAACTGACATATTTAATATCCAGTCATTTCTAAAAGAATGAACAATCGACTGCATTACTAAATTAAATGCCTATCTTTGACGTAAATAATATTTAGTTATTTGCGAGAACAATGACAATCGTTCTGCATTCCTAAGATTTCAATATGTATTCTTTTTTAACTTTTCTTACAGTGTTCGATTCTAACCTTTTCCAAATATCATTTTCAAACTTATCTACTTTGCCATTTTACTTACTGAGGTCTGTCCCTTTTCATAACATGACTCTCAAATCACTTCTCCATAACATCACGACGCCAATTCTCAAAAGGTCCGACTCTCAAATCGTAATTAAACCTTCACTATAACATGAAGACACCAATTCTCATAAAGTCTAACTCTCAAACCGTAATAAACACTTCTACATAACATGACGACGTGAATTCTCAAATAGTTCGACTCCCAAATCGTAATTAACACTTCTCCATAATATGACAACGCCAATTCTCAAAAAGTCCGCGTCACAAATCAGAATCAACAATTCTCTACAACCAGACGACGCCTTTTCTTTTAAATGCCGACTCTCAAATCGTAATTAACAATATAACATGACGATGCCAATTTTCAGTTATTCGACTCCTAAATCGTAATGAATATTTCTCCATAACATGACGACGCCAATTCTAAAAAGTCCAACCTCAAATCGTAATTAACACTTCTATATTACATGATGACGCCAATTCATAAACAAAGTCCGGCTCATAAATCGTAATTAACACTTCTCCATAAAATGATGAAGCCAATTCGCAGAAAGTCTGACTTCCAAATCGTAATTAACACTTCAATATAACATGACGATGCCAATTCTTAAAAAAATCCGACTCTCAAATAATAATAACACTTCAATATAACATGATGACGTCAATTCTAAAAAAGTTCGACTCCCAAATCGTAATTAACACTTCAATATAACATGACAACGCAGATTCTCAAAAAGTCCGACTTCCAAGTCTAAATTAACACTTTTCCATAACATGACAATGTCAATTCTCAAAACGTCCGACGCTCGAACACTAATCAGCACTTCTCTATAACATGACGACACCAATTCAAAAAGTTCCGACTTCTAAATTGTAATTAACACTTCTATATAACATGACAACGCAGATTCTTAAAAATTTCACCCATAAAATTTCAATTAACGCTTCGCCATAACACGACGACGCTAATTCTCAAAAAAAGATTTACTGTCAAATCATAATTAAAACTTCTGCATAACATGACGACGTCAATTCTATAAGAAGCCAGACTCTCAAATCGAAATTAACACTTCTCCATAACATGACGACGCCAACGCTACAAAAGTTCGATTCTCAAATCGGAGTTAACTCTTCTGCAGGGTCAGTTGAGACACATGCGGGCGAGCTTTGTCATGGAGGAAAATTGGTCCCTTTATATTGACCAATCTCAGGCACATACATTAGAGCTTCTGGTGCATTTCGTTAATTTGTCGGCAGTACTTCTCCGCCGTAATCGTTTCGCCCAGATTCAAGAAGCTGTGATGGATGAGACTGGCCACAGGCCACCAAACAATCACCATAACCTTTCTTTGGTGCAATTTCGCCCACGGGAAGTGTTGTGGAGCTTTTCCGGCATCCAACCACTGTGTTGAACGTTGCCGGTTGTCGTAGAGGATCCACTTCTCATCACACGACACAATCCGCTCGAGAAATGGATCATTTTGGTTGCACAGAAGGAGCGTAGAAGACACCTGAAAGTGATGATTTTTTTAATTATCGTTTAATTCATGCGGCACCTATTTATCCAACCTTTTTGACTTTCCTATTTGCTTTAAATGGCGAACGACTATTGACTGGTCGTCCTTGAGCTCAACAGCAACTTCTCGTGTGGTTTTGTGAGCTTCAATTAAGACTTTCAAATGTTTGTTATCAACCACAGTCGATCGATCACAACTGTCTTTACCTTTGAGGCTCTCGTCACCATTGCAAAATTTCTTGAACCACCGTTGTGCCACACGTTCGTTAGTGGTTCCTGAGCCAAACGCACCATTGATATCACGAGCTGTCTCGGCAGCTTTTCGGCCAAGTTTGAACTGAAACAAGAAAATCGTCCGGATTTAATTTTTGTCTATGCTATCGAAAAGCCTGCAAAAAATGATTGATGAGATTGAAAACATTTCTGAAGTTAAGAACAACGACGTCAGTGGTGTATGATAAGAAAATCTGTGACTCGCTGAAATCGATGATTAATCGATCAGTCACCTGACCAGTCACAGTTTATGGCATTCAATATTACCTAGACACAAAGGAACTGGAGAAATAAAGATGCTACGTTAAATCTCATGCATTACTCTGTTCGATCACATCAATTAATCTGTTCCATCACAACATCAATCACGGATCTTGTCGACGGTGTCACTCTATAATATGGAGTGGCCCCGTCGACAAGCTCCGTGAATCTAGACTGGTATAGTACGGCCATATCCGGCAAACCAACGAGAGCGTTTCCAAGATAACATATAAGCTTATAATGCAACGTTGCCATACCAATAGTTGACGGAAAGCAGCTTAGTCTATCTCGTTGACACGTAAGTTGTTGGCCCTTTGGATAATGACGTCTCACAGCAGTAGAAAAGATAGCAGTTCTATAGATGTGTTTTCCTCCCTTTTCTCCATGTAGCTGAAATAACAGAAGCAAGTAAAAACAACAACAAAAATAAATCCGTTATTTGCTCTGGGATTTAATTCAAGATCTACAGTTAAGTCACCTGACCAGTCGCAATTTACGAATATTGAATGATGACCAGACAAAGAAGTTGAAGAAACGTCTCAGTGTCACGAAGACGAAAATGCTACGTTGGACACCAGACACTATTTTACGTGACCACATCACGAATAACTAGCCTATTAATTTATTCATTATTTATCAAAGATGAATTTAAAAAGTATAAACTTGAATTAGTTATTATTTATAACGTTAAGTTTCGTCTTTTATTCCTATTTTTTTAAAATTAATTTTTGATTTAGGTAGCACTCTAGCCTATAAAGTATGAAGTTTTTCTTTTATCCAAAAGTCTAAAAAAGTATGTAATCTCAGGTTTTTAGATATTTATTATAGCGCTGAATTTTACATTTTATTCCTATTTTTTATTTTAAATATCCATCTACTCTATTAACTCATCAATTATTTATCCAATCGAAAATTTTTATTCACTATATATTATATAAAAGATAACTGCCCGTTTGCATTTCAGGCTAAAACTTGAAAAATACACAACAAACATCCATAATGTAGGTATTATTTAATCCGCGTAATAACCGATTTATAATATCTAAAAGAAATATCTCTCGTCCCCACCCCAATCCCTCTTTCTTCTTCGCTTAACCCATTCCTTTCTCTGAACACATACATACACAACTCTAGTTGATTTAAGGAAAATAACTCCGTGAAAAAAATCAAAGTTACTTCCTTTTAGTTAGTGGCTGAACCCCCCCCCCAGATATTATAATATTAAAAGATGTGCGTACGTCTTAACATTAAATGATACAAATAGCCCTTGGGCTAAAAAATAATGATTTTTTCAATTTTAGCTATTATACATCTGGAGTTACATCGATTAAAAAATAGCAACTTTGTGGGTGCTTGTTGTGTATTTTTCAAATTTTAGCTGGATATATAAACAGACTTTTGCCTTTTATATAATAGATTCTTCGTTTATAGTTTTAATCTCAATTATTTTAGTAGTTTATTATTATTTAAAAACGGTATAGTTTCTTACATTCACAATAGTGTGTTCGTTACTTGAAATGGCAGAGAATCTCGGTTGATAGTCACTAGCGTTCATGCTTGAATTTTGATATTGATGCGCTCATTACGTCAAACCACGCTGACGAGTCATGAAACAATGAAACAACTGCCAGTGGATGACAATATTTTAAATATATACTGGTGGAACTCGTATCTCAGCAGGAAAATGAGAAAACTAAGGAACTTCTACTCCCGTATTACTATTTTTATTCATATTTTTATTCCAACTTTATAGAGAAAGTTATATTTTCAAGTTCTGAGTACTAGAAAGCAAAATATCATGTCTAATTATTTATGAATACACATACTGTGTGTATTTAGGCAGTATTTTTTCATTTAAGCAAATAGTTTTAAAAAAATAACAAACATCCGTTTAATTATGTTTTTTTTTTAGATTTTCGATCTTTTTATGAATAATAATAATAATAATAATAATAATAATAATAATAATAATAATAATAATAAAAATATTATAATAAAAATAATAAAAAATATATAATAATAAAAATAATATATGTTTCATTTGTATCACGAACATTTTCGATTTTTCCTCGAATCACCAGCAGGCCAAAAATCAAATGAACAAAAACGCTGGAGAAAAGCAGAAAATTTCAAAAAGGCGTTTGATCTCAGTTAGACACCGGTAGAACGTTTAAAGATTGTTCAGGAAGACGTTAACAATTTAAATTCTATGATCCTAGGATTAGCGTCACAAGATAAAATTGTATTACGTAAAGCATTCTAAGATATTATTACTGGTTTGATAGACAACAAATAAAAAAAATTAAAATTAAACTAATTATTTTTAATAAAAATTAAACTCGCTATATAAAGGGTCTATTATATTACTTGACCACACCTTAACCACACGCAACGTTAGATTAATTTATATGGCCACGGGCTTACAGAACACTAAAAGCAATTTCTAAATCTGAAAATGACACATTTAAATCGATTCAACAATAAAAACAGAAAAGAATTACTGCACGAAAATATAACTAAACAAGTACCAGTAAATAAAATTACTACACACCCTGGCTTACCATCTTCAGAAGCTATAAAAATTCGACACGATAATAATCTTCAGAAGCTATAAAAATTCGACACGATAATAAGCAACAATAAAATTTAACATTAACTCTAATCTAAAATTTTTTTTAATGAACTCCGCAACCATCCAAATATCATTATAAAAAAAATGTGAATAAACATATTTGTAGTACTTAACAACATGGATTCTCACACTAAAATTCATACAATCTGCGGTTAAAACAAGTGTTAACTGTTCTACATTTGCCCTGATGGATTGTTAACTATGCTTTGCTTCCAAATAACAATTTCCCGGGTTAAATTCGATACACTGCTGTCAAAATCAACTACTCAGAATTCGATGCTGCTGCCAAATAATAATTTCCTGGGTTAAATTCGATACACTGCTGTCAAAATCAACTACTCAGAATTCGATGCTGCTACCAAAAACTCGTTAATTCAAAACGCGACACTCTGCTGCCAAAGACTTGTTAATTCAAAACACGACGCACTGCTGACAAAATTTGCTACTCCAACATCCAAATCCCAAATCAACCCAGTCTCTGAAAAATCAGGCTTTTATTTCAAAACTCAAGTGCATATTAGGTGACAATATCACAAGCATATAAAGAGAAAAGGCGGCCATTTTTTTTCATTCTTTTTGACTGCATTGGACCCTACAGGCTGGACAAAGACAGGTTTGTACCAATTTTTAAGGCGTTTAATCACAGAAGAGTAACTTGTCTTGCCTTTGGTTGCAGTTCAGATCACACAATTTTTGATGACCACATAAAAATACAAACGATTTAACAACAATCCCACTAATATATTAACGGCACAAATTAACAGAGTATCATTGTCAATAATGCACAAATCGTTAATTACAAACTTCCGAAAAAAGTTGGTGATTATAAACCTGGTTATTTATACTGAACAGTTAAAATACATAAACATTATTATCCGTTCCAACTTATCATATCACAATTTACTAGTCCAATCTATTCCTTAACAAAACTGAACTTATCAGCCCACGTCTACCTAGTGAATATAGTGTTAAGTCCACACAAGAATTGCAAATCCTAAAAACAAAACAACCAGACAAGAAAATCATTGCTTATCTTGACGCAGATAGCTTATTCACTAATAGACCTTCCAAAGAAACAACTGATACACTCATTATTAAGATATGTAATAATGAAACAGAAGCTTTCGTTATTTGAACAGTGTTTACTAAAATACACATGTATAAACATATGCAAATAGTTTAATGAAATTTTATGTATAACTAAAAGAAATTGTTGCAATTGAAATTCAATTTATTTAGTTTTTTATCCACTCAGGGATTGGATGAAATGAATTAATTCTGTTATCGTGTCAATATGTGACGTGGTCGCTGGCTTTAGTGGCGTCATTTTGAACGACAATTAATATGAATCGGGTATAAATGTTATGTTTTAGCGAAGCAATGAAATGAAAGATGTGTACAAAACAGACATGCATGCACATAAAAAGGAAAATAAAATTAAATATTAAGAAAATAGACGGGTCACCATGTAGTAAGTACTACCTAAAACATAAAACAGAATTTTGTAAACGAAAAATGAAGACAAACGAAATTTTATAACAATGTATCTTTGAAATTTTGTAAGAATCTAAAAGTTATTTTCATATTAGTAAATATTCGTAGCACAAACACTTGTTCGGTAAAGAAAGTTCAAATGTTCATAGTATGCATATACGTGTGTAAGTATTATACGTATGCAAGTATTTGGCAGCGTGGCATTGTGTATATGTGTACGCGTTGGTTTACGTTTTTTCTTAGTGTGTGCAAGTGATTAGTAATTCTTTTCTGTTCCCCCTCCCTTGCTGATATGTAGGAATGAGAGAGCAAGATGAAAATACTGGTAAGTAATTCCACATTTTTCGCCTCCTTTGGATGTAGACACGGATGGGGGATGTTGAGCAGACGTTCTACAGTGCATCGGTTGGCTAGATTTTAACTCTTTCTTTTGTAGTTTTATTCTAACTTCGCGCCAACTTACTATTTTTACATAGGCATATTACACATAGCGCTTGAAACGATTTTCAATGATTGAAAATATGTTTTCGCCCGTTCCTGTGAGATTGTTTACTTTAATAAGTGATGAAGAAAGCGAATCCAAGCGAAGAAAAAATAGGGTAAGCAATTGCAGTAAAAACAGTACCGATACATAATTATTGTCTCGATAGGAAATATCAATAAGTCGTGTAACCTTTAGGATCATGTGTCGATTTAGCACTTCAGTTATGCCGGTCATTGGAAGGAACGAGTTTAGCGTGGCACTCTATCACTTAAGTCACTTAAATATGCACCGTTTTATTGATACTATATGTAAATAAAAGGTATCTGTGTATTTTAAAGTGCATTGTCGGTGTTAGCTTATCGCTACTTGTGCAGATTTGAAACCGGACTTATTTAAACGTCGGCTCTACTTTGCCCGGAACAACAACAAAAAAGAAATCATAGGATTAGCGAATCTCTCGACAGAGGCTACATTTTTAGGGCAATTGCTCTTGACATATCTAAGGCCTTTGATAGGGTATGGCATAAAGGTTTACTTCACAAGATCTCCGGCAACAGCATAGCTGGAAATATCTTCTCAATTATTAAATCATTTCTCTCTGATAGGTTCATAAGAGTAGTGATCGATGATCAGAAATCAGAAGCTCTCAGTATTAATGCTGGAGTCCCTCAGGGGTCCATCCTGAGCCCAACTCTCTTCCTGATCTACATTAATGATCTTCCAAATCACACCCTTGCATCATTCGTAGACATCTATGCTGATGACACTACTATCTATGGTAGCACATCAAAGACCGTAAACGACCAACTTCTCTTTGATTCTCTCTCCTCTGATCTTGAGCAAGTGGTACAATGGGGAAAGAGGTAGCTTGTTACTTTTAATGCATCTAAAACCAAGCTTCTATCTTTACATAATCAACACTCTGCTCCCCATCTGGCATCCATTGAAATGAATGGCTCTCGTCCTGGGGAGGCCTCATTTTTTGACAAGCTTTTGGGCTTGACCTTTACTCCTGATCTTAAATGGAACACATACATTAAATCTGTTGCCAAGGCCGCTGGAAAAATGGTGGGATCTTTCTATCGATCCAGTAGATATCTCACTGCTGATGCAATTCTCTATCTATATAAGAGCCAGGTACGTCCAAGGATGAAGTACTGTTGCCACATCTGGGCAGGAGCTGCTAGAAATGACTTATCTTGCCTTGATAGAGTTCAAAATAGACTTTGTAGCCTCGTAGGGGGTGTCGTTTTCTCTTCCCTGCAACCTCTTTCTCATAGAAGAGATGTTGCTGAGCTCCAATGTATGCCCACTCCTCGCCAGATTTTCACAAGAAACACCCGTCTAGCAGAAAACACTATCGCTTATTTCCCCCCACTCTTTATATGTGCCTAAACCTAAACGTAGATTCTATGAACAAAGCTTCTTTCTTAGAACTGCACGCCTGTGGAATTATCTTCCGTTTTCCTGCTTTCCAGCTGACTACAATATGGTCGTCTTCAAGTCTAACGTAAACAAGTTTTTGATGAACCGTTCCATATAAGTTAACAAATTTACCGAATTTCCATTATTAACGATTACTATATCGTCCAATTTCTACTGTACATTCTTTAATCCTTATCCTCGAGTGGCATCTCGGTCTTGATAAGTGGTGGTGCCTATGTAAAAAAAAAAACCCAAAAAACTAGGTGTTATATGAAAAGCATGGAGACTAACAGCACAATGAATTTATTCATGTTAGATAAACAATGAATTTATTCATGTTAGGTAAACAATGAATTTATTCATATTAGATAAATAATAAATTTATTCATGTTAGATAAACAATGAATTTATTCATGTTAGATAAACAATGAATTTATTCATGTTAGATAAACAATGAATTTATTCATATTAGATAAACAATGAATTTATTCATGTTAGATAAATAATAAATTTATTCATGTTAGATAAACAATAAATTTATTCATGTTAGATAAATAATAAATTTATCTAACATGAATAAATTTATTCATGTTAGATAAACAATAAATTTATTCATGTTAGATAAACAATAAATTTATTCATGTTAGATAAACAATGAATTTATTCATGTTAGATAAACAATAAATTTATTCATGTTAGATAAACAATGAATTTATTCATGTTAGATAAACAATGAATTTATTCATATTAGATAAATAATAAATTTATTCATGTTAGATAAACAATAATTTTATTCATGTTAGATAAACAATAAATTTATTCATGTTAGATAAACAATGAATTTATTCATGTTAGATAAACAATAAATTTATTCATGTTAGATAAACAATGAATTTATTCATGTTAGATAAACAATAAATTTATTCATGTTAGATAAACAATAAATTTATTCATGTTAGATAAACAATAAATTTATTCATGTTAGATAAACAATAAATTTATTCATGTTAGATAAACAATGAATTTATTCATGTTAGATAAACAATAAATTTATTCATGTCAGATAAACAATAAATTTATTCATGTCAGATAAACAATAAATTTATTCATGTTAGATAAACAATAAATTTATTCATGTTAGATAAACAATGAATTTATTCATGTCAGATAAACAATAAATTTATTCATGTTAGATAAACAATAAATTTATTCATGTTAGATAAACAATAAATTTATTCATGTTAGATAAACAATAAATTTATTCATGTTAGATAAACAATGAATTTATTCATGTTAGATAAACAATAAATTCATTCATGTTAGATAAACAATGAATTTATTCATGTCAGATAAACAATAAATTTATTCATGTCAGATAAACAATAAATTTATTCATGTTAGATAAACAATGAATTTATTCATGTTAGATAAACAATAAATTTATTCATGTTAGATAAACAATAAATTTATTCATGTTAGATAAACAATGAATTTAGTCATGTTAGATAAACAATAAATTTATTTATGTTAGATAAACAATGAATTTATTCATGTTAGATAAACAATAAATTTATTCATGTTAGATAAACAATAAATTTATTCATGTTAGATAAACAATAAATTTATTCATGTTAGATAAACAATAAATTTATTCATGTTAGATAAACAATGAATTTATTCATGTTAGATAAACAATAAATTTATTCATGTCAGATAAACAATAAATTTATTCATGTTAGATAAACAATGAATTTATTCATGTCAGATAAACAATAAATTTATTCATGTTAGATAAACAATAAATTCATTCATGTTAGATAAACAATGAATTTATTCATGTTAGATAAACAATAAATTTATTCATGTTAGATAAACAATGAATTTAGTCATGTTAGATAAACAATAAATTTATTCATGTTAGATAAACAATGAATTTAGTCATGTTAGATAAACAATGAATTTAGTCATGTTAGATAAACAATAAATTTATTCATGTTAGATAAACAATAAATTTATTCATGTTAGATAAACAATAAATTTATTAATGTTAGATAAACAATGAATTTAGTCATGTTAGATAAACAATGAATTTATTCATGTTAGATAAACAATAAATTTATTCATGTTAGATAAACAATGAATTTATTCATGTTAGATAAACAATAAATTTATTCATGTTAGATAAACAATGAATTTAGTCATGTTAGATAAACAATGAATTTATTCATGTTAGATAAACAATAAATTTATTCATGTTAGATAAACAATGAATTTAGTCATGTTAGATAAACAATAAATTTATTCATGTTAGATAAACAATAAATTTAGTCATGTTAGATAAACAATAAATTTATTCATGTTAGATAAACAATGAATTTAGTCATGTTAGATAAACAATAAATTTATTCATGTTAGATAAACAATGAATTTAGTCATGTTAGATAAACAATAAATTTATTCATGTTAGATAAACAATAAATTTATTCATGTTAGATAAACAATGAATTTAGTCATGTTAGATAAACAATGAATTTATTCATGTTAGATAAACAATAAATTTATTCATGTTAGATAAACAATGAATTTAGTCATGTTAGATAAACAATAAATTTATTCATGTTAGATAAACAATAAATTTATTCATGTTAGATAAACAATGAATTTATTCATGTTAGATAAACAATAAATTTATTCATGTTAGATAAACAATGAATTTAGTCATGTTAGATAAACAATGAATTTAGTCATGTTAGATAAACAATAAATTTATTCATGTTAGATAAACAATGAATTTAGTCATGTTAGATAAACAATAAATTTATTCATGTTAGATAAACAATAAATTTATTCATGTTAGATAAACAATGAATTTAGTCATGTTAGATAAACAATAAATTTATTCATGTTAGATAAACAATAAATTTATTCATGTTAGATAAACAATGAATTTATTCATGTTAGATAAACAATAAATTTATTCATGTTAGATAAACAATGAATTTAGTCATGTTAGATAAACAATAAATTTATTCATGTTAGATAAACAATGAATTTAGTCATGTTAGATAAACAATGAATTTAGTCATGTTAGATAAACAATAAATTTATTAATGTTAGATAAACAATGAATTTAGTCATGTTAGATAAACAATGAATTTAGTCATGTTAGATAAACAATAAATTTATTCATGTTAGATAAACAATAAATTTATTCATGTTAGATAAACAATGAATTTATTCATGTTAGATAAACAATAAATTTATTCATGTCAGATAAACAATAAATTTATTCATGTTAGATAAACAATGAATTTATTCATGTCAGATAAACAATAAATTTATTCATGTTAGATAAACAATAAATTCATTCATGTTAGATAAACAATGAATTTATTCATGTTAGATAAACAATAAATTTATTCATGTTAGATAAACAATGAATTTAGTCATGTTAGATAAACAATAAATTTATTCATGTTAGATAAACAATAAATTTATTCATGTTAGATAAACAATAAATTTATTCATGTTAGATAAACAATGAATTTAGTCATGTTAGATTAACAATAAATTTATTCATGTTAGATAAACAATAAATTTATTCATGTTAGATAAACAATAAATTTATTCATGTTAGATAAACAATGAATTTAGTCATGTTAGATAAACAATAAATTTATTCATGTTAGATAAACAATAAATTCATTCATGTTAGATAAACAATAAATTCATTCATGTTAGATAAACAATGAATTTATTCATGTTAGATAAACAATAAATTTATTCATGTTAGATAAACAATAAATTTATTCATGTTAGATAAACAATAAATTTATTCATGTTAGATAAACAATGAATTTAGTCATGTTAGATAAACAATAAATTTATTCATGTTAGATAAACAATAAATTTATTCATGTTAGATAAACAATGAATTTATTCATGTTAGATAAACAATAAATTTATTCATGTCAGATAAACAATAAATTTATTCATGTTAGATAAACAATGAATTTATTCATGTCAGATAAACAATAAATTTATTCATGTTAGATAAACAATAAATTCATTCATGTTAGATAAACAATGAATTTATTCATGTTAGATAAACAATAAATTTATTCATGTTAGATAAACAATGAATTTAGTCATGTTAGATAAACAATAAATTTATTCATGTTAGATAAACAATGAATTTATTCATGTTAGATAAACAATAAATTTATTCATGTTAGATAAACAATGAATTTATTCATGTTAGATAAACAATAAATTTATTCATGTTAGATAAACAATAAATTTATTCATGTTAGATAAACAATAAATTTATTCATGTTAGATAAACAATAAATTTATTCATGTTAGATAAACAATGAATTTATTCATGTTAGATAAACAATAAATTTATTCATGTCAGATAAACAATAAATTTATTCATGTCAGATAAACAATAAATTTATTCATGTTAGATAAACAATAAATTTATTCATGTTAGATAAACAATGAATTTATTCATGTCAGATAAACAATAAATTTATTCATGTTAGATAAACAATAAATTTATTCATGTTAGATAAACAATAAATTCATTCATGTTAGATAAACAATGAATTTAGTCATGTCAGATAAACAATAAATTTATTCATGTTAGATAAACAATAAATTTATTCATGTTAGATAAACAATAAATTCATTCATGTTAGATAAACAATGAATTTATTCATGTCAGATAAACAATAAATTTATTCATGTCAGATAAACAATAAATTTATTCATGTTAGATAAACAATGAATTTATTCATGTTAGATAAACAATGAATTTATTCATGTTAGATAAACAATAAATTTATTCATGTTAGATAAACAATGAATTTAGTCATGTTAGATAAACAATAAATTTATTCATGTTAGATAAACAATAAATTTATTCATGTTAGATAAACAATAAATTTATTCATGTTAGATAAACAATGAATTTAGTCATGTTAGATAAACAATGAATTTATTCATGTTAGATAAACAATAAATTTATTCATGTCAGATAAACAATAAATTTATTCATGTTAGATAAACAATAAATTTATTCATGTTAGATAAACAATGAATTTATTCATGTCAGATAAACAATAAATTTATTCATGTTAGATAAACAATAAATTTATTCATGTTAGATAAACAATAAATTTATTCATGTTAGATAAACAATGAATTTATTCATGTTAGATAAACAATGAATTTAGTCATGTTAGATAAACAATGAATTTAGTCATGTTAGATAAACAATAAATTTATTCATGTTAGATAAACAATAAATTTATTCATGTTAGATAAACAATAAATTTATTCATGTTAGATAAACTATAAATTTATTCATGTTAGATAAACAATAAATTTATTCATGTTAGATAAACAATGAATTTATTCATGTTAGATAAACAATAAATTTATTCATGTTAGATAAACAATAAATTTATTCATGTTAGATAAACAATAAATTTATTCATGTTAGATAAACAATAAATTTATTCATGTTAGATAAACAATAAATTTATTCATGTTAGATAAACAATAAATTTATTCATGTTAGATAAACAATAAATTTATTCATGTTAGATAAACAATAAATTTATTCATGTTAGATAAACAATAAATTTATTCATGTTAGATAAACAATAAATTCATTCATGTTAGATAAACAATGAATTTATTCATGTCAGATAAACAATAAATTTATTCATGTCAGATAAACAATAAATTTATTCATGTTAGATAAACAATGAATTTATTCATGTTAGATAAACAATAAATTTATTCATGTTAGATAAACAATAAATTTATTCATGTTAGATAAACAATGAATTTATTCATGTTAGATAAACAATAAATTTATTCATGTTAGATAAACAATAAATTTATTCATGTCAGATAAACAATAAATTCATTCATGTTAGATAAACAATGAATTTATTCATGTCAGATAAACAATAAATTTATTCATGTCAGATAAACAATAAATTTATTCATGTTAGATAAACAATGAATTTATTCATGTTAGATAAACAATAAATTTATTCATGTTAGATAAACAATAAATTTATTCATGTTAGATAAACAATGAATTTATTCATGTTAGATAAACAATGAATTTATTCATGTTAGATAAACAATGAATTTATTCATGTTAGATAAACAATAAATTTATTCATGTCAGATAAACAATAAATTTATTCATGTCAGATAAACAATAAATTTATTCATGTTAGATAAACAATGAATTTATTCATGTTAGATAAACAATAAATTTATTCATATTAGATAAACAATAAATTTATTCATGTTAGATAAACAATAAATTTATTCATGTTAGATAAACAATGAATTTATTCATGTTAGATAAACAATGAATTTATTCATGTTAGATAAACAATAAATTTATTCATGTTAGATAAACAATAAATTTATTCATGTTAGATAAACAATGAATTTATTCATGTTAGATAAACAATAAATTTATTCATGTTAGATAAACAATGAATTTATTCATGTTAGATAAACAATGAATTTATTCATGTTAGATAAACAATAAATTTATTCATGTTAGATAAACAATGAATTTATTCATGTTAGATAAACAATGAATTTATTCATGTTAGATAAACAATGAATTTATTCATGTTAGATAAACAATAAATTTATTCATGTTAGATAAACAATGAATTTATTCATGTTAGATAAACAATAAATTTATTCATATTAGATAAACAATGAATTTATTCATGTTAGATAAACAATAAATTTATTCATGTTAGATAAACAATAAATTTATTCATATTAGATAAACAATGAATTTATTCATGTTAGATAAACAATGAATTTATTCATGTTAGATAAACAATAAATTTATTCATATTAGATAAACAATAAATTTATTCATGTTAGATAAACAATGAATTTATTCATGTTAGATAAACAATGAATTTATTCATGTTAGATAAACAATAAATTTATTCATATTAGATAAACAATGAATTTATTCATGTTAGATAAACAATGAATTTATTCATATTAGATAAACAATGAATTTATTCATGTTAGATAAACAATGAATTTATTCATGTTAGATAAACAATAAATTTATTCATGTTAGATAAACAATAAATTTATTCATGTTAGATAAACAATGAATTTATTCATGTTAGATAAACAATAAATTTATTCATATTAGATAAACAATAAATTTATTCATGTTAGATAAACAATGAATTTATTCATGTTAGATGAACAATAAATTTATTCATATTAGATAAACAATGAATTTATTCATGTTAGATAAACAGCTACAGGCGTCCAAAAAGGTTGTTTTGCTTCTTATCCAAATAAGAAATAAATCGGATCCCAAAAAGAATTGCATTACATGTGACGTTTGATGCATCATTGCAAATAGAGGCTTCGTAAACGACGGATGTGGCTTGAGGTACACAAACCTTTTCTTACAGTTTACTTTAACAAAACAAACAAAAAATTTTAGCAAGTGAACTTTTGAAAGACCAAAAATTACATAATTTATTCTGAAAAAAAAAAAGGGACTTGTACAGTTTAATCAAGACATTAAAAAATGAAAACATCAAAAAAGGTTATATTGTACGTATCTGTTTTGGACAGAAGATCTCCGAAAAAAATTTCATTTATTTGATTGAGTAGTTTTTTTTTACAGCGGAAAACACGTTCTTATGAGAGCACGTTGAAGTCAGCCATTGTGAAATTTGCTGAAGCTGAACAACATGCCACGGAGAGATAACTCAATGTAAAGTGTCGACACCCCCTCCCCATCTTTAATTCTAGCTTTTCTTCCTAAAAATCGAACCTTTTGCTCGGTATCATAACAAATTGTTTTTTCGTTATAAAAAAAAAACTACTTGATGAAATTAAGTGAAATTTGTTTTCGGAGAACTTCGTTCCATAACGGATATGTACAATATAACCTTTTTTTTGATATTTTCATTTTTTAATGTCTTGACTAAACTGTACATGTACCAAAAAAAATCAACAAAAAACTTTTGTTTGCTAAACAGTATCTATCAAAAAAAAAAGAAAAAAATAGAATAAAAATTGCTTACAGTAAATTCCCTCCTCCTCTGCATCAAAAATGTTTGCCAATGGAATGCTATTATAGAAGTCATCCTGAATATAGATATGGAGGTCATCGGAAACGAATGAAACAACTATGGGGCCTCTCCAAGCAACAGAACAAAGAATTGCGGACCAAGCAAGACTAATACTCAAGAAAGGCTGGCTCTCTAAACTAGAACTAGCAGAAATACAGCGAAAAATAAATGAGGAAACTGAACAAGAAACACCCCCCAATGGAACTGCTCGTAGAAAAAACCCACAAGTTGAAGTCTCACAAGTAAAAACACCAAAGGCCCAGGACCTATGAAGACCAAAGACTAAAAATGTTGAAACCGAGAACAATGAAACAGAACTAACAGGGAATGAAGCAAATGAAATAAATAAAATAACACAGTTTATGAATGAGGAAAAAACAAAACTCCCATATTTAAAGAACCAAGAGCAGAAGAAATTAAAAACAGAAACTGAGAAGGTTAACAAGCTCCTCCCACACATCCCAACAAACACAATCACAGATTTAAACAACCTCATTTACGTAGGCGCCAAAATGGTAAGTATGAATCTCAAATCAGAAAAACAACCGGGAACAAGCGAACCGACAAAACCTGGATGGGAAATAAGACTAGAAGCCCAAATACAGAAAGATAAAAAAGAAACCAAAATGATCAACAGGAAGAAAGCAATGTGGAAAAAAAGGAATATTAGAAATGTAACTGGCAGGGAGAGGCTAAACAAGAAACATGAAGAACTGGACCAAAAAATAAAAGCAAAAGAAGCGAGATTGATACGATATAGATATAAAGCTGAACAATGCAAACAAAACAGAACATTTGAAACCAACGAACGCCAATTCTACCAAAATGTGAACGGAGGAAAAACAAAAACAGAACAACCAAATCCGGCGGACACAAAACTCTACTGGAGTAACATATGGGAAGAGCGACGAGAACACAATAGAAATGCTGAATGGCTGAAAGACATGAAAGAAGAGTTACAACAAATCGAAGAAGGAACAGTGAATGAAATCAGCAAGGAAAACCATAGGAAAAATGGCAAACTGGAGAGCACCAGGGCACGACGGGATACATGCATACTGGTTCAAAAAATTCACAACCTTACACGAAAAGCTAGCCCAAAACCTGAGAAGAAGGAAGCAAACGTGCCAGACTGGATGACAAAAGGTAGAACCACATTGCTGCAGAAGGACACGGAGAAAGGAACCGTCCCCAGGAATTATAGACCAACCACGTGCTTACCCACCATGTGAAAGATACTGACAGCACAACTGAGGGAACAAATCTACCACTCCCTGAATAACCATGGACTCATCCCCGAGGAACAGAAAGGATGCCAAAAAGGGAAAAGAGGAACACATGATCTGTTATATGTTGATCAAAAGATCCTAAAGGAGGTAAAAAGGAAGAGGAAAAATTTAGCCATGGCATGGACGACTACAAAAAAGCGTACGACAGGATCCCCTAAGCATGGATAATAGAATGACTAAAAATGTATAAAATACCAAGCGGGATCATCAATGTAATATAAAATGCAATGAAAACATGGAGACTGGAATTGACAGCAGATGGAAAACACATAACAGAAATTAACATACAAAGAGGCATCTTCCAAGGAGACTCATTATCACCATTACTGTTCATCATAGCCATGATGCCCTTGAATAGTATTCTGAGAAAGTGCCAAGCCGGATACAAGTTCCCCAATACAGAGGAAAAAATGAACCACCTGATGTACATGGACGATCTGAAACTTTTTGCAAGGACCAAAAAGGAGCTAGAGACACTAATTAACACTACCAGGATCTTCAGCCAAGATATCCAAATGGAATTTGGAATGGAAAAGTGCGCACTACTAGTTATAAAAAAGGGAAAAATGGAAACGACAGAAGACATGGAACTACCCAACCAAACAGAAATGAGGGCACTAGGGGAACAAGTGACTATAAATACTTGGAAATTCTGGAAGCGGACACCATCAGAACAACAGAAATGAAAGAGAAAATTGGAAAGGAATACCTTAGGAGAAAAAGAAAACTCCTGGAAACTAAATTATATAGCAGAAACCTAATAAAAGGTATAAATACATGGGCGGTGTCACTAGTGAGATACTCTGGACCGTTTATAGGATGGACAAAAATAGAACTGAGACAGCTCAACCAGAAAACCAGGAAAATCATGACCATGCATAATGCACTACACCCAAAGGATGATATTGACAGACTCTACGTGAAAAGGAAAGACGGTGGGAGAGGACTGATCTCTATAGAAGACTGTGTGAAGGACACAAAAAAAGAACTAGAAAAATACATAATGCAAAACACTGAAAGGATAATTATGGCAGCGAGAGATACGGAGAAAACCAACGAAACAGAAAACAGAGAGACAAATGACAAAACAAGAAAAGAGAAATGGGAAGAGAAACAACTCCACGGAAGATTTGTAAGAATGACAAAAGATGAGAATAACAAAAACACTTGGACATGGATGCAAAAAGGACATATAAACCGAGAAACTGAATCCCTAATAACCGCAGCACAAGATAACTTGATAAGAACCAACTCTATCAAAGCAAGAAAAACAGCAAATGCAGACTCTGTGGACAAAGAGACAAAACGATAAACCATATAGTAAGTGAATGCAGCAAACTGGCCCAAAAGGAATACAAAAACAGGCATGACCAAGTGGGGAGGGCAGTGCATTGGGAATTGTGCAAACGGCTGCATTTTCAGCGTACACATAAATGGTACAAGCATAAACCCGCAACAGCACTCGGAAACGAGAACCACAAAATCCTATGGAACATGGACATACAAACGGACAAACCCATTCAAGCAAGAAGACCAGATGTCGTAATAATTAACAAGAAAGAGAAATCCTGTCAAATCGTAGACTTTGCTGTCCCAGCTGACCACAGGGTGAATATGAAAGAAAAAGAGAAACGAAGCAAATACACAGAACTAGCCAGAAAGTTAAAAGGGATTTGGATGATGAAGAAAATCAAAATAGTAATGATAATAGTAGGAGCACTAGGAACAATCCCAAAAAACCTGGAAAAAAGAATGGCAGACATTGGAATCAGAGGAATATCTGCAAAAATATAATGAAAACGGCTGAAATATTAAGGAAAACCCTTGAATGCGGAGAATAACACAAGACAATATAACGAAGAAGCGTTACAGGGAATGAAGAACACTGAAGCTGGAGATCTACATGTTCTACACCCCCCCATCATGCATCTCTCCATTGTTTCACCACCGTTCCCCCCCCTAAAAAGTGATAACAAAGAGCCGAGAAGGGTCAAGGAGGATGGAAAGACCGAAGAGGGAGCACTGGCCAGACCTCCGCTGGACAAGTGCGAAGAGAACAGGGATCTTGGGGAGGCTTAGTGCCACTCAAATTCCAGTATAAACCAATGGCCACTGCCAGCGAGAAATCAATGGTAAGAGGCTGTTGCGATGATGCAAATTTATTTGCAAGTGCTATCGAAGGAGGAGGAGAGAGCTGGACGTCTTGGGAGACTTGTTGTCACTCAGCTTCCAGAGAGCACCACAGATCTCCAATCAGATCGTTTGCTGACTCGTGTGAAAGCTCCAGGTGAGCCGCCACTAATAATAATAATAATAATAATAATAATAATAATAATAATAATAATAATAATAATAATAATAATGTAGACTTTTTTTTCTTTTATTTCTACGATTTCCATTTATTTTATTATCTTTCTGTTTCGTACCGTTGTTAAGATTGGATCACCGGCGACGCTCAGCATAATCCGGTGGTTGACGTCATATTAAGCCGAGCGAACGCTTAGATACGTCCAGTTCCAAATCTGCACAGGTATCGGCTTATCTTGGTTAATTATTTTATTTGGGTTGTTTTCCTCTTGAGAATGGAAGTCAAATGAATTGTGCTCGATGTAACCGACTATGCACAATACTGACCAATCAAATGCGAGTATGCGTCACAAACAAAAATAAATAAATAAAAGAAACAAAAGGAAACAGTAAAATCTTACAGTTACCTGCATAAATTTTTGTTGAATGATCGTATAGACTAAACAAAAATCATAATTGAAATTTCTAAAGGCCATTTAGCAAAATAATGCCGAATACAACCGACGACAAGCAAACGTCAAACAAAAATCATAATTGAAATTTCTAAAGGCCATTTAGCAAAATAATGCCGAATAACATCCAACGACAAGTAAACGTCAAACAAAAATCATAATTGAAATTTCTAAAGGCCATTTAGCAAAATAATGCCGAATACAACCGACGACAAGCAAACGTCAAACAAAAATCATAATTGAAATTTCTAAAGACCATTTAGCAAAATAATGCCGAATACAACCGACGACAAGCAAACGTCAAACAAAAATCATAATGTAAATTTCTAAAGGCCATTTAGCAAAATAATGCCGAATACAACCGACGACAAGCAAACGTCAAACAAAAATCATAATTGAAATTTCTAAACGACATTTAGCAAAATAATGCCGAATACAACCGACGACAAGCAAACGTCAAACAAAAATCATAATTGAAATTTCTAAAGGCCATTTAGCAAAATAATGCCGAATACAACCGACGACAAGCAAACGTCAAACAAAAATCATAATTGAAATTTCTAAAGGCCATTTAGCAAAATAATGCCGAATAACATCCAACGACAAGTAAACGTCAAACAAAAATCATAATTGAAATTTCTAAAGGCCATTTAGCAAAATAATGCCGAATACAACCGACGACAAGCAAACGTCAAACAAAAATCATAATTGAAATTTCTAAAGACCATTTAGCAAAATAATGCCGAATACAACCGACGACAAGCAAACGTCAAACAAAAATCATAATGTAAATTTCTAAAGGCCATTTAGCAAAATAATGCCGAATACAACCGACGACAAGCAAACGTCAAACAAAAATCATAATTGAAATTTCTAAACGACATTTAGCAAAATAATGCCGAATACAACCGACGACAAGCAAACGTCAAACAAAAATCATAATTGAAATTTCTAAAGGCCATTTAGCAAAATAATGCCGAATACAACCGACGACAAGCAAACGTCAAACAAAAATCATAATTGAAATTTCTAAAGACCATTTAGCAAAATAATGCCGAATACAGCCGACGACAAGCAAACGTCAAACAAAAATCATAATTGAAATTCCGAAAGGACATTTAGCAAAATAATGCCGAATACAACCGACTACAAGCAAACGTCAAACAAAAATCATAATTGAAATTTCTAAACGACATTTAGCAAAATAATGCCGAATACAGCCGACGACAAGCAAACGTCAAACAAAAATCATAATTGAAATTCCGAAAGGCCTTTTAGCAAAATAATGCCGAATACAGCCGACGACAAGCAAACGTCAAACAAAAATCATAATTGAAATTTCTAAAGGCCATTTAGCAAAATAATGCCGAATACAACCGACGACATGCAAACGTCAAACAAAAATCATAATTGAAATTTCTAAAGGCCATTTAGCAAAATAATGCCGAATACAGCCGACGACAAGCAAACGTCAAACAAAAATCATAATTGAAATTTCTAAAGGACATTTAGCAAAATAATGCTGAATACAACCGACGACAAGTAAACGTCAAACAAAAATCATAATTGAAATTCCGAAAGGCCATTTTGAAGACAAGGAAATCGATTGTCAAAAAGAAAGTGGTTAGATGTTAAAAATCACAGGCGATTACATAACAAGCGGCTTGGATCAGGTTGAAGTAAGATTTTGTTTTCACGGACAGAGCAGTCTGTGATTCCTGTGTGCGTGTCTTCCTCCTACCAACCCACCATCCTCTCTCTTGATTAGACTCATTCGTCACTTATCGCCAAAAGACCGCAATAAAACTTTCTCTATTTTTTTTATAAATCAAAGTGTTGTCATTCTTCCGAGTACAGCCGCAATACAATATTCTAACTTGTGTGTATTTGCGTATCACAACTTCAGTTTATTCATTAAGGTTGATCCATTCACCCCTAATCTGTCAATAATTTACATTTAATTTCACGGATTTCTTTAAATAGCGTATCTATTACCTCAAAAGAGGAAGGTGAGACTAACCAGCCAATCATACAACAGGGTAAAATAATCAGTCGATACTTAATAGTTTATTGTTGAATGGCATGGATTAATTAATTGTTAAATATGTCTGAATGAATAAATTAATGCTATTTTATTAGTAGCTTTATACTTGTTTATTTTTGATGTGCAATGTTTACGATATTTTTAGTTTTCTTTTAAAATATTTTAATATAATATTTTACCAATGTTGGCGTTGGCTAGTTTGTCTAGTTTGGGGCGTTAAAATTATGTTTTGAAATTTCTAAAAACCAACAAAAAGCTAAACTAACACAACTGCAATAATAGCAAACAAGAAATAAGGCATCATAAACGTAATTTATCAAACTAGACAATCCGAATTTTTTTTTTATTTCACCCCAAACAAGGCACAGTGTCACTTTGATGTAGAGAGCTACTATCAGGGACATAAGTTTCAGGGATACTATGTAGGGAGTTGAGCAGCAAGATGTCTGGTTACATTACACTTGAACTTCTGCATGTCAGTACAGTTCGGGGAGCAGGATCCCGAAAAGAAATTCCAAAGTTTAGCAGCTCGAGGGAAGAAACTATTAGAGTAGAAGACTTTATTACATCTAGGGATATCTACTGTGTAGGGGTGGGACTTTGCTGCTTGTTGGGTTTGTCGGGAGTATTTACGTTGAGGGGGCACAAGTGCTTGTAGTTCGTCAGAGCATCTACCATTAAACTACTGGTAAAACAGAAGGAGAGGTGCAACATTTTGTCGATGAGATAAAGGTTGAAGCTTAGATGACAGTTCAGGATCTATCAGTTTGGCGATTCTCTTTTGAACCCTGTCCAGGAACGAGAGACTAGTAGCAGATGCACCAGCCCAAATGTGATCACACTACTCCACACATGGGCGAATAGTGACCTTGTAGAGGTGTAAGCAACTTTCTAGCACGGTAGAGAGAGCCCACTTTCTTTGTAGCAGCCTTGGCAATGCTCTTGCTGTTCCTACTCATGTTCCATGTGAGCGTTAAATCGAGGAGTTTGAACGAAGTACTTTCAGGTAATGCATCTTTAGCCATAGGAAAGAAGATTCAAAATATAAGGCAGATGACGCAAACACAAAACGAGTTTTTTTAAATGTAATATAAATAACACATTTAACAGAACTATGAAATTATGAAACTATGAAACTTCGCAGATTGAACATCTGGTCTCCTTTATATAACTACTAGCGAGGGGTACCCGGCGTTGCCCGGGTGTTTGGAGGTGTGTGGGGGGGAGGTTAAAAAAAAGTAAGTATTAGGATCGAACCCGAACCGTTGAGGCAAAGTTGTAAATTAAAGTGTGAAAAAAAAAGTGCGACGCTAACAATTGCCCCACCGCGAGATGCTAACAGAAATACGTTTGAATTTATTTAATTACTTGGATTTAGCAGGTGCCCGTTTTAATGAGTTAATGAGGTCAAGTTTGACTGTGGGATAGTATTCATTTACTGCTGAACGCTCCCCCCAAGATGTTATAGGAAAAAGACTAACCCACATGCGGTGAGCGACAAATATTGAATATTTATCTTCCCGAAATCGAGCAAATTAAATAGACAGGCGAGCTTCGTTGTTAACTGTGAGATATTACGATTTATATGTGATATAAAAAGTTTTAAAAAGTTGTGAAGCGAGCGACATACAGAAAAAGCGAACACACATACATACATACATACACACATTTTCGCTTTTATATATATAGATAATCCTTCCAAATCTAAACCCTCTTTTTAAGGAATGAGTGATGTCATTCTGTGCCAACGTTGACTATGACAACGGCAAGCAAGTACTATAAAGTTCATTTCGTTCATGTACTGTTGGGGAAAGGATAGGCATGCATTTTTTATATATTAATACGTAGTACCATTAACATACGTGTGTCATGGTTTTCAGATTATAAATTATTCGATCGGGAGATGGTTTTCAGATTATAAATTATTCGATCGGGAGATCCTATTTATTAAAACGGAGAATAGAAGGTGATGGCATACTACGGACATTAAATTAATATATAGATTTGCTAATTTAATGTTCATAGTATGTTATCACCTGCTATCCTCCTTTTCAATAAATAGGATCTCCCGATCACCGAAGACGCAATGTAAAAAAATTTTTTTTAACAAAATAATGATGTCGCTTTTGGGCCGTACGTGAAATTAAAATATACCTTATTGGTCTTCTGGCTAGGATGTTTTGTCTAAAGATATTATATTGATATCGTAGGGTTTCCTTTCGCACCAGGCATCCATACAATAGAAATATGTCACAGATTCCTGGATACTGGAGATAAACTGTAATAACCAGATATATTCTGACACTACATGAACCAGATTACTTAGATAAATACTTATACAGTTTTAACAAAAGTGATATAATAATGTCCGAGGTCTCCATCTTGCTGAGCGTCCACAGAATGTCCAGCAGAAATATATTACATATGAAAGATGCCGCTGTGAAATTTTCACAGGTCCCACTAGTATATATTAATGTGTCACTGCTTATCAAGGCTCAAATGCCACTTGAAGATAAAGACTGATGGGAAGTGATGGTGGGCTAGTAATTAACAACATGGACTGACGATTTGGGTGTACAAGTTCGAATCCAGTTCGTTCTACAAAAATCACTTTCACTTAGGATATTGGCAGGAGGATTTTTTAAAAACTTTTGCATTTTGTATGCATTTGCATAGTAAATATTCATAGAGCAAACACTTGTTCAGTAAAGAAAGTTCAAATGTTTATAGCGTGTATATACGTGTGTAAGTATTAGACATATGCAAGTATTTGGCAGCGTGGTATTGTGTATGTGTGTGCACTGGTTTACCTTGTTCCTGTTACTGCATGCCCATCCATCCATAGCCTTGAGCCACTAAAGGCCATAGGTCATTGGGTGTTATTATTAGAAGTACCAAATACGGCACCAAATATTCGTATATATATTTGTATTGTTGTTGTTGTTGTTCGTCTTAGGAGAGTTTTAGTGTTTCATCTAGAAGCATGGTACATTCTACTACAGGAGCACCAGCCTGTAATTCACTAGAAAGAGATTTATGAATATCTTGATAGATAGACCGAGAGATAGTGCGTTTGACAGTCGTGCATATAATATAAACACGTGACCTTTCTCATTGTAATGATGAGCACAGAAGACGCAGATACAAAACCACATGATGATACGTTTATTTCTTCTTCGGCCAGTCGGACATGATTTTGTATTTCAGGGATTCAAAGTTGTTACATGGTTATCTCTAAACCCCCCTCGCTTCCAGAGGGTGCCGAAAACCAGTCTGAACGTCTCTGCTCCTCTGATCTGACTGATCTAACTCTCCCTATATTGAGAACTCGTCACGTTATCGCATGATTAAACATGTGCTCATAAAGCATGTTGGTGACATGCGTCACGTTGCCAAACTTGACATGACCCCGAGTTCAGTAACCTAGTTTTCAAATAACATTTTTACAAAATATGTGTACATTTTCAATTGACGATTAAATTCCTTAACAGAAACAAATTTCATTATTACATTCCTTTTCCATATACAGATATGTAAGCCAAACAATTACAATTCCTTATTTCAACAACATTCTGTATTTATTTTAACTTATGATTGGAATTTTAAATTCCAAATCTAGCTTTGCAAGTTCGAATCCTTGACTATTCTATTTCATATTTACATTTAACTAATTCCCTATTTTTTTTTTTACTTACATGAAAAGGGGACAGCCCTTTTATCATGTAACACATCTACAACTTTTGTAGATGCTTTTGTAGCGACTGAGTTCTTTTTACAAGGTGGGGGTGCTGGCCCCACGTCCAACCTTCCCAGAAGGTACATACAGCGCCTAGCCTTCCCAAATGGGCACCCATCTGGTACTGGCCAGGCTCAACGTTGCTTAACTTCAGTGATCTGATGAGAACCGGTGTGTCAACGTGATTGTGCCATACTTGTTACTGCATGTGAGTGGGTAATAATTCCTTTTTGTTCGCTTGAATCTTACTAGTTTGTAGGAATGTGTGCACGAGATGGAGAAGGCTTGTATGTGAGTAATTGAGTCCCTTCCACCTCCTTTCACCAAGAGCTAGAGGGCATGTTTATCAGACGTTCTGGATACACCATCTCCAGAATTCTCTGTAGTTTTTGCTGTTTGTTTTATAAGGGTTTCTAACCTTGCGTTTGGGGTTTGAAGCGATTTTTATTGGTTGAAAATAGTTTAGGTTAACACTTTCTTGTGAAAATTTACTTGCTTTGGGAAGTGAGGAAGAAAACGAATTTTAACAATGTGGAGAAGCAAAGAGTGTAGTAATTAGAGCCATTTGCTTTGTAGTGTTTGTGGGAATCATTTTGTGATCAGCCATTGAAAGGAACGTATTTAGCATGGCATCGTATCTTATGTCACTTAAGCATGCAGCATTTTACGGGATATAATTTTTAAGTGAATCAGTCTTTTTATCTTATTATCAATGTCCATTTAATTTGCTGGAGTTGCTCGCCTCTTGTGAATAAAAAGTCAAATGAAGTGTGCACTTTTGATATATATACTAATGGGTCACCACTTGTAACGTCGCCGGAACAAACAAACAAAAATAAATAGGAAAGAAATAAAATCCGACTCAGCATTTTTTAAGTGCAAATGAAATACACTTATTCGTGGTTCTTCCAAAATAATGCATTTCATTATATTTCAAAAGTCTTTTCGCACACACACATGCTTTTTAAAAGTCTCTGTCACTAACACCACACACTGATGCTAGCCAGCGCTTTCCCGCCCTCGACTTTCACACCTCCATCTTGCCTGGCAGCTACTTGCTTCTCTCTTTCAACCACATGGTGTATTTTTCTCCCCTTTTCTTGTAACACAAGCTTATGCACACCTGCTCATTTGCATACGTGCCTTAATGGCTGCTGCTGCTAATACTTTTGCTAGCCAGCCATCCTTTGGCTCCTGTTAATTCCCTCACATATGTTCATATACGCTCTGTTACACACTTACCAAGGCCAAAAGCCACTCAAGAATAAGGGCTAATGAGATGCTAAGATGGATAAATGAACTGGTACTATGAAAGTATTGAAAACTAGGATCAATTAACAAGAAGACTTCACAAATATTTGTTGACATTGGACTTTACAACGACCCTGTTGTACTCTGTAAGAAAACATGTTCCCTAAGTGGGAAATTTTTGGAAAGAAACTCTGTCCATAGAAGTTTCGTTTGATTTTTACATATTCACACGAAAGGAAAATTATTTGCAATATTGATAGCTAGATGAGTTCTTACTGTGAATATTTTACAGAGGAGACCAGAGATTGAAACTCAGCTGAGCACCTAGCGTGGAAATGTCGATAGTAGTAGTCTATATTCTGTAAGAAAAAGTGCTGCAGGGAAGAAAAGAGATCATCTCTCACTAGATTGCGAAGCATTGAATGGCATCTCCGCAAATGAAGTAGCAGTAAAATGCAATTCTCATACAAGAAAAAAATACAAATTTTATTTTAAGATAAGTACTAAAGGTTGAATTGAAAGCGACAGACAATTTATATAATATTCTTTTTGTTTCTACTCTAGTCTGTACGTTACGCTCGAGAAGGCCAAGTACTTCTTTCTTTGAAGAAGAACCGCCGCATGTTGAAATTATCAGGAGTTCTTTTCTAACACCATTACAACAATGATCATATATTATTCTAATGATATTCGAAACCGAGGCTACATCAAAAGGTGATCACTCCTATATTCTTGTCCAAGGTTGCCAAATTGGCATTTTTAAAGACAGATTTCGAGAATTTGGCCTTTTTTAAAGCAGTTTGGTTTTTTAAAATTGTATTTGGTCTTTTTCCAAGCGTCACGTGCAGACTAACTAAGGAAGGAACAAGAATATTATATAGATTTTTATTTATAGCAATCAGTGATTGAGAAGGATTTTTGTTGTTCTTAAAGCAAAGAAGCTCAGTCTGAGTAGCATTAAATGTTACCATTCATTTATGCTCCCATTCCACTGCAGACTGCCAATCGTCCTCTAAGGTTTCAGTCATTGCCTAAGATATGTGTTTATCCATTTTACCCTCATGTCTATTGCGTGGTGTCATCAGCAAATATACCCATCTCGGAGACAATTTTATCAGAAAGGCTATATATGGATATCAAGGATAATAAAGGTCAAAGGATCACCCCCTGTGGTACACCCGCATTTATATCATATTGTTTTGACATATAGCCATTGAGGACAACCTGAATATTTCTCTTATCTAAGAGGATTATATTAAGTATTCATCAAGTAATCCTATATGGTTTAATTTGCGTGAGAAAATCTGTCAAATAATCTAGGATACTGCCCTAGCCCCTCCTGCTTTATCCAATGTATGGTATATATATATATATATATATATATATATATATATATATATATATATATATATATATATATTCAGAGATTATGGTTAGGATATCTGTAGTAGAAGGAGCTTGCCTAAATCAATACTGTCAGTCGTAAAGAAGTTTATTATCTATATATGGGGTTTGCTATAAAACTTCTGTGTGGGAAAAAGTATTTCAATTGTTGCTTTAAACCATACAGTACTCTCATTTATATATTGTTCTACAGGAAGAGAAAAGATATTATTCCATGGGTTATCTCTGACATGATCGCTGATGGTTTCCCAGTCAGCCTTTTTGAAGTACATTGTCACTTCGAGCAGTGGCTCTTCGAATTGGGGTCGACAGTTTAAGGTGATGTCTACCAATATTACAATGTGATCAGCATTTCATGGGAATTTCTTATACGATACTCAGGAATTGTGGTCAGAAATAGGTCTGGAAGTGAGAGTTGCTGATACTGACGCTTTGGGAGATGGGTTAGGAATGTGATAGTTTGTGTAAGTTTTATTTTTAACTAAGAAAATAAAATTTTATGAGTAAGACAGGATCGACTGTCTCGCATCTTGAAAAAAATCTTAAGAAACAAAGAAGATAAAACAAAAGCAAGCTACCCAATCGATTGAATAAAGAGTTCCATTCAAGATGCACCTGAAGAAGGTCGGAGGTTACATCAGGTGAAACACTGCAAGAATAACATCCAACATGAGAGCAATAGTCCATACAAAACAAATTATCAGTCCTTATCTAAAAAAATTCCTAAAACAATTATTTTGGAAAGCACTCAACTAGCTACAACCAATATCAAATATTTCCCCTACTTTCTATCTATGGATAAATCTAAATGCAAATTCCATAAACAAAACTTCTTTCCTAGGACTTTATTCCACTAACCTACTTTCTGGCTTCATAGTCGGCTTCAAATCCAATGTAAACAAATTCTTGTTGAGCCATCCCTTTAAGTAGTCATTTTTTACCCAACTTCCATTAACCCTTATCTTTGAGTGGCCTTTGTAGCAGTCGAAAATTGCTACAATAATAGGCAGGGGTCAAATATTGTGGCTCGAGATTTTAAATCTACCATCTTCCTGGCTTGCCCAATTACAAGCCAGCTCTCAGTCACATGACCGTGTGTATAAAAATGTGAAACCGGCAATGCTCTATTTCTTTTTCTCCCTGCTGGTTGGCAGTAGACACCGCCTGGGCCCTTTGGCTCCAGGCTAAGATGGCTATCTTCACAGGCAACATGGCTATCTTCACACACGACCTTCTTTCTCATGCTACGAGACTCTTTTGTCCACAGGGGGTACACATACAAACTTTCTTTATCATGCTACAGGACTGCTCATGTCTATACATAGACTAGACGCACACTCCTACAACCCACTACAACATGTAAACACATTGAATATTTTTCTCTTTCTTTCTACGTTAATCTTCATCTCAGAACTGTTTAATCCTGTGTCCCGTCTACTACTGACTACTGACTACACTACATGTACACTGAACTATTCTCTCCATCAACAAGCCGGTATAACATTCAATCTATACTTAAACACTTTAAGCTACTAACTCGTTTCTCCCTTATATATTCTTACTAACGAAGATGACAAATAAAGTTGTTTTTTAGATGTTAAAATGAGACTTCTTTTGTTGTCTTATCCTTATATTGCGATTCGTTTTTTGACGTGAGCAGCTCCTGCCTGTTATTGTAGCAATTTTCGACTGCTACACCTTCGAGCCTTGATAAGTGGTGACCAACCCCTGTAAAAAAAAAAAAAAAATGGAGAAAATTAATGTTTTGCATAAAAATCTATCAATGGGGAAGGGTGATGCTTTATGTGAAATTTCTGTTTTTTAAATTTTCATTAACATCGTGATTTACAAAATTTATGACACTCACACAGTCAAGACAATTTCCCCGTAAACGATCTTCTCATAAACAGACTAGATAATATGAACCCGACGCACACAGTTCGTCAGTCGTTAATCATTTCACCATAACCTATTTATCTATATATTAATACGATAGTGTGTGTGTTATTTTCTGTATCACGCTTACATCCAGGTCGTTTAATTGTTATGTACTTCCATTTCTTGTCATAAATAATTTTACCAAGAATTTTTCATAAGTTTTGGTTTCAGTTTCGATTATAGCTGATGGCACTTAAGTCATCTATTTTTTTTATAAAGAATTTTGTCAAGAATTCTTCATAAGTTTCCGTTTCCATTTCGATTGTGGCTGAAGGAACTCAAGTTATATGTATATGCATGTATTTTTTTTCATAAATTTTGGTTTCAGTTTTGATTCAAGCTTGCGAGTTTTTATTTTGGTTTTGATCAAGGAGAGTCTATATATATATATATATATATATATATATATATATATATATATATATATTGAAATCGCAACTTGATAATATATAAAAATCGCTAGAACATTAACTCAATAATGATATATACGAAATCTGCAAGAATTAAAATATCATATTTAAGCGTACTTTACAACCAGGCTTTGCCGAGCGTTCATGCTAAGTTAGATAAATACTTCTGCAGTTTTAACAAAAAAGCTACCATAATATCAGAGTCTCTCCATTTTACACTGGACATCTACAGAATGCCAACATTAATATATTACATATGAATGAGTCCCACAAGTTAATATAATTTTCTGTTTATCGTAATCACTTGTAATAATAATACATGTATTTGAGGTTTAAAAAAAAGAATGTGTCTTTCTTCTTCGGTAAAAATATTGGTCATTGTCAGCTAAAATTTAAATAACAAGAATATACTACATATGTTGAGCGACGATACTAACCAACCCTAGTATAGAATTTAATACATGAGAACCATACATTATATGCGTACATATATATGTACGTATATAAAAGAATAACAGTATAGCTACATTCCAAGATCCAAATATTTATTTTTCATGCAAAACAGTTCCTCCAGATTGTTAAAATTTCAATAAATTTTTTATAGATTTTTTTCGTTATGCAGAATCAATCGATTACTATTATGCCAATACTGACATTTTGTGTGTATATATACTCCTCAGAAAAAATAGAAATTCTTTGCTTTAAAAAAATGCATAACAATATCATGTCGGAAAAAATATTGATGATTATCATTGCAAAATAGAATAAGACGTCATTGTAGAATAATAAGTTAGAAGCAAAGGACGTCCTTAGTCAATTCTGCCATTGTATTATTTAAACTAATGTTCTCGTCTTGGGTGTTATTCTCGTCACGTTTCAACCAAAATAACTTCTGGTGTGTCTTGTCAAACTTGGCAATCTTTATGTTGAACTCTGAACTTCTTAACATAAACTTTGATTTATTTCATAAGGGTAGCTTGCTCTTGTTCCATCAGTGATGATCAAGTAGAAGTCTTAAGAAATTCTTAGTATCGCCCACACTGAAGATTGAATCTTCAACCTCCAGAAGATGGTCACTTAGAACTGCTTACACTTAGTACTTTTATCTGTTGTTCCACGTGTCCTTGTAAAAAAACAATGCCTCATTCAAGGTGAACTATTCTGATGTCTCCATCTAGTCTCGAAAGACAAAGGATACCCCCTGTATGGGCAGCTGCACATGTAATTGTGAGGCAAGGGTTGTGAAATATCCAACCACACCTCTCCTGAATCGGCACTGTTTGAGTCCAGTGGCAAGGAGATGTCCAGGACGACTGGAAACAATGGTGAGATTAGCAGAGAGTAGATAGAGCACCCATTTAGTACTGACCAGGTTCAATGTTGCTTAACTTTAGTGATCCAACAGGAACCGGTGTGTCAACTTGATTATGCCGTATCACGCTCTGTACTGAGGATGAAGTAAAGATTGTCTTGGAGTAGTTTATTTGTTTGGTTGTTTTGTTTCCGGCATATCAATCCTTTTTGGGTTATTTAATACCGAATTCAGTAATTTTGAAAAAAAAGTTTTTATGTTCTTTATATTTTCAAAAATCGTATTTGTGGTGTTTGGTTTTATTGTTATGCAGAAGAAAATTGTTTTTTCTTTCTTCTTATTTTGATTGATTTTTGCGAAAGGGAAGGAAAATAGAAACAAAAATATCAATATTTGGTCAGGAAGCCAGTATCTTCAGACAGCCTGCTCATGCAGCACCAGATGCCCTAAAAAATTACTTCTCTGGACCAAAGTCGACTTGGGAGAAATGGTAACTAAGGGGTAACTCCACATTCCCCACAGCTCCCAAATGGGACCTCATCACTGGCGTCTTTTAAAGTAATACCAAGGACCTAGTTCTGTTTGAAGCGTTTTGAGCACTATGATTGGAATACCGTCATGGCCAGTTGCCTTTCTGGTATATATATATATATATGTATGTATATATATATATATATATATATATATAGTAAGTTATAAAAATATATATGGCAATTAAGCTTAATCGCCATATATATTTTTATAAATTACTACCTAGCTCTACCTATATATTGAGCACTGTTGAAGTAAATACTGAAAATTTACGCATAAAATTATATTGTCATATATTAATTTATGTGATTAAATGAAGTAATCATATATATATATATATATATATATATATATATATATATATATATATATATATATATACTAGCATGGGTACTCGGCGTTGCCTGGGTTAACATGAAGTTCCGTTTGAAACATTCCTGCTATACTAATCATTTATCACGGGTAACATGGATACCCCCACAACAATTTCAAAAATAAAAGAACGGATAAAACATGTAAATGCAATCGCCCCCAAAAAGAAGTATCTGATACCCTCTCAACCAGATATTTCGGCAGAAGGGATCACTGTCCTAAGAAATCTTACGATTTTGTGAACCTAAAACAATAACGTTTATAAACATTAATACGTGCGTTTATTTTTTATTTTGGTAAATGTGTAGTTTAGCGGCATAAATTATTTGCCAGACAAAAAAATATATAAAAACTATTTATCTATATATATAAATTCGTATTCCTGTTTGTTTGTTCGTTTATAATTTGATTAATATACACAAAACGTGTCTTACTTTAATCTTTCATTTATTTCTATATATAGTATTATACTTGCAAAAATATACAATTAAGAGATCACGTTATTTGCATATGACATTAAGAAAAAGCGATTTTACTAAATAGCGGTATCTTACTTAATGTTTTTAGTGAGAGAATTATTTAAAGTATTCTATTTAAAATTGTTATTTAATAATTTTAAAACAACAATTATATTGATAATATATTTAATTTAATTTATTTTGGAATTAATATTTCCAACAGAGTGACCTTTTTTTTTAAAACTTTTTTTATGGTAATTTGCCCTTAGATGCTATCCATAAAAAAAACGTTCACCAAATATCATTTGGTAATTTCATTAAGTTTCTAGCTGGAAAAATAATTCCGTGTAGATAGAAAAATGTTTGGCTTTTATTGTTTTTTTTTAAGTATTAAAAAAAAATCAAAAACACTTACAAAAAAAACTGATAAGATTTCATTTGTTTGTTTTATTTTATTTCTTAAACGGAGCATCGTTTAATACCTATAAAAGTGAAGATCTACTGCCCCCCTCTAAATTCCACAATTTACACTTTTTTTTCTTTTTTTGTGTTAATTTCATCGGTTACAAACTTAATTTTCTAATTAAAAAGGTAACTTTATACGACGTGACCCAGCAGTGTTTAACCCCTAAAAAATGGAGATCTACTTTTCTTCAGCCTAATACATTTAAACAGCCTTTATAAATATTATGAGAGAAGAAATTTTGAAAAAAATAAATAAATAAAATTACATGTTAGAGTTGGGGATTACTTTTCTGGGCCCAACTCTCTTCCTGATCTACATCATTGATCTCCCAAAACACATACTTAAATCATTCATTGACATCTATGCTAATGACACGACCTTCTATGGCAACACATCAAAGGCCGTAAATGACAAAGTTCTCTCTAATTCTCTCTCCTCTGATCTTGAGCATGTGGTATACTGGGGGAAGACGTGGCTGGTTACTTTTAATGCATCTAAAACCAAGCTCCTATCCTTACATCATCAACACTCTGATCCCCATCTGGCATCAATTGTGATGGATGGCTCTCGTCTAGGGGAGGCTCCATGTTTTGATAAGCTTCTGGGATTGACCTTTACTACTGACCTGAAATGGAACACATACATAAAGTCTGTTGCCAAGGTTGCTGGAAAAATAGTAAGATCCTTCTAGCGTTCCAGAAGATATCTCACTACTGATGCAATTCCCTATCTATATAAAAGCCAAGTACGCCCAAGGATGGAGTACTGCTGCCATATCTGGGCAGGAGCTGCTAAAAACAGCCTATCCTGCCTTGACAGAGTACAAAATAAACTTTGTGGCTTAGTGGGGGATGCCCTTTTCTCTTCCTTGCAATCTCTCTCCCACAGAAGAGACGTTGCGAGCCTGTCTTTATTTTATCGTTATTTCCATGGCAATTGCTCGTCTGAGCTACAATCTTTGGTCCCCTTACGCCAATCTTTCACAATAAACACCCGTTTAGCTGAAACCACTGTCAATAATCTTCCCCATCCTTTACCTGTGCCTAAATCAAAACGTAGATTCCATGAACAAAGCTTCTTTCTTAGAAGTGCACGCCTTTGGAACTCTTTTCTGTTTGCCTGTTTCCCACCTGACTACAACTTGAATGCTTTCAAATCCAACATAAACAAATTCCTTATAAACCGTCCCTTAAGTAAGACACTTTATCAAATCTCCATTACTAACGATTACGACAATATTGTCCCATTGATTACTGTACACACAATAACTCTTATCCCGAGTGGCTTCCGGGCCTTGATAAGTGGTGACTTCCATGTAAAAAAAGAAATCTATTTATGTTTAAGCAAGCAGACATATCTAACAAGTCATCAAAAGTGTCCACTGGCACGTAAGGCCAAAACTTAGAATTTATGCATATATATATATTTGTAGTCATCCACACATACAGTACTGTTTCGTTTATGTCAGCCTCTTTAAGAAACTCGTTTCTTATCGTTGAGCACTTTCAGTTGAAATAAAGTCGGTCAATTTAGCGTTCATGCACAGATCATCATATAATGATTAGATCACTCTGATAGACGTTAAAAAAACATTTTAAAATAAATGTTAAAATTTTGACAGTATTTCTCGCGGTTAATAGTGGCCGAATACATTTGATCCTTGTTAAGGGAGTCAGAAATGGCTTTGTTGCCGGGTTTGAATCGGTCGACCGATGTTAATCGTGATGATTCCCGAAAGGATGAAACACTAGTGTCTATTATAGTATATATATATATATATATATATATATATATATATTTAAAGGTCACCTGATGCCTGAGATTCTTCTCCTTTGAAAGTTTCTTCACCCAAATTGCCTGACTTTAGAATTCTCATTATATCCTGTTTACCCGCTTGTCCTAACATGCAAAAGTTTAAGTGTAATGTGAATAGACATTTCTTTGCTCAACTCCCTACTTAGAATGTCCCTGTAGACATGGTCCCTAACCAGCAGTAGTTCCTTACGTCTCAATCTCAATTTGCTTTGTTTGGGGTGAATATGAGCTTACAAAATAAATGAAAAACTCGTTGAATCTTTGTGCTCTTCCACAATCCTGCTGACTTTACGTCATTTTTTGGGGGATGTTAGGGTTAGAGTTAGGTGGGGTTACAGTTAGGGTTAAAATTAGGTGGGGTTAGGGTTAGGTTAGGCTTTGTATGATCTCCTAGGTGCTAGCACTACTGAAACAATTTGCCAGAAGACAAACTGAACACATATTCAATGAATGAGATTAGCCATATCTCTCCTTCTGCTGACTATCTAAACAGAATGAAGTGTTTTCCTGTTTACATGTGATGATGCATTCCACAATACAAAAGTTGACAGGTGGGCTTTGCTTTTCTCTCACCTGTAATTAGTTTATATTTGTCTCATGTAACTATTGAGCGGAAACTCATAACTCAATGGGTTCTCGATAGTTAGTCTTGATTAAGTTTCCAGAATGTGAATTCATTTAACTAGGATGTAATTAGATTTCAAGAGATGAGAGATTTAAAACTCGTGTTATTAAGCCAATCAGAAACAATGATTATCTACTTTCTTGCAACAACGTATTGGATAACTAACACTGAACAGTCAAGGATGCGCTCTCACTAATTTATGGCAGTAACAAAATTTTTATTCCCGGTCACCACCGGTTACATTTAACAACTCCTACATAGATAAATAACCTAACTGTAATCTACTATATTAATAATGTTTTCCCCTCTCCATTCAACATCATATGACTACAAACACAATTGCCACACATAATTACGATGTGGTCATTCTTTCTGCCAGTACTTGATGAATGGTTTAGGAAATAATGAGTCGTTTTCGTTAAAGTTTATGATTGCTTACACTAATTCCAATCAAACTGACTCTCTCGAATAAGTCATATTAAGAGGAGTTCGGAGTATATCTCACTCAATCCAAATAATCTACTAACACTCTCCCATCATTCATCAGGAAATCTACTTCTCAAAATTACCTTCATCGTTTCATTTATTCATTCTGTCTTTTACCAATTACGACTTTCCTTGGTAAATAATCACTGCTCCCTTTTTTATCTTCCAGGCAATTTTCAGTGAAAAATAAAGCAGTATTTATATATATATATATATATATATATATATATATATATATATATATATATATATATATATATATATATGAGAGAGAGAGATATTTAATATTTTATATATAACATATATTTATATATATATGTGTGTGTGTGTGTGTGTGTATATATACTTTTAAAATTTTATCGCTTTATTAATATTTATTGTATATATGCCCGTGCATAATGATATGTGTGTGTGTTGAAACATTAATTAAAATGATAAATAATATAATCAAGTTCTGGAAATTAACACTTTACACTATCAATATGCACGTACATTAAAAAAAAACACTTTATTATTGCAGTCACATTTAAGTAAACTCGAAAATGTATGTAATTTTCACCTTCAGAATATTAGACTTCATCAGTGACAATCATAGATAACATCCAATGGATATATTTGCAATTCAGTGTCAAGATAGAAAAAACAAATAAAATGTAGACTTTTTTCAAATTATTTGTCTCTTCATAAGATGCAAAATGGTGTAATTTTTACATTTCTCAAATGAAAGAGTCAAGTTTCCTCTCTTATTCGTTTTCTGTTTTTAAATTTTGTTTTTAAAGGTTGTTTTTCCTTTATTAACATACGCAGTAATATTGCCAGTTCATTGTTTCTTTAGTAGTCGGATTGATACGTTAACAGTTATACTATTTTTAATGTGACTTTCTGTGTGTGTGTGTGTGTGTGTGTGTGTGTGTGTGTGTGTGTGTGTGTGTGTGTGTGTGTGTGTTTGCGTGCGTATTTGAGTTTACTTCCTGGGGTTAAATACGTTGGTAATATGAAAATTCAACGCAAATGTCTGCCAAAGAGACACTGTCTCAAGCAACACCGTTGAATTGATGGAACATGATTCTGAGCAATCCTCCTCAACTGATGCCGAATGATATATCGGCCCGTTTTCTATAGCCATTGGGCGAAACCCAACCATCGCTGTGAGCAGGATGAATGTAGCCCATTAGCAGACTCCTGATCTACAACCGGAAGGTCTCGGGTCCACTCCTCGCCACTGGTTTGTATTAATTTTTTAAAATTACATTTTAAACTACACTTTCTGTGTGGAATGTGTTCACTGGAGATAGAGCAGCAGTCTTAAAGGGATTTCTGCATAATGCATTCCAGTTTTTAGGATTGGACATTGTTGATGCAAGAGTCATGGCACATTGCAGGTATTACTGACAGCTATGTTACCACTAGTGATTGTGTGTGCGTGTACATGCATATGTGTACATGACTTAACGTAAACTTCTCTGTTCATCTCTGTCTCTGTTCCTTCTTTTGTCTTTTTGTCTGTCTATTTGTCGCTTACACCACAATTGATATCATAACATTAAATGCATTTTCTTTTGATTCGATCCTAAAAGATAATGTTGGTTGGAATTCAGATGTCTCTGTTTATCTTGATTCCTATTGCTTACATAGCGATTAACGTCAAGAAATATTCTTTCCGATTCTTCATTATTTACCTAACAATATATTTGTCTGAAATTCTGACATCGTTATTACATTTTAAGAATTAAATTGTGTTATTCAGAATACTGTTCTCATCGTGAATGTTATTTGCTCAACATTTAAGTCGATGTAACATCCGATCTAATTCAAGTGTATCTTGTCGAAGTTGAAAATTTTTATGAAAAACTTGAGAATCTTTCTATTGAACTCGAGAATCTGCATGGAATTTCAAACCCTTTATTTAATTTGTTGTGGTACAATGCTCTCGTTCCATCAGCTATGGCTAGGTAGAATTCCAATTGTAATTTGAGTGTCGCCCACACTGATGATTGAATTTCAACCACCAAAAGACTTACAATTGAATTTACTAAGTACTTTATCCATTACACCATGGATAAAGTATTTGGTAAAATTTAAATAATATAAAAATATTTATTCTTCCATGGAATAACAGACTTGTAAATGAGAAATCTTAGCCCAACCAAATCCAAACACAAGTTCAATGAACACAATCTATTAGCTAAAGCCAAGTGTCCATCTTGTTTGGAGGCGGAACACAAACCTTAACTAGCTGTCAGACCCCAGAAAAAACAAACTGACTGCGTGACACACAGAGACCCAGCCCTGACAATGCTTCTCTACCCATCTGCTGAAATATATCTAATTTCAACCGGAAATCCTAGATGTCCTCACCTTAAAAATTCAGAAACATAATATGCAATGAATTACCTAAATATTTGGATTTTTTATAAAAAAGTCCTGCTAATAAAAATACTTCATACAACACCAAAAATCAATGCAGGTTATAGTGTGGCATTTATTCTGCATTTTGCAAGAAGAAAAATGAGGGTGTCATCGATCTCCACATGGAGACATAAATCTTTACTCTAACTCAGTCTGTGTGTACAAACAGAATGTATAAAAATAGATTAAGGGTGTGTGCACTCACTGCTCATGATGGGGGCGGGTAAAAACTCCTTTGTTTACTAATAGCAGGACTTTTCCTCAAAAGATCCAAATATTTAATCCATCGTTTCTATTAAAATGTAAATAAAACATATGTTTTCGACTAAAACTTAAATTTGTATGTTGAAATTCCATAATCATTTTTCAGGGGCTTGACGTCAAAAGGGATGTCCGATAGACAGTCAAAAGAGAATGGCAGGTAAGCATAATTTATTTT